>NW_006434828.1:1609817-1615929 GCF_000325575.1 Pteropus alecto
TGTTTTATGGGCGATAGACCCCGAAGCTGAGGGCCCAGTCAATGCCCCAGGCTGGGAACCCACACCGCTTTAGCCGTAGGCGCCATGGGACAGATTCCCACCTGCAGCGTGGAGTGGGCTGGTCAGCGGGCAGGCGCGGGGGCCAGGCCGCCCTAGCAACAGCACTCGGCGCCCTCCAGGTCCCTGACAAGTGAGCTGCGGCAGCCACCGCCACGCGGTCGTCCACTGTGCAGAACAGCTACAGGTAGGGACTGGTTAGCAGTGGCGAGAATGAACTACAGTTCGCCTGGCCGGGCACGTGCTCACGAACACACCGCCGACCCCTTAAGTGCCTGGTACTCGGTGTTCACGCAGACGTTCCGTGACGTTTCCTAGGGCACCCGGGTCGGTGACTGCCTCCTGAGCCTCGCCACTTTTTTAATTAATTAATTAATTAATTAATTAATTTAGGCAACCCTCGGTTGACCTCACAAATTGCAAGGACCTTGTCAGCTTACAATCCCTTATTTTTAAATATTTTTTTATGCCTACAGCACCTGGTCTTCCTAGGTGGTCTCCCATCCGAGTACTCACCAGGCCCGACCCTGCTTAGCTTCCGAGATCAGACCGGATCGGGCACGTTCAGGGTGGCGTGGCCGTCGACAGCGCGCCAGTGTTGGATGGAGGCGCGGTCGGGAGCTCTGTGGAGATGGTCAGGGCCACGGCGGGACTTGTGCCCTCGGCCAGAGACCGGGACAGAGAGTGAGGCTGGACGTCCTCCTCGCGTTTGATGAACTGGACTCAAGGACGGCCCCTGTGGCTTTCCCAGGGCCGCCAGCTCCTTCCTGACCCTTAACTAGCTGCTGTGGGGAGTGGAGTGCTGAGCGAGCCGCAGCCTGGGGGGCTCATTGAGGCGAGTGCCCCATGGCCGGCACTGAGGCCACTGTCGGGCTGCCCAGGCCTTACGCCAGCAGCGCGTGTGGAGACCACAGAAGCCCAGCGAGCTCGCGGCCAGCAGCGGCTGCCGCCGGAGGCCCGGGAGTCAGGAGGCTGAAGGCAGCGGAGGGGGTGTCCCGGCCGAGTGCTGCATTGCACATCCTCTCTTGGATGCAGAACGTAGCTCAGCTCTTCAGACGAATCTGCATCCTCCTTCCCTCCTTAGACTGAAAGGCCTCTGGGGTTCGGGTCCCTTCTCCTGGTCTTGGCACTCCAGATCGGTTCCGTCCTGGCTAGTGCTCGAGATGATGTAGTATCTTAAAGTTTGTTTTTCTTTGAGATTTTGCACAAGAGGTGAATAATATGCTTTGGAGGTGCTTTTGGCCTCTGAAGCCTAGAATTCCGGAACAATCGGAAGACGTGGACCTGACTCATCGGAGCAGACACCGGGTCCGGGGTGGGGGCCTGTGATGAATTGGGTCATTAGCGAAACAGACCCCAGGGAACAGGCAAGAGGACGGAGCATCAGGAGAGAGGAGAGAAGGGAGCCAGAGGGGTTTCTGGGGACTAGACGAGGCATTAATCAACCTCGGGCGGATTTTCTTTGCAGACGTTTGGAAGGAAACGGCTTGATCTGGGCGAAGAAGGTAGATATTGAATTATATCTGGTAAACCTTAAGGCCTGTGTTTCCTCAGGCCGACGCGCCCCTCGCTTCCCCGCCCAGCCGGTCCCCTGCGCCGCCTCGAGGAACGCGGGGTGAGGGGCCGTGGCTGCCCCCGGCCCCTTTGGCGCTCGGCTGCCGGCAGATGGATGGCCAAGCCAAGGCCCGACCTACGGCTCTGCGGCCCATGCTTTCCGGCCCGGAAGAGGCCATTTTTGATCACTGCAAAGACAGGAACAGTCTTTCTTTAAGATGGATGTCCCAGCGGCGGCTACGAAAACTTCAAGGTCATGGGAGGAGACGCCGGACGGCATTTGCGATGTGAGCAAAAATGGCGGCCTGAACCAACCAGCCACCAAGAAAGAGACAGGAGAGAAGCGTGTGGTTTAGTGCACAGAGCCCTGGGCCCCCGGCCACTGGTGTGTGCAGGTCTGTCGCCTGCCCACGCGGGAGGGGACGCTCCCTCCTTCCACCGTGATGCCGCGTGAGGAGACTCAGGCTGGAATCTGTCACATGATGTCGTCCTCCTTAGACTTTTAGCCAAAGAACACGATCGTCTTTGTTAGATCTCGACAGCTTCGTTTTTAAAGGGCCCGTGGTGTTGTCAGACAACAGAAAGTAGTCAATGCAAGGTCAAGAATAATGCTCTAGACCCTTCAAATGAAGAATGCCCTTCCTTGTCCCATGAAGAGAGCTTCAAAACAGATGTAGGAAAAAGCAGAGGCAGAGGGAGCACGAGAGAGGAAGCCTGACTAAGGGCAGCGAGCGGGGGAAGGCTCCGGAAAGCCGGAGCAGGGGCCCTGCGCCGACTCGCATCTCCGTGCCCACCCCTCCCTTGGCTGGACCACAAACCCTGCGCCCCTGAACCCTGGCGGGGCCGCGTGAGTCCTTCTGGCCAATGTAACATGGGCGGGCCTCTCTGGACCTGGTCCCCACAACCTCCCGAGAGCCTCCGCACCGTCCTCCTCTCTTCTCCTTTGATGCGAAGGGCCCAGCGGAGAGCTCGGAGGCCCCAGGCGATGGAGAAGCCGCTAGATGGAGGGAGAAATAACCGGGACCACAGTTCTCGCGTATCTTTTGTATAAGGTGAGTTGATGAAGCCAGGACCATGACTTATCCAGACGGGAAGAGCGCGCGTCGAGAAAGGAGTGGCTAGTCAGCCGGGGGCTCACGACGCGCGGGAGGAGGGGACTGTCCCTCCAGCAAACACGCTGGCCAGGAGTTGAAGACAGGCCAGGATGGGCCACGCGTGCCTTCTGTCGGGCGGTGCTCCTGTGGCTGGAGAAGGCTTAACAGAAACCAAGCTGGAGCCAGTCGTCTTTATCATTATCATTAACGCCACACGCCACCAGGCCACCACTGCTGCCGTCTGCATTAGCACCTGCTGTCACCGTGGCCACCGTTTCCGACGCTGCCACCACCAAGGGAGGTGGAGACGGGCCCTCGACGAGCCCCGTCCGTGGGGCTCACATCCTGTGTAGCCCGCCGCCCCTGAGTCGGGCTGGCCCCGTGACTGGCTCTTGACTGGTCACATGTGGTGAAAGTGACCGTGTGACTTCCGAGGCTGGGTCACGAGAACCCTTTCGGCTCTGTGGGAACCTCCTGCGATGTTCGCTCTCGGGGCGCTTCCCCTTGGGGCTCGCGCTGTGCCGTGCAAGGCCACGTGCGGGGAGCAGGTGTCTGACAGCCAATGGCCAGCATCAGCTCCGTCACGGGCGGAGCCGCCCTGGATGTCACGTGCTGTCCGGGCTTCCGATGACAAGAGCCCCAGCTGACATCTGACTGGAGCACCCTGTGGCGCCTCGGGGAGAAGTCTCCAGCTGAGCCCAGAGGACCCTCAGAACCACGAGGGGAGTTTGTTATTCGGCCACTGGGGAGGTTGTTACTCAGCGGCGGGTGACAGGACACCTGCCAGCGGCACCGTCGCCGTCACCACCTGGCCTCTGCCCTCGGCCAGGCCCGCGCTCTGCTGCTGGCACAGAGCCAGGCGTTCCGCCCGCCGTCAACGACAAGGTCACACGGCCCTGTGAACCAGCCACTCGGAGGCGGAGCGTGGCTCAGAGGTCGGCTGGGTGGCCAGGCCATCCTGCCCCTCGGCGGCGGGGCCGGGATCCAGAGCCGGGGCTCGTCAGAGCCCACGGCCCGCGGCTCTCTCGATGCCACGTGCGCCGCCTCTCACGGCCCCTGTTCTGTGTCGTTCCCGTCTAAAAATACGTTTCAAAAGAAGTGGCGTTTGAGTCCATCTAGTCAAGAAGCAAAAAGCTGAAAAAGCAAGCTCCTTTCGTACTCAAGTCAGTCGACATGCCCCTGGACTCATACTTTGAGGCTGAAAAAATAAGAAAAACTCAACCCAGTGAGAAGAAATGGCATCGTGTGAGCAAGACGCCATCACCACAGGCCGAGATGAGTGATCTGCTCTTCCCATCAAAAGAAAAATCTGCACTGGCAGGGGCTACTGTCACCTTCGGGGCCAAAAATAATCATCCCTATCCATTTTCCTTTGGTCTTGGGTAGAAAGAAATATGTTAACAGCGGAGCAGAGATGTGTTTTCCTCTTGGGACCTAGTGGTTTACGTTTACGGCACTGAGCTTGGCTGCCGTCCAAGTACACACACCCTCCAGTGCACGGACTCCACTTATGTTCCCTGGTCATCGTGGGGTGACGAGGGCCACCTCTCCGGCTTCATGCACCTGCAAGGCAGCACCTGACACCCAGCCTCAGTTACTGCGCGCGGGGAGGGTCGGGGGCCCGGGGTACTCGCCGTATCTGGAAGCGTAGTCTGGCCTGGGAACCAAGATGATTTTTTGGTAAACTCTGCAAAAAGATTGGAGTTCGGCATCGAAAGGACGGCGTGTGGTCCCCACGATCAGAATCCTGTCGTTGGGTTTCAGGAGCTTCAGAATTTTTGGAAGCTGTTTTTTTAGGCGTTTAGGTTCCATCTGGGAGAAAGAGAGAAGAAAAATAAAAAACCATGAGCCCACACACATAGAGAAAAGAGAGATTTCAAAACACTGAAAAACACCATTTCTTCAGGTTAGTCCTGGGCCAGGGCTGGGGACCAGCTTCTGGCTTTAGGTGATTGTCCTTGCAGGCCCTTCCTGTCCTCGGCCTCCAGAGTCCAGATTTGGCAAGCGGGGAGGAAGGAAGCACCTGACGGAATGTTCTAGCACCTTGGCCCTGAGAACGGGAAGTTGCAGAGGACCTCCAAGCGGAAGGAAGCAGGCTGGGAGTGAGCGCTAGTTTGTGGGGCTCGGCGATCTCCGGAGCTGTTCTGAAGGTGAACTTAAGAGGCCCTCTGCTGACCGCCGTGACAGTGAGGGACCGAGGTCATGGCCGCCTGTTATGTAAGAGCATGACAGCTCTGTCTCTGAGGCGCTGGACACAGCTGGGACCTGTGTTATTTTGGTATAATCTCGGCACTAGTGAGGGAGAGGGACAGACGTCAGGTGAGGGGCCCCAGGGGGATACTTCCAGCCTGTGGGGTCAGATTTGGCCACATCGCCATAGCAACACGCAGCTTTAACTGAACCTCGCCTGGCACAGGAGCCAGGAGGCAGCCAGGGGAGGAGAAGGATGTAGGGGTGACAGAGAGCCTCCTCAGGGACACCCAGGCACGATCTTGGCCATTTTTGGTCCCACTCGGTTCAGGGGCGATTGAGCAGGTTAGAATCCGGACGCTGAGCCAGAGAGCTAAAGAGCAGCCTGTGGTCGCCTGTAGAGACCGGGCACCTGTTGCTTAGCTCCGTGAGTCCTTGCGCACCCGGCCGGGAGGGGCCGGCGACATCTAGGGAAGGGCGTGAGCATTCGATACATTCCACCCTGAGGAATACAAGCAAAAGGCTTGTACTGGAGTCACACCTGGCGGGCAGGGTGACAGAGCCGTGTACGACTAGCAGAGCCTTTGGGACAGTGACACTCATGTCTTGGGACCCTGTTCGGCGGGAGGCCCTTGGCTCGGCCCAGTCTCCCAGAGTCTGGTCCCGCAGAGTTGGGGTGCCAAGCAGAGGGGCTGAGAAGACCCCTTCCAGAGAGGGCCAGGGGCCCCCCGGGGTGGGTGGCTGGACCCGGCTCTGAAGCACGGGGCATCCGCTGGAGCTGAGAGGCTGTTGGCCACGTGGCGGCTGCACCGGAGGCTCGCCTTCTTCCCTCGTCCCGTGGAAAGGCCCGTCCCCGTGGGGCTTGACGGTGCAGGAGGGGCACCTGGCGAGGACGAGGCCGTTGAGAGGAGAGCCTGATGGGAAGCTGCAGAATCCTGGGGGAGCTCTGGCTCCAACGGGCGAGAGACGGGGCGACCCTGACCTCCAAGGGCAAGATCGCGCCATTTGCAAACAGAGCGAGTTTTACTTCTTCCTTTCCAATATGGATGACTCTTACTTCATTCACTTTCTTCCCTGACTGGCCTGGTGAGAAACGGCAACGTAACGATGCCCAGAAGAGGAAGTCTTAAGGGAGAAGCGCCCAGTCTTTCAAGTGTGTTAGCTGTGAATTTTTTTGTAGTTGTCCTTCATCAGGCTGAAGAGGTTCCCGTCTCTTC
>NW_006434828.1:1616136-1617903 GCF_000325575.1 Pteropus alecto
CCATTCAGGGGAGACTCTTTGTAATGTAACCCACAGCAGAGAGAGAGAAAGGATTTTACAGCAAAATCAGCCCTGCAGGCTGCACCTGAGGCCAGACCACGGGGCACCTTTGTCGTTTCCTCCTGCACCCATGGGAGTCCATCGTGCCCCAGCTCCGTCAGGAGGAAGTGATGGCTCTGCATGATTCTGCCCAGGCAGCTCCCGTGGGAGCCGAGGGGAGCAGAGGGGCTTGAGAGAGGGTGAAGTGCGGGGAGGGGTGATGCTCAATGGGACGTCCCGAAATCCTGCCAACGGCCCTGACGATAAGGATGGAACCTGCTCACGAGGCGCTGCACCCCAACCCCCACCCAGGTCTTTGCAGACCCCCAGCCCCCACCCAGGTCTTGCAGACCCCCAGCCCCCACCCAGGCCTCCGGGACGAGGAGGGGTGTGTGCTGGGGCTTCCCTCTGATGACGAACTTCCCTTGGGAGCCAGGCCGTGTGCGCAAACGGAGAAGCCCAAGGAAGAAGCCCCGTAACAACAGGCAGATGGCGGAGCAAACGGTTAAATGCACAGACTGTTTCAGACGGATTTGCTCCCGGTCTTGGCTCTGCTCCTAACAGCCGTGTGACCTTGGGCAGGTTACTCGACTGCTCTGCACCTCAGTCCCTGCATCTGACAAATGGGATAATCACACCACCTCACTGACAGGGGCGCTGCGAGGACTAATGTGTCTGTCTGACAAGGTGCTTAATAAGGGGTCATCGTCCCGAAGTGTAAGTGCTGGGGGAGCGCAGGCTGCTCGACTGAAGAGTCAGCTTTCTACAGGGAGAGTCAGAAAAACGGGGGGCTTGGCGATTGAGAGGAAACTGGCAACGGGCTGGTTTTGCCAACAGAGCTCGAACTCGTCAGTTTCCGCTGTATGAGATGATAAGTCGTCAACTGCTCAGCTCCGAGAGGCCGCCTCTGGGACCCTTGCTGCCGAGAAGAGCCCTCTGCCGAGGTTCTGGAAGGAGACGGCTCATAGGAACAGCTATGCCCGCGCCAGGAGATGACCCACGGCATGCAGACGAGGCCCGGACAGCGTGGCAACACTGAGTTCATCGTATCCACAGCGACCTGGAGCCCTCTTATGACAAGTGCTTGTATTAAAGAAAAGCGCATAACCCTTTGAAAATGCTGACGGAGCAGCAGCTTGGGGCTGCGGGCAGTGACCGGGGAGGGCCCCGGCGGAGGGCCCACCTGTTTGCGGCGCGGTGGGGGGAGGTGTCCCAGAGGTGATTCTGGGTGATTCCAGGTGATTCTGGATGATCGCATCTGAGGTTCAGGGGTGAGCTTTGGGCTGGGGGTGCAGCAAGGCAGTCATTGGTTTAGGGGTGACTTCTGAAGCCATGAGATGGCACCCAAGGAACGCAAGGACAGAACGAAGAGCCGCGGGCCTGGGCCGGGACCCCAGGGAGCAGCGGCGTCTATAAGGGGTGGGTGGAAGGTGTGACAGAGACGCAGAAGAGCGTTGAACCAGGAGAGGGCGGAGCCGGCGGAGCTCAGGGAGGGGCGAGTTTTACGAAGTGGTAAACAAACAACGCCGGTAAACAACGCCGGTAAACAACACTGGTAAACAACGCCGGTAAACAACGCTGAACCGGGCAGCGAGGCAGAGGGAGGGGACCCAGTGTTCACGCGCAGAACGCAGAACGGGCGATGCGGCCGAGCTTCGCGAGAGCAGCGTCTGCGGAGCTGGGGGGCACAAGCCAGTGGGGTGGCTGAGCTGCGAGGGGGGCTGCTGA
>NW_006434828.1:1618565-1619839 GCF_000325575.1 Pteropus alecto
TGCGCTCCGGGGCAGGGGACGGCACTGTCCCCGCGTCCACTGGGAAGGGGTGCGGCGGACGCAGAGCGGGGCCTGAGCGCCGGGAGGGGAAAGGACCACTCGGGGGTGCTGAGGATGAAAGGGGGGGCGGGGTGTGGCCGGGGGTGCGGGGAGCCCGCAGGCAGCGCTCGGGCTGTGGCTCAGGGCCGCACGGAGGGTGAGGATTGGTGGCGGGTGGACAGACGGAAGCCAGGTGCTGGCACCCAGTGCTGTCCCAGGTGGGGACCCGTGCCTGGGTGCCAGCGCCACTCCAGCCAGCTGTGCGCCCTCTGGGAGGCTTCGTCCTCTTCTGCGACACAGGGGATGTGCCCCTGCTCCCCGGCTGTGGGCGCCTCCCCGACATGCGCAGCGTGCCCCGGGGCCGCTTCCTGCACGCAGCAGTCAGGGTGTCCGGCCCGTCCCCTGCGGCCGCCTGGCTTTCTCCCTTCCTGGGGCTGGGCGAGCCTCACGCACCCAGGGGCTTTTCACCCACAGGCCGTGACGTCCACAGTGGTGAGTCACTGCGCATGAGCTGTTTTTCAGGTGTGACCTGGAAACCCGCCAACCAACCGGTGGTCAGCCTCCCCAGGTACTGTTTCTGACGCGGCCCTGGGCCGGGCGGATCCCGGCAGGCTCTTGGTTTCTCTGCAGGTGGCTCTCCTCCTTCGTGCCTCGGGGCCTTTGGGATCCGGGGGCCTTTGGGATCAGGGGAGCCTTTGGGATGCAGGCTGGGATAGGTGGAGTCCTGGGGTGGCCGAGTGATGCGGTGAAGCGCCGCTGTGACGCCTCCTGGGTTCCTCCACAGGTGTAGCTGCTGCCCTTGGCATTTGGTGTCACTTTTGGAGCATGGATGGCCAATGCTCATGGCTGCCCCAGGGCCTGGAGACTTGGCAGAAGGCAGAAGTCAGAGGCTGGGGGCTGAGAAGGAGAGCAAGGCTGGCCCAGACCCAGCCTGAGCCCCAAAAAGGCAGCAGGAACCCTGCAGCCCTGCTCTACAAGGGCCCAGGACGTGCGGGTGAGCGGGGTACAGGGGGCAGGCCCAAGACGTGCGGGTGAGCGGCGTATGAGGGGCAGGCTCAGGATGTGGGGGTGAGTGGGAGCTGGGGATGCACGTGTGTGGCTCCCTCCCCTCTGTGATCTCTCCAGCCGCGGTGTGGAGGGTGGGGTGCGGATGCTGGCCCAGAGCTGCCGGTTGGGCGTGCACACTTCTTGCAGCCCTGTCTGTGTCGGGGATGGCTCGGGCCCCCGGCCGGCCG
>NW_006434828.1:1620832-1642979 GCF_000325575.1 Pteropus alecto
ACAGGGCAATCAAGGCTCATTTGGGGAAGAAGAGATTGAGCTTTCATTCTTCATCCAAATCACCTCTACCTGCTCAAAATGATGTATAATACATAAGGATCAAAAGTGATTAAAATCCTTATGAATTTAATCAGAAATTCACAGTTAACCACTATTTGCTTTGGTGCAAATCGATGTGGAATAACAATCATGTGTATCTGCAATTTTTTTTTAACTTGTGGGAAATTTGCTGGTGATTTGTGGGGGGAAGTTGGGGGGAGAGGGGGCATTGAAAGGGAAGAAAAGAAGGAAGGAAGCAATTGAAAGAAGCCTCCCCCAGGCCCCCAGGGGGTGCCCTCGGCAGTCCCACGGACCGCTCTGCTCCGCACGGCGGGCCTTCGGTGTTGCTATTAGGGGCAGGAGGAAGTTCTAATCACAGCGCCCGTGTGCGCCCTCTGCTTTAACTGCCGCGTTCTCTCCATTGTTTCTCACCTCGAATCACGTGTTTGGGTTTCAAGCTCCCTCCGCCCCTTCCACACTGTCTTTCATTTTCTGAATTACGTCCCATAAAGTCAGCCTACTGGATCCTTTTGACTACAGACAAGCACTTCGGGAAGAAGAGAGGCGGCTGCCCCCCACCCTCCCCGGAGGAGAGAAAAGGCCAAACTAAGAGATGGCAGTGGAGCCCTCACCGTGCGCTCGGCGTTGGGGACCTTTTTGTAGAAGGTTTTCTCCGTGTCTCCGATCCACACCACGGACGGCTGGAGCTGCCGGGCCACCTGCAAGGAGAAGGGGGAGGCTCGGCTGTCAACGCTGCTCCCTCTGGGGTGCGCGCGCCGCCCCAGCTCCAGGGCTCCCGAGGTCAGCTCTCGGGGGCGGGGCCTCGCGGGCTCCGGTGCACGTGCGCGGCTGTACCCCTCCTTCACCGCGGGATGGGGCGCCAGGGCCTCATCCCGCTCGAGGTCTTCACGTTCTGCTCTGCGGCTGAGAGCACCGACTCTGTTTGGCTTGAAATAAGCAACGGTTTTACGCTGCAAATGGTTTTACGCTGCAAATGGTGTCCATCCATACACGAATCGCGGCGGGGGGCGGGGCCGAGCCACACGTTTACGCAGGTTCGCTCATCGTGAGAAAAGCGGTTTCAGCACCAGGGCCCCTGGGATGCCACGTGTTCCTCTCCGTGCGGCTCTGCCTTTGTGACCCTGGAGCCCCTCCAGGACGGGCAGGGCTTTGTGACGGCGCGGGGCCTTGCCGCGGGCGCACGAATAATTGCCACACACCTAACAATCCCTTCGAAGCACCCCCATGAGAGCGAAGTTCGGGGATTTTTGCAACAATTTGCGCTTTGTGCAAAATCGTGACGGTAACAGCCATCTCCAGCCACGGCGAATTCAGCGTTATGTCCGCTTGCTTTTATGTTTCTCAAAACATCATTAAGGCAGTGGGCATGGTTTTAAAGCAAGACAGACGTTTAATAAATGATGGAAAGATCACTAGGAACCCAGCCCTGTCTGTTTCCCCAGCGTGACGTGCCAGCTGAAGCAGATTATGAACGTTCAGAGACCCAAGTGGACTTAACTTGACCCCGGTACCGGTCTGACACCGGGCCGTTGGCGTTCACAGCCGCACACACGCCAGGACGCTCAGACACAAACACGGAACTGGCCCGCCACTGTCTGGCTGGCATTATTTTTTAGACCCAGAGCCACAGAGTTTAAGAATTCAGAACTTCAAGTTTTAGCCCCAGTGCCCCAGGCGGCGTGGCGTGATGTGCGCATCACAGCAGCTAGCGAGCAGCCGTGTGCCAGGCCTGGACCACGTGCGTCGCACATGGCATCGCACGCCCGGTCGGGGCCAGCGTGGTCCTAGCGTGTCCTGTTCACCCTCTCTACTACCCTGTGAAACAGGTGCCATAATCATCAACCCCGTTTACAGGTGGGAAAACCGAGGCTCAACGATGTTAAGGGACCTGTCCGAGGCGACACAGCTAGAAAGTGACCGGTAGGGTGCTCGGGCATACCCACAGGTTCCTGCACTTACTTGAGCCACAGACCTGAGCATCCACCCCGCCTCACCTCCCATGTCTCACGACTCTAAAGCCCGTCCATCACCTCCTGATCTCCTTCGACCCCATCGTTCGTCCCTTCTCTTGGCTCCTTACCCTCAGCCCCCAATTCCTTCCAACGTGGCCACCCACTGCGGTGGGAGAGGCCCTGCTCCGTGTGTGTGGGGGCAGCTCCGAGAAACCACTGTCCCACTAACAGCTATTTTCAAGTTGAAGTCAAAAGCTTCCCTACTTCTAGCCCCTAGAGAAAATAAGAAAATGAGGTTCGGGAAAAGTCCTAAGCTTCTTAGAAAAAAGATACTTTATTACAACAGAGGCGAAATCTTATTCTTTGCGGTCTCTCTTAAAAATCTTAGTTTAAGAACGAAGACCAATGGAAAAGCAATTTTCACATAAACGATCGTCCCCTGTGCTCGCCGAGGGCGGCCGTGGGTCCCTCCCCAGCTCCGTCCCTTTGGCGAGCAGCGGGTTTTCCGTAGTTTTCATTTGTATGTCTCCAGTCTTTCATTCCATCTTTTCTTAATGGCAATTGCAGACGCGAGGACCTGGGGTTCGAGGGTTACTTTTCTCTTTCTGCTTTTAACAAAGTAAGCCGCATGGGTGGGGAGGAAACACAGGGGTTTCATTAGCTTGGGATCATTTTGAAACCAACGGTCTTATTTCCAGCAGCTGATTAAAGGCAGTTTTGGAAACCTGGTCACACCGTTCCCTTGTGTAGCCGGGGCTCTTTCGGAGCTGGGGGGGCGTCCCACGCTTCCTGCGTTCCAGCCGCTGGGAACCAGCGCCTCTCCCAGGACCAACCCCTGCTCCGGGATGCGCACGGCTGCGTGGGGGACTTGGGTGGTGACGTGGTTTGGAAGGGCTCAGTTATTATTGAATGAAACAGAAAACATTTCCCAACAGGGTTTTTTGACAATAGTGAGACAGGAAACGTTTCCCAAATGCCTCGACCTCCAGCGCTATTTCTACCCGCGATCGCCCTGTGCCATGCGCTGTGCCAAGCACGTCCCGCACCTTCTCCCCTTTTACAGATGAGGTCACTGAGGCAGAGGGGTAAGTGACATGCCTCCCCCCCGGCCTCGAGGAGAGGAGGGGCCAGGAGTCGGAGCCGGTTTGCTCCCCCCGCCCAGCCCTGCGCCACAGCCACGCAGCACACCGCTGCGCCGGAGGGTGTGTGTTCGTCACACATTGGCACGCTTCGCCAGCCTGCTGTCCTGGAGGTGGTTCTCACACATTCCAGCCACGAGAAAGCGGGTCTGTTTCTCCACACTCTTCTCCTCAACGAGTATTAACAACAAAAAACTCTTCGCCAATTTGTTAATGAAAAATGGAATCCTTGGCTCGTTTCATTTTTCATTTAGCAATGAAAAGGCTTCATTTAAATTATCCACGGATAGTTTGAGGTCGTGGACAATTAGATGGAATTAATTCATAATAGAACTTCTCAAAAGGGACACGGGACCATTCGCGTCGACTGCCAGCAGAGGGCTCTTCGGTCCTATCAAATGTCATTACAGGTTTCAATTTTGTGTCAACTCTAGAAGATGAATTTCTATCAACATGTGCCTTTTCAGATTCTGGGAAGCTCTATTAAAAATTAAAGACTTCTCCACCTGTGTGAGTTTTATGGATTTTATCCTTTGTATTCTCTAAAGGAACAACATCGAACACTCACCACCAGAATTAGACCCCCTCGGGTTAGGATATAATGGCTCAACAATGAAGACCTGTTTGCGTTTGGTTAATAAGATCCGCCTAAACAACCCTTGGGAGCACTGGAAGTTTTTTCTGAAGGGTCCTATTTTGCTTGCCATAAAGAAGCCAGGAAAAAACAAGCTGCTTTTTTCAGTGGTTGTGTCTCAGTTTACCAAACTGAAAAGGTAAACTCTCCATCCATCCATCCATCCACTCACCCACCCACCAACCTATCCATCCACCCACCCACCCATTTACCCATCCATCCATCTACCCACCTGTCCATCCATCTGCCCACTCACCCATCCACTCACCCACTCGTCTGTCTGTCCATCCATACATTTATCCATCCATCCACCCACCTGCCCATCCATCCACCCACCTGTCCATCTATTAACCCACCTGCCCATCCACCCACCCACTCGTCTGTCTGTCCATCCATACATTTATCCATCCATCCACCCACCTGTCCATCCATCCACCCACCTGCCCATCCACACACCCACTCGTCTGTCTGTCCGTCCATCCATCCATCCATCCATCCATCCATCCATCCATCCATCCATCTACCCATCACACACATATTTGCTGAGCACCTGCGGTGTGCCAGGCTCCCTGGTGTGAGGCGGCGGATGTCTGGATACGGAGCGACAATGGGCTCTGCTTGCAGAGTGCGGAGCTTCCTGTGACTGGGTGGGAGCTGCTGGCTGTGGGAACGGGAGGGGCTCGCTTTCCCGGCCTGTAGTCGCCAGGAGTCTGTTTAAATACTTAATACGTGGAGACATTTTGGTTGGTGTTTCCACTATTTTAAGTGATATTTAAAATTTCCCTTTCCTCGCAGTACCTTTTCTGAGACTGTGTAAGTTACTGCAAGTCCTGACTGGGTATTAGTTGGGATAAACCACAAATGACTAAGAGTCCGGAGCCCAGCTGGGCTGACTTGGTAAGAGAGGAAGGTAAACCGAGGTGGTGGAGGGGAGCAGGTGGGGGCCGGGAGGGCAGGCGCCGGTGACGGACTGTGACAGGTGATGTGGGGCACCAGCACTAGTAACAGGGACACACTGCTGCTGACAGCCAGGCCGTGTTCCAGAGGAAGGTGTCTGGAGAGTGACGGGCGTCAGGCTGACAAAGCTGGACTTTCCTCCAAATCCCCATCTCTTCCCAGCCCACTCCCCGCGATGCTTGGTGGCAGACGGCACAGCTGTGCCACCTGCGAGAAGCTCGGGGTTTCCGCCAGTGTGCGAGGCCGTACTCAACCCCACACGGCGCGTTTCGGCCACACTGAGGGCACCTCCCCCCAGTGTCTCCGCATTGGTTAAAAGTCCTTTAACTCCTGCGGCATTGACCCTGGTCCCAGGCTCATCCCCGCCACCCAGTATAGCAATGCACGCGGCACTGATGGGGCTCGGTGGCCCACAGAGTGCCCTCGCATCCCTTGCTGGTGGACGGCGCCCGGGGTGCCCACAGCCTGCGGCCCTCACCCCTCGGAGCCCACCCTGTCCTCTGTGGGTGCGTGGGAACTTCCTGCACGGCCGCTCGATTTTGCTGTGAACCTGAAACTGCTTTAAAATATAGTCTGTGTAAAAAAAAGACCAGTTTCGATGTCTACGTGTGCTCCCTCCTCAACCCGAAACTCTCCACGACATAGCGCAAGGCCATCTGGCTTTCTAACTGTGTCCCCACTCAGGACCTGCGGTCACCAGCCCCTCCCTGCCTCCGTTTTCAAACCCGATGCTGCTCCCTCTCCCTCTCTCTCCCTTGAGCAGCTTTCTCTTTCTTTTTGGGGGGTCAGCTGTAGGTCTTTGCTTTATCCCTATTGAATTTCACCTTGTAAAGGTGAGACTAATGTATTTATTACATTTATTACACATCTGCGCGTGTGTATTTTTTTAAGTCGCCCACAATTAGCAACGCTGCCTTTGTTCAGGTCATTAACCGGGAGTGGAAGTCTGCACGAGCTATGCAAACACAACCGGCTGGGCTCCCCGTGCCCGGCTCCTGGCCCGCCGTCCACACCGCTGCATCTGGGCGAGATCCCTTGGCACGCTGCCAGGGGCCATTGGCTGTGAGCCCGGTGAGGACCCCTGGAGGGTGGCCCCGAGGTAAGAGCAGCAACACGGCCTCCCTTTGTCCCGCCCCGCAGGCCAGGATGGGCCACGTGGCCTAGAGGCGACACTGGCCAGGCAGCCCCCTTAGCCTGTTCCCCCAGCCTCACTCCAGGTCCAGCCCGCAGTGGCCAGACCACGTGCGCTGGAAGAGGACGCAAGGACCACAGGGGGCAGAGAGAACTTCTCTTCCAAGACCCAGAGCCCAGGAGCAGAAACTGTCCCCTCCCGGGCCTCTTCTCCTGGGCTCCGCTGGTGTCCGCCTGGCCTTCTCACGGGAGGCCTGGAGGGTCAGGGAGGAAGGGACACAGGACTCAGGAAGCAGTGGCATCCTACCGAGAGTGGCAACGAGATCCAACAACTTCCGGTTCCTTCACCTTCTCACGCGGATATGCCGCAAGCTGACCTTGACCCAGGAGGGGAGGCTTCACTGTCCTGCAGGCCAGCCGGGGGTCTTGTGGTGGCTTTGGAGACAGACTGAGGCTTAAATCTACTTGCTTGCCTCTTAGTTCTTTTGTATTTTTTGGTCACATTAAGCGCTCTGAGCCTCAGTGTTCTCATCTGTAAATGGGGACGCTAAGCCTGCCCCCCGAGGATGTGGCATGTAAATGGGGACACTAACTCCTGCCCCCCCTGGGATGTGGTACGAGGAAGGAAAGTGTGTACAGAGCTCCCAGCTTGCACCTGACCCCAGGCCAGAGGTCGAGGAGTCTTTCCTGCCCGCCCGTACCGATTTATTGTGAAAACCCGAGGAGGCTGGGCCACCGTGCGTGGGGGACAGGGGGTGGCGTCACCTTCTAACTTCTTTTGTCCACAAAATACCTATTAAATATTAATCACTCATCCCATTTCTTAATGGGTTAGATGACTACATTTCTAATATTTCCTTGTAGGAAATATTACGTATGTTCTTTTCCACCTACAGCTTTAGTAGAAGAGAGAGTTTTAAATAATAGTTGTTCCCTTGTGCAGTAAACATGTTTCTCAAAGGACGCCCACCACCCCAACTTGTTATCCTATTAGAGTTATTGCCTGTGAAATTAAGGAAGCCTCCAGAAATTAAGGTAACGAAATGGATCTGAATTTGTGGCTGTGAAACAAATGAGTGTGTTTTCGCATGGGGAGGGTGTTGGGGGTGGAGCGCTGTCACCAGCCAGAAAGGAACTGCCGAGCGGTCTCCCACCTGCGGCCGCCTTTACCCTCTGTGGATTAATTCAGGAATTCCTTATGAGAGGAGGAGTCATCATGCCTCCTGTTAGTTCACCTTCTGGCAAGTGCCACAGATCTTGATTTTGCTGTGCTCAAGCCAGGACCCCCGTCCCATGGCTCACGTGACACAGGACGCACGACGCCTTCCTCCACTGACCCTCAGCATGCATGTCTCATCTCCCTTTCCTTTGGTTAATTAAAAGCAAATGGCTCTTTGCTCTGTCGCTCATGCCAGGACGCAGTGGCCTCACTGCACACGATTTATAATTGAATGACTCCCCCTCCTGGGCCTAGGGATCTTCCATGAATCGATTATATACACAGGAAAGGTAAGGCTTAATGTGGTGCCCGTCAGGCTCTCTGACGTGGCGTGGCTTCGGCGGATAAATGTGCTGTTCCAAAATAGTCTGACACCTTGCATTTTGTGGTCCGCGTACGGTCGGTTTGCAATGATTCTAATAAATGCGAGAATAGTTTATCCAATATCAAAAAAGCACTCCTCCGCGGCAGAAACATATACATTTCCTGAGCATGAGAACGTCACGGTCCTGTCGTCACACCAGGAGCACCGGGCCGTTTGGTGGGTGGGAGAAGACAGGCTTAATTCAGCCCGACTTCGGTGAGAGGCCGGGTAACGCAAGTGTTAAAGCTGCAGGTTCTGGGCGCAGACCGCTGGGCTCGTGTCACGGCACCGCAGCCCAGGAAACGACTTAAGCGCTATGTGCCGCAGACAGCGGAGTAACATCTTTAAAGGGCTGAAAGAAACATGTGTCAACCCAGAATTCGATACCCAGCGAAACTGTCCTTTACAAATGGAGAGAGGGTAAAGACATTCTGAAATAAATAAGAGAAAAGCTAAGAAAATCTGCTGCCATCAGACCTGCACTAAAATTAACAGGAAAGGAAGTCCGTTAGCCGAAAGGGAACATGATGCCAAGTGGAAAGGCAGATGAACAGAAAGGAATGAAGAAGACTGAAAACGTGTGCATAAGGGTAAAATACTAATTTCTTCCTTCTTAATTTCTTTAAAAGACCAATCACTATTGAATACAACGGTAACAACACTCTATTGTACTCGTAACATTTCTAGATACAAAACTGATTAAAACATAAAGGACGAGGGATAATAAGTGGATTATATTTTCGGAAGGTTTCACATTTTATGTAAGATAGTACCGTATTAAACCTATGCGGATTGCGATAAATTAAAAATGACTTGTGATCCGAAGAGCAATCGCTAAAAAACGAGTCATTGCTAAAAAGACAATAGAGGAATTCAAATAATATACCAGTACCGAGTTTTAATTCAGAAGAAGGCAGGAAAGGAGAAATAGAAGAAGGAAAAGGAACAAATGGAGAGAAAAGGGGAAAACGGCAGACCTAACTCGACCACGGGAATAACCGCACTTAACACAAGTGAAGCGGATGCTCCGATTTAATGACACACACGTCGGAGCGAAGAAGGAAGCAAGACCCAGCTGCGCGCTTGCCTGAGAAACGCCTTTCACTATACAGACGTGGGCACCGAGAATAAAGGAAGCACCGTGCTCTAGTCACATCAGACCAGGTAGATAGACTTCAAGACAAGGAGTATGACTGGGAACAAAAAGGACATTTCATGAGGATAAAACCACCGGGAAGATAGAACCGTCCTACACGAGTTGCATCTTGTAACAGGTCTTCAGCATACACGGGACAAAAACTGACAGAACCAAAGGGAGAAATCTAGAATCCCACAACCCCGGTTGGAGTTTTAACACCTGCTTTCAGCAGCTGATAGAACAAGTAAAAAATAAAAATAAGGAAATGAAAAAGCAAGTCACAGAGAGAAACATTTGCAATCTGTACGTCCAACAAAGAACTGGTATCCGGAATATATAAAGAACTCTTGCAGATCACAAGGCCAATAGTCTAGTGAAAACGAGGCAAATGGCACGAACAGATATTTCAAAAAGTCATTCAAGGGACCAAAAAGCACATGAAAATGGTGGCTACACAAAAAGTGGTTGCGTACATCTTTCAAAACGCACACTGAAAATGCGTACCTAAGATCTGTCCATTTCGCTGAGTGTGAATTTTACCTTAATAAAAATAGTGCAGGAGGACCTGGAAGAGAAGGACCCCGGCTTGGATCCTGGCTCAGCCACTGGACCTCGGCTGCCTTAGGCACATCACTGAACCCCTCAGAAGCCACACTTTCTCTGCCTGTAGGATGGGGATGAGGACCCTTCGCTGGGCTGGTGAGGAGGTTCCACATAACGTCACAGAGATGTGGGACCTCTAGTCCCAGTGAGATGCTCTGTTAAAGAGTTTCGTGGTCTTTCTTTAGCCCCGCCCACCTCCCTCTTTGCCCGCCTCCCAGCTCTTCAAAATTCTCTCTCCACGGCTTCTTGCGGGACAGGCGAGGGGAAAGGGAAAGCGGGGACACCCCCGCTCGCTGTCCTGCCAGGGTCCACGCGGCTAAGGGAAGAAACCGCCCTGCGCGCACGGCCTTACTGTGGCCGTGAGGGTGACACGGAAGAGGGACCATTCTAATGAGCGACCTTGACGGGAGCCAGCTCCTGTGCCCCAATGTCCAGTCCCAAGTGTGGGGACAGCCCTTGCCACGCGACACTTTGATACAGCGAAAGCTGGCTTATCTGGCGTTCCAGCAACTAAAAATGATGGACAGCATGAAGTTGACCTTGAGGTACTCGAGCAAATGAAGCTGAAATCCTGTGAAGTTCTAATATTATATATAAGTCTTCCATATCAAAATGCTTTGAAAGCTGGTAATCTTTGGACTTCAAGACAAGGAGTATGACTAGACTTCAAGACAAGGAGTATGACTTGTATAATAGAGCGTCTGCCTCTGCCTCCTCAGGTTCTGTCAGACAAGGAGTATGACACGTATAATACACGTATATGTGTATTATTTGTGTGTGTGTATCTATGTCATCTATCATCTATCATCTATCTATCTACCATCTCTACTATCTATCTACTATCTATCTAATCTATCATCTATCTATCTAATCTATCATCTATCTATCTATCTATCTATCATCTATCACCATCATCATCTATATCTAAATTGCATCAGAGGATCACCGCTTTAGGGCTGAGAGAGCACCTCGTATCGTTTGCTCTGACTGGATCATCTTGGGGCTGATACACAGAGACCCAGGGAGGCAAGCTGCTTGTCTAAGATCGCAGAGCTGGGTGGTGCGTGGGTCTCTTAGGACACCCCGTCCCTGGCTTGCGATATAATGAGCATTTACATTACTGCAGTGGACTCGGCTTCCTCCATATTACCTGAGCCCATGTGCAGAGGGTACTATGCCTTGGCAACTCATGCCATGTGAGAAAGAACACCCCCGAGCCCAAATGTCCGACGTCATTTTCGAAGGGAAGTGGGCTGAAAAAAGAAACTGGATTTAATTTCCAATGAGGTGTGGGAGTATTTCAGAAAGGGTTCCTGTGGGGAAAGGAGGCTGGTCTGGATGGCACAGTGGAGGGTGTTTATGCACAGAAAGAAGCCACGAGGAGTCACTGGGCGCTCACCAGATGCGCTAAGCAGGTGCTTTGCAGGAGGACGCGGTAGAGGGGTGCTCACGGCCGCCTAAGGAAAGCCCCCGGGGGCCTGTGCGAGACGACGATGGGCTCTGAAATCGTAACTGGAAAGCGGGGGGAAGCCAGAACCGGGGAGTGTGATAAATACCTTGAGGACCACGTGCAGCATCATTTGGAGGCCACTTTTGCCGGGGTACTTCCCGGCGATGTTAGCCGCAGACAGGTTGAAGAGGTTGGCTCCCGTTTCGGTGCAGATGGCGTGGACCAGCATCTTCTTCCCGACCCCCGACGGGCCGGCCAGCAGCAAGGACTTCACCAGAGGTGCGTTTTCATGCACGGCCGCAGAACCTGAGGAGGCAGAGGCAGACGCTCTAAAACCCCGCCGTGGAAGTCAGTGGCTCTGAGACTAGCATTCGTCAAGGCTGTGCTCCCACGGCGTGGCCCCGGCGTCTGTGACGGTCGCGATGGGTCTGAAGCATCGCTGACAGAGGCATATGCCTCTTGTCTCAGTGAAAACTAGATCTGCAGGTCAAGGCTCGAGGTGGAGCCACAGGGTCTCCTTGGGTGTTCGGTATGTGGCTTCCCCTCCACCCTTCACCCTAGGATTTCCCCCAGACTCCTAATTTTAAAGAACACTCCTGCAGTAATGTCCCGCCCGCGTTTCATAGGGGGAGGGGTTTCGAGGGGTTTCGAGGGGTTTCTCTGCTTGGCACAGCAGCGGCATGTCCTTTGGAAGTGAGGGAAGCGGCGTGGGGGTGGGCGGGAGGAAGGACTGACACGTGTCCATCGGCCACGGGGAAAGCCGGGAGCCGACTTCTCTCTCCTGCCTGGTTTCTAGCCTGTCGGTGGAGGCAGAGTCGACCCGACACTCGACCGTAAAGCGAACGGAATCGTCACGCAGTTGCGCAGAGGTCCGTGCCCCCTGCTCACTGTCACTCGTGGTCCACCTCCTCGGAGCCCAGATGGGGACTCGGCTTTGAGCATCTTCCGGGGTCCTGACCGCACGCGGAGCACGCGGTGCCGAAGTGAACGGACTCGCCCCGGAAGGGCCGTGGCTGAAGCACCTGCCCCGTCATTCTGCCTTCGGCAAACTGCCGGGCGCTTTCCCATCAGCCCAACGCGCATCCGCGTTCTCATTACGACTGCGCTTTTCCCTTTTCCTTCTTTCCTTCTGCAGTTGAGGAGGCGTCGTCGGTTGACCGAATAATTAGAAACCGCTGTTTCGGTTCCCCGGCATACGCCCCACGAACTTGGAAAGCAGTTTTGAGCGAGTCCTCTTTGAAATGAGTGAAGTAGGCTTTGTCCGCGGGGAGGGAGGGATAAAGGAGGCCCCGCTTTTCACGAAGGAGCGAGTCCGTTCACAGGGGCTCCCTCCCGTTCAGCGTCTGGGTCCTGAGGGCTGCTCGGCTCCTGGCCCCTGGGGGCCGCCGGGTTCCAGTGTGAAAAGTCAAGAATTGCTGTCATGAGGCTGTGGTGCAAAGGGCCTGACCTGGGTGCCTGTGACAGTGCCACGAGCCGTGAGCACCGCAGAGCCCAGAGAAGATGCCAGCGCCAGCCGGGGGTGCTGAGGCGGGTGGCCCTCCGGGAGGAGGTGGCCTCTGCAGAACGGGAGGAGTTGGACCATGCAGTGAAGGGGACATCTGAGAGATTCCAGGTGAGGGGACACGGGGACCGCAGGTGTGGCGTGGGGAGGCAGGTGAGGGACTGGAGATCATTCTCATTGGTGACGTGGCAGGGGACGGCAAGGAGGTGAGTGATGCCAGATGTGGGGGTCCCCGGAAGTCCCCAGAGTGCGGGCTGAGGCCAGGGGCTGGAGAGAGGCTCCTGGGAGGGGTGCAGGGAGACGGTGGGGGGAGACCCAGGAGAAGGTGGGGGGAGACCCAGGAGAAGGTGCCCATTTATTCCGGGGACACACTTTCCAGGAGCGGGGCTCGCAAGGTTGGGCAGAAGGGTAAAGAGGGGGATCTGGGAGGGGGCTGCACACGGGGCCTCTCTGACCTCTGGAGGGCTGATGGGGGAGGCGTCAGGGAGGTGGTGGGGACACGCTGACCACAGTGTCCATGGCTTTTCCTGCCCATCTCAGCTTCCGATGGCAGTTTTTTAAAAACACACGTCGAATTACTAAGAGTAAATCTCCAGGCTTTTCAGTTTTCCAATGACTGGAGTCAGGAGTTGGCTGGTGCTCCGTGTCCTTGGCCATTTCTGTTCCTTCCTGGCCCTGGACTTGAAGCCTTACTCATCTGGAAAGGCAGGTTCAAGGTCCACCCGGCGGGCTCTGCTGGGAACTGAAACCAGTGGGTCCAACTCCCGACCGGGCGGTTTCTGCACGGTCAGCGTCCGTCCCTCTTCTCCTCGGGGACAGTAGCAGCTCCGGGAGGGCGGGCAGACACTGACCAGGCGCTTCCTGGACACCCTTCTCTCACTCAGGGGCCTTTGGAAGCCCTAACCTCGTCCTGGGAGCCCAGGCTGGGGGTCGTGACGGCACGGAGGCCCACGGAGCCTGTGTCGCCTGGCCAGGGGCGGAGCGTGGCCTTGACAAGAGTCCTCGGTGTCCTCTGCCCAGCGGTGGCGACCTGGACCATCAGCGCCGACACACACATTCCTTCTCGTGACGTTTGAGATGTAAACGAGGCACTCGAAGGCAGGTCCGGGAACGAACTCCTCTGTCTGTCCCTGTCCCCATGGCAAACACACATGCCGGCTGGGAGAACAAACGCCAGCCAGCTCTGGGGCCGGGGGTCAGCAGCCCAAGGGGACTTCGGGTTCCTACTGACAAAATGAGGGTGTGGGTGGGGTGCTTCTGAGCGCCCCGCTCCTGACGCTTTTAAGGCGGCTTGGGACCAGCATCCGTCACCTTGGATCCGTGAGCCGACGATGCGAGCACGTCACGCCCTCGCTTGCTAGGTGAGTCCTTGTCAGATCTTGGCACTTCTGGCTGCAGTGCCTCCCATTACATGCTGACAACATTCGAGAAGCTACTCTACTCATTTTATTTACACAGACCCATAGATATCATATATTTATTGTGTTGATCCCAAGTTATGCGGACCCCCAAAGTATTATCTGTTTATGTTAATAGATATATTTTTATTTACGTCAACCCCAAATTCAATTTACTACTTCTGACATTACGTTAAAAGAGGGGTGAACTATTTGTTGCCAATACGTTTAAGTTCTTATTTAAGACCGAGCGGAAGAATCTCCTAAGGGCCCGGACGAGTCCCATCTCATTTTAGAGCGAATTAAACAAAGAAAAGTCAGTGTCAACTTCAGCCTGGTCATTGGAGCACAGCCTGGTTGGCCTTTCAGCCGCTGCCCAGCTGACTCAGGTCATATATGTGTGACAGTCGTAAACACGGGCATAAAAGTGAATGACAGCAGCAGATGTCCCCGTCACGGGAGCTCGGATGACAGCAGCACACGTCCCCGTGACAGGAGTCCACCCCGGCACTCCTGGGCACTCTTGGGCACACAGCAGGGTGCTGGTCCGTGTGTCTGAGCAGGGGTGACCGTGTGTCAGCAGTTAGAGGGGCTTCGGTGTGGCCGGCAAGCTTTGGTCCTGAAGATCCACGAAATGCACTTGCGGTCCCTGGCGGGTGGGCTCTGTTAGGGACCTAGTGCCAGGTGCCCATGTGTACGAGGTGAGCCAGAACCTTAGCTCCCGGTCTGACCTGACAGATTTTAACGGCAGGTGCTTGCTTCGGCCGTTCTGTCTCCAGCTGGGTGCCGACAGGCCCTTCCACCCAGAATATGTGGCAGGCTCTCGGACGTGCTGCCCGGGGAGTGCCTTTAGGGGTGCTCTGGGGTGCGCGATGTCAGTGGAACCATCCCCACTCAGAATTCTCGGTGGGGAGAGTTAAGCCTCAATGTATGTGATGACAACCGGGAAGCCACTGTCGAAGCCAGTCCGCGGGGGCACCCCAGCTTCTAGAAGAGGCACGACGGGCCAATGATCTTTACCTAGTGGCAAGACCCCGTAGAGGGCGATGAGCTGTCTGACATCCAGGAGGGACGGCATCGGTTCTATGGAGAGGTGGCGCAGGGTGGTCCCCAGGTAGCTGTATTCGCCTGGGGGAGAGAAATAAGGCAGATGAGCGGGGAGACGCGCTGGCCTGAGCCACCTGGTTCCAGCGCCTGCAAAGTGAGCACAGAATGCGGGCTGCACATTCCTGGGCAGATGCAGCGTACGAGGGGGGTCGGTGAGATGAACACGTCCTTTCTCAGAGAAAGGCTTGAAAGCACTGTCAAAGCTCTGCTCCGCGGCACACGGACGGCGCTGTGTCGACGGTGAAACTAACCTCGCCTTTAAAATAACCTTTGAAGACTGGATTTGCGAAGTGGTACAAAATCCTAAAATGAGGCACACGCAGAGGAGTCTAAAATATATAAGGTTTTGCTGAGTTTATCCTCCAAGAGACTCTGTCTAACATTTGCACGGACCTTGAAAATAAATTATTTAAGGTCACGATGTGAAATCTGCACTGGAACAGTGTAAACCTGAGCCTAAAATGCAGTCATTTGAAAGGACGGTTATGAGTCTAATTTAGGATCAAAAGGAGCATCTCTCTTGGAGGGTAATATTCATTTACATTTTTATCATTTTTAAAGGACCACCAAAGGAATAATACAGAAATAAATCTTTACAGCTTTAATTAGAAGGCATCAAAGGGCTTAATTGTAACTAGTCATAAATCTGAAGTGTTATTTTCTAACTAATTTAGATAAGGTCACCAGGAAAATTAGTCTGGCTGTCTCCATTTGTCGAGAGGATGGACCTTCGCATGCTCATAAGCGTCTCTCTTGATTTGTACCTGAATCTGAAGGGAAAACATTCGACGCTCATTTTTCCTTCCCTCTAACAAGTATGGATCTTGGCCAAGCTGTCGATGCTATCTATACACATGCGAAAAATACATTTACGTGTGTATAAAAATACTGAAAAAATACACGTGTGTATGAAGTACTGAACAAGCTTTAAAGCACTTTCGAATGTTAAGGAAGCTGGAGTTGACAGCCAGACGCAGCCGCCGTTTTGCTGGGGAGGGCAGCCTTTCGAAGCTTCCATGTAAAAAATAAAAAAAGTCCTTGCCAAGGGCACGGGCATCGGTGGGGAGAAGGAGGGATGATGAGGGCTTCCATTATGGCTTCCGGTCCCCGCGCTTCTTAATGAGCAGGTCATAAATAGAAGGGCGGTTATTTCTCCTTCGCTAGCGTCGGAAGAGGTCCTGCCGCCGCCGTTCAATCCGGCGCTTACTGCTGCGAACGTGGCGGGAGAGGTGACATAAAGCGAAGCCCGTCTCCCGGCTTCCGAGCATCCACAGAAACGCGCGTCTTCTTGAGCCCCACGGACTTCATTCAGACAAATGCTATCGGGTTGAATTAGTGGGCGCTGGTTCTGATGGACGCAACCGGTCCGGGCTGTTCGCCGAGAGATGACACTCGCTCTGAAAGTGCATGACGATGTTCTGTCACCGCTGCCTAGCGTGGAGGCCACCAACCTGTCCCGGATACTCCGTCAGAACTCAGAAGCCTCTGGGTTCCCTGCACACACTCGGCTCTCCCACGAGGGAGGGAAGAGGAAACGGGGCCGGAAAGGTATTTTAGACAGAGGGCGTGAAAAAGGGGATGGACCGCGTTTCCTTAACATTCCTACGCTGCCCCGCTGGAGGTCCCCGCAGGCCCCGGGGGAGGGGCCCGCTATCGACAGTCAGATGACCGTCCAGACCCCTGAGCTCCCCGCCGGCTGGCTGCTCCTCCGCTGGGTCTGAAGGCGGGGGGCCGAGAATGGGACTGCGAAGTAGCCTTGATGTGGCCCAGTTCTGCAAAGGTGACCAGACTCGGGGCAAGGAGGGGTGAGGGAGCCTATGTGCCGGGGGGAAAATGCTATGGTTAAAAGAAACAGGTTGGCCAAGGCTTTATCTGAGAACAAGCACGAGGTTTCCATACGGGCCGCAGGATAAATAGCGACACTTAGGGAAGAACTTTTTGCCGTCCTTGGACAGATCAGAGGACGCCGCGCGGACAAACACGCCACCGACGGGGCTAAGCTCCGGCACAGACGGGCTTCTGGTGCCCACAGCTCATTCTTCGCTTCTTCAGGGAGGGCTCGTGGGCAAAAATTCTTAGTTCTGGCACCTGTATAAGTTTGGGTCCTGTATACTTGAAAATGAATGTGTCTGGCCACAGAATCTTTGAATCCTACTTACTTCCTTTCCTTGAGCATCTAAAATATATCGTGCCATTTACCTCTGGTATAAAACGGTGCAGTGGAGCGTGTGATGACCTCCTAATTTCCCTTCCATTACGAGCCATGTGGTCTTTTGTTGCATAAAGGCCCAAAGGATTTCTTTTCCCCTTTACTTTAAAGCCCGGTACTTTTACTAGAATACGCCACAGCGTTAGTCCGTTGGAACTGACGCCCTCAGGTACGCAGTGCGATCTCTCACTGTGCGTGGTCTGTGTTTCTGTTCTAGGGACGTCTTCATGAAGGTAGTTCTCAGCGTCTGTTCTGTTCCACTGCTTTGGATTTCGCTTTCAGGGGCTCGTATCTGTATGTTGGATCTTCTTTGCCCGTCTTCAGTATTCGTTATGTTGTTTTGACTCTTTTTAAGCTTGTTCTTCATTTCTAGTTTCATTTAAAAAATTCTATCTTTCACATTTTATTTCTCTGGAAGCACTGTTTGTTGACTTTATTCATTATAATTTAGCTTTTTTCTAAGATCATTTTTCCCTTTATTTCTAATATCCCTTTGGTTTTGGCAACTCATTTCTGAGTTTTTCTCTTTCTATTTTATATAGTCTTACATATCTTCCATAGTTTTTTAAGTATACATCAGCCTGGTTAGAAAGATAAGTCCAGTATGTCTGCTTTATGGGCATGTTTCTTCGTGCTGTTAATTTGTTTCTCATTTTTCCTTTTTCACAGAAACTTTGCATAGATTCGACCTTGAACTTTTCCATTGCTGAAATTTATGAGTTGATAGTCTTATATTTTTAGAAGATGATTTGCTTCAGGGTAGCTTTTCACATTCCATAGATCCCGGCTTCTGTTGTCTTTATGTACGTTAAAAGTTTGGTGGCCTTTTGAAGATGTGCTGGTTCTGTCCCCGCTCTCGCTTTTTTCTGGATCTTTTTTCTCTTTTATCTCTACGGTCCTCGTCCTGTTCCACTGTCATTGTGTTCCCAAGAGTTTCTTCTCCGTATAAGGCCCTGCCTGGGAAGGGAGCTGAGGCAGGTCGGTCACTTTTAAGAGTGCATAGAGACGAGACTGTTCTAGCTCCTGCTACATTCTCATCTTAACCCTTCGCACGCATCTGTCACCGAAATGGGCGAAAGCTCTCCTGGCTTCTGTCACAGTCACCACCTTGGCCCGCTGTACTTTCCAGGGAGTGCTTGCTGGTTATTGTGGGGTCCTGTCCTGTGTCCCCAGTGCCTGACACTTCGGGGTGTGAGGGGGAAACCTTGTCATTTAGTTTTGGCGCAGATGTCCACAAGTCTTTGTTTTTGCAATCTAGTTGTTCTGTTTTCGTGAGGGGACTTCGGAAGATCCACTGCCATCTTTCAGACTAAGGATCTTGACAGGAAAAAAAATAAGGAAACCATGGAAAAGACCAGAGGGAGACACAGCCCTTGTGGCAACGGGACTAATTCTGTTAGACCCGGTCGGTTTCGTCTGAGGTCACTCTTAGGTGGCTGACCCCATTCAGTTCGACCTTAGGCATCTTAGAGATGTTTCCTCGAAACTGATGGAGATCACTGAAAAAGTCCAAGATGATAATAAATTAATAAGAAGAGGAGAAATAGGGTTCTGTTAAAAATGTTACTTTTCATATTAACAGAATCGATAGAACATAATGAAGGGATTCCGGAGGAAAACCTTATACGGCTTGAACAAGAAACACGTAAAATAAATAGAAACCCGACACGTGTTCCAATCTACGTTCTGGTAAAATTCTTACATTTTTAGGAAATATGAGGACTCCTCCGAGTCCCCAAGAAGGAAACGTGGCTTTCTCTCAAAGGGATTAAAGGAATCATTTTTTTGGATCAAAGGAAGATGTCAGCCTTCTTGCTCCCAGAGGCCCGAACCGGGTCAGTGTAAACATAGGAATGAACAGGACGGAAATGGATGACCATACAATAAAAAAACGGAGAATCCGCGCGTCCACATTTACACCAGAACGACTTCCCGAGGAGGGGGAGGGGAGGCTCTTCCTAGGAGGCCGGCACCTGACAAACACAGAAGGGGGTAGAAACAGAGCACCCCCGTTTCACGACCAGCGGCGCAATGATCGATGCAGGCAACAGTCATCCGTGGATGCGAAGGCCGCTAAGGTGCCGGGAAACAGGACTGCCTGAGCCTCAAAACATACCCCGCCCCGATTAGCCATTCACTACAAAGGGGAAAAGGAAGCTTTACGAGGGCGAGATCTGGCAACAGCACTTTTGCCAGCGATGGGACCAAGTGGCATCGTGTGTCCCCAGTGTGAGATGCTGAGAAGGACGTATGTCCCCTATGTAGTGCTCCTGTCAAAAATGTTTAACCTGAATCGAGGCATGAGAAAACCATCAAGCCAATTCGGATGAAAGACAGTCTGTAAAATGGCCCAGATTATTTGAAAATGTCAACATCGTGAAAAACTGAAAAACGCTGGAAATTGTGCTGATTAAAGGAATGAAAGGAGCCTAAAAAGATATGACCGGCACACCTATGGTCCTTGATCGGCTTTTGGACTGACAAAACCAGTTATAAAGGACATTATTAGGAAAACTGATTATTAACTAAAGTTTAGCTAATAGTATCGCATTATTGTTGAATTCGAGCATGATTATCCTTTTGTGGTCATGTGAAGAATGTCCGGGTCCATTGCAGATGCACGAAAGTGAAAATGATACTTATTAGGGTGGTGAGACTGTAAAGGATTTTAAGCTTTAAATGTGCTTTCAGGGCATCGTGTTGTTTTTAAAAAACTAAGAGAAAAACATGAGTTGAAGACGGTGACAGCAAATGTCCCCACCACCTACCTCCCAACTACTTCTGTGTTGGCCCCATCTGGAAGGACTGGGCTGTGGTCTCATGAGGTGTGCTTCCTAGGCATTTTGTTTAAACCCAGAAGCACGAACAGTGTCCATGTCCTCATTCCAGCTAATGCCAGGAACGTTGCTGGTGGGTCCACAAACCTGCCTCTCCCACATTTGGGGACAGAGCTGCACCCGTTAGTCCACAGCCCAAGGTGAACTCAAATCCATTCAATCCAACCAACACTTACGACAAGCCACTATGGGCCAGGCTTTGGACTGGACAAAAAATACGAATGGAACATACCTCCAGCTGTCGGGACCTCAAAACCCAAGGGGTGACACATGTGCCATATATGTGCATGATTCCTTGTGTACTTTACCAATGTAATCAGAGAGGTTGACCTTCAGAGCCTGGATCAGGAGCCCTTCCTCCACCAGCTCCTTATACAGCGATTCAATGGTCCTGGGGACAGAGCACACCGTCCTTCTGTGAGCACACACGGGGTCACGGCCTTTCTGTTGATTGTCACATGTGCGGAGAACTTCAACCCGATATCTACCTTAAAGCACATTTGTATACATGCAGATAAATGGATTTTTGAGGCGTTTCTACAATTTGGGGATGAATCAGGCTTTTTAAAAACAATACTTTCACTCATCCATGTGTATGTCTGATGTTTCCCATTAATAAGAATTACACCTTTGGGCATTCGGGACCAGCCCTAACTCTGCAGTCTGCCTTTCATCAGTCTTCATGACGGCATAAATATGAATTAGAAATTACTCAATAATAGTAACACAATGGGCCCGTAATTATATATTCCGTTAGCATCTGCCAGCCATAGTAGATCATTAATCCTTCATGAAATTGACGTTTCCTTTTAAGCCAATAGTATAATAGCTTAAAAGAAATATCTATAAAGAACAAAGCCTTATAGGGGAAATAGTTCTAGTATGAAATACAAAACGTTTAAAGCTGTGAGTGTGATGATTTTTTTGGAGGATGTTATACTTTTCCATAGTGTGTACAGATGTCAAAACCACTTCTCTAAGAGGCCTTGGGCACAGGGCCAGCACACGGGTAATTTATACTAATTGAGGAAAAAATGGAGATACTGGCCCACTTGATGAATGAAAGTCCCAATGAAATTATCTGGGGCTCGGCTTGCAGGAACTCAGAGAGGTCAAGTTCAAATAATTTTGGCATAATCCCTCGAGACGTTTTGTCTTTTCCCTTTTGTTTTCCAGGGAACTTATTCTTTGGTCCTACCTGACTGACACTGAAGAACTGTAAATATAACTGTATTTAAATAGCTCTCTGGCTGTTCTATGATCTAGGTTAGTGGGATTAAAACAGACTCACTCAAGAATATCGGTTCGATTCTAGCCAAATACCGTTGGGATAAATGTTAATTCAATGACCTCAGTTTTAGATTGACTGGAATTTTATTCCAGTATTTAAAATAGTGAATCCTCTGCTGAGGATAAAAAAAGGTTTTAATTGTAAGGAATTTAGGATAACGGCATCTGACCTATATCAAAGAAATAGCGACTGTAGTGTTTTAGCTTGAATATTGATTTACTATAAACATATAATATATACATAAAATGTTAACATAAAGTTGAAGAAGACTGTAAAACAGTCAAAACAACATAGTAAGAAGCCCAAACAGAAACCTGTATTTGGATCTTTCTGGTGAAATAAATTTTTGTTATGGAATATAACACTTTTAGCTTTAAAACTACCTTAAACTGTGATAAAAATACTGGTGGTTGAAGATTTATTTTAACTCGCTAGAGCAGCAGAAGTCGCCTTCCAGCTTCTTGGCAGAACTAGCCCTAGTCTGGTGACTCAGGGTCTTTACGATTAAAGTGACAAGTCTTCCAGGAATGAGACGACCAGGTATTTCTGTGCTTTGGGGCATAAAAGTGAGTAAAATATACTGGTCTGTCTTCGTGTCGCCAGAGAATCGCGTGCGCCCATTTCCGACAGTTCACTTGCAAAGCCGCACACGCCGAGAATATACTCAGTGTCTAAGGGACATCGTCCGAACGCTGCAGGCATGTCAGCGGTGTGGTTAGAGCAGTATCTTACTCATAGAGCGACACTTTAAATGCCAGAGAATGCAAGAGAGGGATTTTTAACTTCATGGCTGGGTCACACGGGTAGACTTGGTTTTAGCTCTGGTTTGTCATTGGATAAGGCACTTCGTGAGACCTTCTCTACGTGAAAGACTACTCGGTTTGGGGACTAATGTAAGAGCAAAGGGAAAAAGTGGCCTTTAAAAGCTACTACAAGTCACCTGGGGCTCTGTAAGTATGTGTGGGCTGGGCCCTCCTCCAGGCAAGGGACTAAGATGCTCCCAGATCCCCAGGAGAAGTCAGTGTCCGTGGCGGGTGGATGCTCGCCTCCCCAGGAACAGGACACCTGCCAGGCCCCTCTGAGGCAGTCAGCCACAGCATCTCATTCTAGATGTTTCCCCAAACAACAGGTAAAAGTGCAGCCCCGCCTTCCTCTAGG
>NW_006434828.1:1643034-1644539 GCF_000325575.1 Pteropus alecto
CAGCCAGGCTCCAGGCCCGCCCCCCAGCTCTGGGGTGCTCTGGGGTGCTCTGGGGTGCTCTGGGCTCTTCCCTCGTGGACAGCTCTCTGCTGGCTTCCTCTCTCGTGGCTCTTCTCCCAGAGTTTGGGAGTGTACCCCTGGAACCCAAGAGGGGATAGGGGACACCCCAAACCAGGGATGCAAAACCCAAGGGAAGAAAAGCATCCTTTGAAACGATTCCTGGTATTCATTTATTAGGGATTTTAATTAAATTCCTTGAAAACCTATTTATCTCCAGTGTTAAAAACACGAACGGGCCATTTTTCATCTTTAAAAAATGAGGATTTTAACTTATTCGTTCCTGCAGTCCAGCCGATGAAGCTCGAGGACAGGGACAGAACTCTCCGTGAGACTAAACTCCTCCTTTCCGTCACTGGCTTCTAGAAGGGCCTCGGCGGGCCAGCCTAGGGATGGGAAGGGACAGATGAACTGTCTCTGCCCCTGAGGAACTCAGAGCCAGCATTTCCTAAAAAGCTGGATTGGGCCGTTGTATCTTAAGAACCCCAGGAGCCTTACAGCTTACGGAAGTCACAGGAGCTCAGACGCAATGGCGCGTGAGTGTGCCACCTGGGCCCCCACCCCCCAGGCAGGACGCCGCCCTTCCTACGGGACGGCGGAGACGCGGGACACTCTCGCCAGACACTGTCGGAGGGTGGGGGTGTGATGCGCCGGGCGGGGCCGCGGGGCCCGCTCTCCTCCGGGGACTCCGGGGCCCTCGCGTGCATCACGACAGACCGAGCACCGTCCTCACCTGTCGGCCGTCAAGTCCTTATCCTTCCCCTTTTTCCCTTTTTTGCCTTTCTTCTTTTTCTTTGCCTGGAAGAAACGGAAATATCCAACAGCTTAGAAAAGCCGAGTCAGTAAGTTAGCCCTGGACGTAGCGAGGGGAGCCGCTTTTGGGGGTGGTGGCGGGGAAGGGGACCTGAGACGTCGACTCTAGAACGTGAACACGGACTGAGCAGAAGGCGGTTTTCGTGAACGCAGGGACTGGCCCGGAAAACCCCAAGGCGCTAGGTGGACGTGTCCCTGGGTGGACGGCAAAGGTCACCACTGTGAAACACTCGCGGGGCCTTGCTCCCAACAGGCCCCGAGCATCCCGGGGCTCCTTCCTGGGGCTCCGGCACGCGGCGCCGTGAAGGATGGAGTGCCATGTATGCAGGCATTTATTCCAAAGAATGAAAGAATTAAAGATTTACACACACATACAAGTTTATAGCACTTTAGTCAATTCGTAATACCGAAAACTGTAAACAGCAATCAAAAGGAATGAATGATGGATACATAAAACATCCCGGATGAATATCCTGAGATTTATGATCCATTGCCCACAGGACAAATTAAAACTCAGAACAGCATGTGGGTTTTTTCCAGCCTGGTCTCTATCTTCCTTTGCCAGCCCATCTTCTCTCTCAGGCCTCCTCAGGGGACCCACGATCCTTGTCCCCCGGGGCTGATCATCGGGCCCT
>NW_006434828.1:1644571-1649940 GCF_000325575.1 Pteropus alecto
GTCCACTTCCATTCATTTGCTCATTATTTTCGTTGCAGCATAATTTATGTAAAGTCTGTCCACAGACCTCTACATCTAATCCGTACACATGACCACCACGCAGTCAAAACAGAGCACGCATTCCCGTCGCCGCCGCGGGCCCTCTCCTGCCGTGCTGCTTCCAGTCTGCAGGGGGTGCCCCTCGGACTCTGCTGGCGCTCGGACGGCCTGCTCTCGTCCACGGAATCATGTGCCGTCTCCTCTCCGCGTCCGGCTTCTTTCAATCAGCCTTACGGTTGCAAACTTCACATCACGTGGTTGCACGTAGCGATCCTTCACGCACATTGTTCGATTTTTAAAGAAATTCTGATGTCGGCAGATTCACACGCGGCTGTGAGAAACAGCACCGAGGGGTCCTGTGCATGCTTTGCCAGGCCTCTCCCGGTGGTGACGGACATCTGGCAGAACAGTCTTATAGATCGCCGCCGGGATGTCGGCATGGCCGCTGGCAATGCAGGGCGTGTGGGCCACCGAGGGGGTCCCTCGGGCCCTTTTGCAGTCACACTGGCTTCCCTGCCACCACCCCCCACCTCGAACCCCCGGAAGCCACTAATCCGGTCTCCGTTTCTCTAACTTTGTCCTTTTAAGAATGTCGTATCAACGGAATCAGACAGTATGTAACCGTTTTTCTCTCCACACATCATAAATCTCAGGATATTCGTCCGGGATGTTTTATGTATCCATCATTCATTCCTTTTGATTGCTGTTTACAGTTTTCGGCTATTACGAATTGACTAAAGTGCTATAAACTTGTATGTGTGTGTAAATCTTTAATTCTTTAATTCTTTGGAATAAATGCCCATGAGTGCATTTCTGGGTTGTATGGTAACCGAATGTTTGTTTTTTGAGAAATGCCAGGAGTTTTGCAAAGTGGTTATGTCACTATATGTCTCCACCAGTGACATGTAAATACTTGATCCAGTTTCTTCCATCCTCTGGCAAATCCATGTGGGCCTGTTTCTGGGCTCTGTGTTCTGTTCCATTGATCCAGGTGTCTGCCTCTCGACCAACAGTGCAGTCTTGATTACTGCAGCTATATAATGTGCTTTGAAATCAGGTAGACGGATCTTTCTCACTTTATTCCTCTTTTTAAAAATTAGTGTAGTTTTTCTAGTTCCATCGTTTTTCTATTTAAATTTTACTGTAATCTCGTCTACGGTTACCAACTATCTTTCTGGGATTTTGGTAAGAATTGGGTTAAACTTGTATATCGGTGCGGAGATAATTGGCATTTTTACTGCATTTTGTCTTCCAATCCATGAACATCGTATGTCTGTGTATTTAGATGTTCTTTTATTTCTGTCATCAGTACTGTGTAGTTATAGCATCCAAATCCCACATGTATTTTATTAGATTTATACCTAAGTATTTCATTTTTGAATAATTTTAAATGGCTTCATATTTTAAGTTTTGGAGCCCATCTGTTCATTCCTAGTATATAGAAAAACAATTGATTTTTGTATGTTCGCTTTGCATTCTATAACCTTGCCGAATGCAGTTATTATTTCTAGGAGTTTCTTTACAGATTCCTTGAAATTTTCTAAATAGACGATCATGTCACCTGCAAATTAAACATTTGGTAGAATTCTCCAGTTAAACCAACTGGGCCTGAAAATTCTGTTTGGGAGTTGTTTTAATGACAAATTCAGTTTCCTTAATAGCTCTAGGGCTAGTCAAATCTTCTATTTCATATTAGGTGAGTTGTGGTGGTTTATGTTTTTGAAGGAAGTGGGCCCATTTTGTGTAAATTGTCAGATTATATGAGCGGAGTTGTTGGTGGTCCTCTCATTGTTCTTTTGGTGTTTGTTTTAGTTGCGATCTTCTGTTTCCTTCCTGATATTGATCATTCGTGTCTTCTCTCTCTTTTTTGTCAGTCTTACTAGCGGTTTATAGATTTTGATTATCTTCAAAGAGCCAGCTCGGTTTCATTTATTTTCTCCATTGTCTTTGATTTTCAGTCTGACTGATTTTTGCTTTATTTTTATCAGTTCCTTCTTTCTGGTCACTTTGTTTTCTTTGTTCTTCTAGGTCCTCGAGGTGGGAGCTTAGATTATTGACCTGAGACTCTTCCTCTTGACCTGTTGTTGGGGAGTAAGGGTTGGGGGGTGGGGGGGCATCCAGATGGATTCTGCATGTGGTCTCCACTGGCATTGGGGGTGGGAGGGCCTCGCTGCCAGTCGGAAGCAATGAGTCGTTATTCCGTTCTGCTCCTTACAGTCTCTGCTCTTTCTTTGCTTCCGTTTGGAGTTCTTAGTGCCCCGTCTTTGAGTTCGACCTGTCTTTTCCTCTGTCCACGCTCTTGTTTACCAGTTAGAGAGTCCTCATTTCCGATACTGTGTTTTTCGGTAGAATGCTCGTGTGTTTCTTGCAAAATCAGATTCTAAATGTCCGTTTAAATATGGCATTTCCCCCGCATTTATACATGCTAGCACTCTGGGGAATGCAAAGAGTAGAGTCGGTCAAGAGTCTTACCCTCGAGGAGCTTCACGTTTTCTCCAGGAGCTCTGATATCCTAAAAGTTTTTGTGATTACAAGGGAGGATGATCACATCATCTCAAGAGAGAGATGGCCTCTGAGAGGCAGGAGCAGTGCTGTCATCATGGGGATGTCAGCTGATTAATGTAATGCAAATCGATTAACTTATAATGAGAAATATAATAGTCAAGAAAAACGGACGCTGTAGAATTTCCTCTTACAGAAAAACCAGCGTGCAACTACAATAAGTCATCAGAAGGTTGCTTGGTGAGTATGGAAGCGGCGAAGTTGGTGGCTGGATGCTGTGAATCGTTACTGACACCAAACTGTGACATCGTGGTTGGTGCTTCGGACCATAAATCTGAGGTTCCCACGACACCTGCTCGGGTTCCATTAATTTGTTAGAATGGTTCACAAAACTCCGGGAAACACTTACTTACATTTACCGGTTTATTCAAGGATGTTATAGAGGATATAGGCAAAGAATCTGACGGAGAGGGGCACGGGGTGAGGTCTGGGAGGGTCGCGAGTGCAGGGGCCCTGTGCCTGTGAAGTCGGGGTGTGCCGTCCTCTTGGTATGTGGATGTGTTCACCAACCATCCCGGAAGCTCTCTGAACCCCACCCACTGCTGGGGTTTTTTATGGGGGCTTCCTCGCACAGGCACGGTCAACTATATACTCCATTTCCGGCCTGTCTCCCTTCTCTCGAGAATTGGGGTGAGACTGAAACCTCTAGGCTTCTAATTATGGCTTGGTCTTCCTGACGACCACTGCCCCTCCTGGGCCTCGGAGTCCCCCCAGAGTCAGCTCATCAGAGCAGTAAACACTCCATCTGCTCTTACCCCTTAGAAATTGACAGGGGCTTTGAGCCAGGAACTGGGGGCAGAGACCCATATATATTTTTCGCATTATCCCGCGGGCCCTAGTAAGTGAACTTTGAATACTGGGATCCAACTGGCTACTCTAAACCGCTGTGAGATGGATGGGTGGCAATTTAAAATTCAATTCTTCCGACCTTCTCCTCCCGCCCCCAAAGAACTTGCTTATTGTCGTTGCCCCCCGACAGGCCTGCCTATAGGGGAGACGGGTGGGCACTGGGAGCACATGCGCTGGCTCCCCTCATCATCCCCATCCCGTGGGAGGAGTTTGGGTGACAGGACTCTGCAGTGAGGACGGCCCGGGGAGGTAACTCTCAGGCCGTTGAATTCATACCACTCCCGAGCCCACAGCCCCGAGGGCTCATGGCGACAAGAGGTAGATTCAGGAAAGGCAGGCCCGTGTCCTCGGGAAGCAGCCCTGGGACCAGTGGCGGGCCAGGCGGCGCTCCTGCCGCGCCCCGCAGGTGTGGCGCGGTCACTCTTCGCGTCAGAATCCGCCCTGGGCCTCCTCCCTCCCCGCGCTCATGCGCTACTCACTTTTTTACCTCCTTTCTTCTTTCCTGTCTTGGCCAGAAGTTCCTTTTCTCTGTTCACGGCTAGTTTTAAGTTTTTTAGTTCTTGTCTCATCAACTCATCGACCTAGGTGAATAGAAAACATCCCTCTCTTCAGCGACTTTGCATTCCCTGCGTTTTTTCTTTGTGACGTTTAAAAATAGCTTAGAGTCTGGGTGGGGAATAAAGAGGAAATTGCGACAACGGGCCGTCGCTGCAGCGAGGGGCTCGTCACCAGCGCCCGAGAAGCCGGCCCTACCTGTAACCTGATCTCCGACTCCAGTTCCTTCCGCTTTTCCTCTTTGATCAGTTCCGGGTCATAGTCCTGGAGGAAATTCCACGATTCGTCTTTATCCTTCCACATGTCTATGCCCCGGGAGGACAAAGAAAAGGAAAATCAAAATGTCTCCCAACGCCAAGATCGATGAAAGCGGTTACTGCGACATAAAAGGCAAGTTTAGTTTCCTATCATATCACATGACATGAAATTCGAATGAAACAGTCCGGAGGGATGGGAGGCACGTGTCCTCTTCTTCCGCTTCCCAAACGGAAGAAATGAGCTCGTGGAATTTAATGTCTAAACAATAAAGACCAAAACCGCTAACGGGAAAACATCAGATAAAAAAGTGTGATACCCACAGTATCCTACCGCGTGATGACAATGTAACCACAGTGTATGAAGTGTAGGGTTATACAATTATGCACTCGTGGGGTGATAATTTTTGTAATAAGTTTTATACAACTTTCATGATTCAAATGATTCACTAAAATATGAAAGATTCTGTTGCCAGTTCGACTCACCAGTACTTTATCCGGCTCCTACTAAAAGACGAAGCCGGCCTCATGAGTACCCGTGACTTCCCCGATTCAGCAGCTGTGCTAGCGAATTACTTTTTGGATGTTTGTGAAGTCATGTATGTTTTACACGTCCTTCGTGCCTCGCCCTGGTAGCTAGGAGGACGGTTAGGGAAATGCGCCCCAGGAATCCCAGTGAGCGCCCCAACGCGGGAGGGCGGCTGCGGGCTCAGGCCCAGGCAGAGGCGGCCCACCTCTGTCTGACGGTGGTGACGGCTAGGGTGGCAGGTGCTGGTGTGAGTGAGTGGGATGGAGGCTGCTCGGCCACGGTCTCCCCTACGGGCACAGCGTGGGACTCTGAGCCTGGCCGGGAGCGTGGCCCTCTGCTGGAGCTGACGGAGGAGAGGGGTGGGGCTTAAACTGGACAGAGAACGACAGTCACAGGCAGAAACCTCCGTGGGGGTGGGGCACAGAGAGCGGGAGGCGGCCACCATGCAGATAGAGAGACAGAAGGTGCCGGAAAGTCAGGTAGGCGAGCGGATGAGAAAGGAGGGCGGAGTCTGCATAGTCACAGAGGATGGGGGAGGGGACGGGGGAGGGGGCAGGGGTGGCAGGAGAGCTAAGAAATGA
>NW_006434828.1:1650071-1653816 GCF_000325575.1 Pteropus alecto
AGCAAAATGGCACAGAGACGTGACACAGAGCCGGCGACGGCAGGATGACCGCCCGTGGGGCTCCGGCGTGCGACCCGGCGCAGGGCCCATCGCGAGGGGTCGGGGGAACCTCTGCTCTCATCCCAAGGGGAGGGACCACGTGGGGCACCTGATACCCCAGAAACAACCGCGCCCAAAGAGCAGACACGTCAGCAAAGTGAAGACGGACGCCGCGGCAGTGCGTGTCCCCCGAGAGCCATCTGGGCCGGGACCCCGCAGCACAAGGTGCCGCAGGAGGACGGGGCACGGGGACGCAGCTTGTCCCCCAAAAGTGCAGGTTGAGTGAGTGAGCCTGGGCTGAGGCCCTGACACTGCTCCTGGGCGCCGGTGCAGAGATGCTCAGGAATGGTCACTGCAAGCCGAGTGCCACCCTCAGGCCGGGCGGCCCCCGCACTCCCTCCGGGACCACTGGCTCAGCAGCAGGGCCAGAGGGGACACAGCCCGCCTGGACCTCAGGGCCAGCGAGGACCCAGACTCAGCGGCCTCGTGCCCCCCGACCACGGGGACTGCCTCTGCCAGGAAGACGTGAAGGAGATGCTCACGGGGCTCGTCACCCAGACAGGGCAGGTGGCCCGCCTGGGACTGAGTGCGAAGACCAAGGCGGAGGGGACTCAGACAAGGCCGACGGGGGCCGCACGCGGCAGGGGTGGGCGCACGGCCAATGGCCGGAAAGCCGGGGACAAACTTCCCATGAGTGCGTGCCAGCCAGAGGTCCCCCGCCTGCCACTTATCAGTCAGGGCGTGAAAAATATACGTTGCATAAATCGTCTACACCATCTCACTGGTGTGAAAATTGCCTTAAGTCATAAGTGTTTGAGCTTTTTCTTTGCCCTGAGTCTGTAGAAGTCGAATCTGTGGTTAGCGTGTCAGGGGCGGGAACACCAAAGGCACAGTTAATTTACACTTTCTTCTAGGGCATTTGCTAAAAAGTGCATAAACTTAAATTGCAGAAAACAGAAATGTAGAAGTAGTATGCTTTAAAAAAAATGTGTTTAAAATCGTAAGCTTTCCCCCGAAAGTTTTAAACGTGCACTATTTTTTAATAATAAATGTACTATTGACTCATAAGGGCTCCTTCCTAACGGAGGTCCCCTGGTACGATGGCTAAATCTTCTCCAACGGCAAACGCACCTGTTTCATTTAGTTCAGAGTGAAACTGCTTTAAGTCACTCGAGAGAGTCACCCAGACCGGAAGCAGTGCCTTTAATAGTGAAGGGACAAGGACCTGTCCACACGAAGGAAACCAAGACGCGGTTACTGAGGTGAACGCGGCTGCCCGTCCTGGCGCTGGCAGCGGATTTCACGAATAGCGAGAGCGGAGCCAACAGCACCTCCAGCTCGTTCACACGACTTCGCCGTCCTCCGAGGCTTCGCTCTTCACGTGACGCTTCTGCACGGGGCACTTCTCAATCCCTTCAGGAATTTCATGGCCGCTTATAAATGCTATAAGGAAGCTATTCACGGTCCTCCAGGGGCAAGCCCTGCCCCCTCCCCTCCGGGAGAGAATGAGCTTTTCTCCGCCTGTGAAAAGCGCTTTCACACGTGGGGGTGTGTGTGTGTGTGTGTGTGACAAGGGACGGGGCTTAATCTCAGCGATTAAAATGCTAATGTTTTATTTGAAAGCGAAAACCTTTGATTTTTAAGAAAAGAGGTCAAAGACGAAGACATTTAGTTTCTTTAAGGGACCAGAGACCTGGCAGATAACTCATGAAATGCCGCATCGTCCAGCTAGGAAATGACACTTCGTGTGTCCTGCTCCCAACGGACCACTGTGTGGGTTTCTTTTTTTAGCCTTAAAGGAAACAGATATTGCACAAAAGGCGCAGAGAGTCTTGGGAGATTTTCTGGCGGTGCGGGGGGGGGTGCGGGGGGTGGTGGTGGTGGCACAGGTTGTAAGACTTGGCTTCCCATGGGAGCATTAGATCTCCCCAAAATTAATTATTGCTTTTATCAAAATAATGCATGCACATTAAAGTCAGAGGGTGTTAAACGATTTTAATAAAACTCTCTTCCGTGCCATCGCCCAAGGACACTCGTCCCCATGTATCATTCATTCATTACACGATGCACTGTGGAAATTCGGACGTATTCATAAACCTGACTCATTCACACACTACTATTTTATGATACTTTATCCATAAGTATTAAATTCATGACTTTATGGAACCCGATCGTGGGCCAGGCACTGCTCCCCGAGGGACTGGGAGCAGAAGGCCCCCCGGGCCTGGACTCCCATTGGGAAGACAGGGACACACACGGAGAAGCCACAGGGACGAAAGCAGAGCGGGGCCAAGGGTGGGGCACAGGGTCAGGCGGGGAGACGCTTGTCCCGGGTGCCTCTCGGGACAAGCACCCCAGGCACGGGGGACAGGCCACACAGGCTCTGTGGTGCCAGCGTGACGGGCTCGTGGGGGTGGGAGCACCCAGCCCCCCAGAGTGGGGGTGAGGCGGCCGGGCCTCGTGCGCCCTCTGAGCTGCTTCTCTGTCCTTCTCCTGGCGTCAAATAACGGGCCGGCCCGGCTCCTCGGAGGTTTAGGCTTCAGACCCGGCTCCCATCCTCCTTCCTTGTTTTCCCCACATAGTTACATCAGAGCGGGAGGGAGCCCTCCTAGCCCCGGGGGAAACTGTCACCGAAGGGGGCGCAGGACAATGTCTGGATGCACATGGCGCCCAAATCTCCTTCTCCTGGGGGAAGGGCTCCACAAAACGAAGGAGTGACACGCTGTCAGGAAAGGCAAAGGGAGGCCCAGGGCGGACAGCGGATGGGGACCAAGGGGCATCTTCCGAAGGAAGTGGACCACTGAAGGGTCCGACGAGTCCAAGGTGCGGAAAACCACAGGTCGGTGCCAGAGGCGCAGAGTACGAAACGAACGGGGGTGGCCGTGCAGGCCGAAGGTGACGCCGTGGCGTCTTCACCAACGAGCTTCGCTGCCGACACTCCCGAGGGCTGGTGGCCCCTCGGCCAGGCCTGGGACCCCTCGTGTGCATCACCGCGATTCCTAGCTGGGCCCACGGGACACTGCCGCCGCCAGCCTAACTCACGCAAGCCGCCCACGTGTGCCACTGTCCCCACCCATCCGTCGCCAGCATGCCGATGGCCTGTGGCGTCTTTGTATCTCCAGCCAGCCCTGCGCCTGGCACGCTGGAGACAGTCGATGGTTGTTGAATGAGTATGTGAGCGAGCGGGCATTTCTGACAGGGGCTGCTCTGCACTGCGGCTGGCCGAGGAGCTGATGAACTCCGCACCTGCCGGCAGAGCCTCAGAGATGCTCACCTGTGCCGCCTGCTGCGAGGCCTGAGACGGGCATGGACGGCACGAAGCCTCGCATGTCTCGGGCCCCCGATAAATGTAACATTTTCCCCTTCTGCCCCCTCCTCCCCAGTTGAAGCCACTGCCACCCGCTGGCTGCCACCGTTGCCTCCGCTCCTGCCTCAGTTCGGTGTGTCACGCGGAGTGGGACCCCGTCGCCAGCGGTATGTGAGCGTTCCAGGGGGCGCGGGGACATTCTCGCTTTGTGTAACTAGCATAGTGACCTGTAGTGTCCCTGGGGCCGGGGCCGAGGATGAGGCTCAGTTTACGGGAGTAAAACCGTGCGTCAAATTAAAAAACATACGTCAAGTAAATAACCGGGCCGGCGCTGTCCGGGTTAAGACCGGAACCAGGAAGGAGGCCCCCCCGCCGCTGGGGTTCGGAAGCCCCCGAATT
>NW_006434828.1:1654281-1676809 GCF_000325575.1 Pteropus alecto
TTGATTTTTTTTTTTTTTTTTTTTTTTACCAATTATGTGCCAGTTCATAAGGCACCCAAGGCACACACATTTGAAATGGAGACGGACAGAGCTTGGCTGTGAGCCCCGTGTCTGCAGCCTCTCATGAGTGGGCACTTCGTTCCCCCACCAGAGGCTGGCGTCAGGGCCGGGGTCACAGGGACGCCTCGGCTGTCACGCATATTCTCCCGAACTGACCTTTGTACATGTTATTTCCTTCCTCTATCGCATGAAGGAAAACACTTGGTGACATCTTCCACCCCTCGTCTTCTTCCTGTTGAAGCAGACAATGTTTTGTTAATCTCTGGCGTGTCGCATCTGTCCAGACTCGACAGTAAAAGACACATCATTGTGGTTTCCGTCTCTATGGTAACGCACGGAGACCCCGCCCTCCCCTCCGGCCCCTCGCCTGCCTTCCTGGGCAGTTTCCCTGCTGGCCAGTCTGACGGGGTGTGCTGTGTCCACCGACCAGGCCACGGGTGGTTCCAGAGACCTGGCTCCCTCTGCAGGCTCGTGGGGTGCCCGTGGCACCAGCTTCCTGTTGTATCCCCTGCAGTACTGTGCACCCTGCGTTAGGTCCCGTCGCCTCCCTCACCACGGTCCATGACCCCGTGTGGATGCTGCTGCTGTCTGTGGGCTGCTCAGCCACTGGCCAGCTCTCTGCTTGAGCCAACACCTGGCTACTCCTTCCTCCCGCTAGCCTGTCCCCTACCTGGGCCAAGAAGCCACCCCGAGCCCCAGCTCAGAGCAGCCCACACAAGCCACCCTGGGCATGGGACGTGTCCCACCATGTGCCCACACACCTGGGGACAGGGCAGCACCCGCGCATGGACCCTTGTGTATCACCCCTTGTCACCCGCTCCCCACGCAGGAGGGAAGACGTGAAGCAACAGCTCACGGTGGTAAGAGCTATACGGGGCGGCCAGGGTGCTGGAGAAGACCCCCCACCTCACGGAGGGCCCGCCCGGGACCACAGCGTTCACAGCACACAAGGACGCCACCTGCCCTGCCGACCCTGGGAGGGAGCTCGACCCAGGAACCCCAGGGGGCACGAAGCCTGCAGAGCAACTGCCCCACCTTCCAGGACCCCTGGGAAAGCAGAGCCCGCTGCGACAAAGCCCCCTCCCGCCCGGTCCCCGGGGCTGGCTCCTGCCCATCTGGGCTCCCAGGAGACCCAGCCATTCGAGAAAAACCTGCGAGAGAAGCAAGAGAGAGACCAGCATGAAATAAAGCATGTCCCTGGAGAAAAGAGATCATTCGTGGACAGAAGGGAAATTTAAAATGAGCCCAGCATCCTCAGAGACGTTATTGTGATCTCTCTTCAGGGATCACCAAGGACCCTGCATCTTTAGACTTTTTAGTCCACGTGTTACTGACCATCCCTGTCATTTCTGTTGTGGATACTCGATTGTCCATGGGTGGGATGAGCACACGCCTTCATGGGGGGAGGGGAGTGGAGTGGGGGTGTTTTCGGCAGAGGGGGTGTGTGCGTCTGGGCTGGGAAGGCCACGTTCTGTTTGGACAACCGGAAGTTCAGTGCAGCGGGCCTGGGCCACATGGCGTGGGCAGACACGAGGCCGGGGCTGGCAGAGGGAGAGGGGCGGAGCGGACAGGCCCTGGAAGGCCACTGGGCCGTGCTCTTCGGAGCTTGGTTTGCGAGCAGGAGCCTGGTGTGAATGGATCTGCTTGAGGCGACGTCACTCTGGCCAGAGTGTGGGACAGGCCAGAGGGGAGGCGGGGATGCCTCTCTGTGACCACCTTCCTTCTTCTGCGGAAAATTCCCCTTACGTCGGAGGCAGGTGTCCCCTCCTCCGTGAGGCTGCTGGGACTCTCCCAGGTGAGGACTGCTCGCACCTGCTGGCGTCTGCTTCTCTGAATGGATGACTGGCGGTTTGTGTGCACGTCTTCAGTGCCCCCTTGGGCTGTGGGGCCCCCAAGGAGAAGGGCCCCATCTTGCCGATCACCTGTACCCTCTGTGGAACGGGCCTGCACCTGGTCCCTAAGTAGGTGTTTAAGGCTTATAAGTGAAAATGAGATTTATGGCTGTATTCGTACAGCTTTATTTCTATAATAAATATGAGGTTCTCTAGGGGAGCAAAACCTTGTAAGGCCAGCTTTGGGGACATCTGATCCCGACAGCAGAGAAAGACAGCGAATGCCAGATGCGCTGCGACTTGACGGGGTGCAGCTCCCCGTGAGCTGATGAGACCGGCAGTTCCCGGAGACCCCTCTCTCTGCTGGACGCTGACGCAGGGCGGAAAGGTTTGCTTTCTTTCTAAAAGACACATTTCTCCCTTGAAGTTTATTACAGACCAATCCCTTTCCTTGGTTGCTGTTTTAAACATTTAATATTTTGCTCACTTGCACGATTCCATGAGGAGGTTTCCCTCACCCTCTCGACTCCAAAGTCACATTTTTCCCGGATCTTCTCCTGGGCGGGGTCACCCAGGTCCACTGCATTCTGTCGCGGTGCCGCCTTGGCCACGTCCCTTTCTGAGGAAACTTCTCGGCCGCTCCCCCCAGCCCTCTCTGCTCAGCCAAGTGTCCAAACAGAGGGAGGCCCTTGTTGGGGAGCAGCCTGACCCCCAGGAGCTGGGCTGGCCAGCCACGCCCCCCAGCCGGTCACGTGGGCTCTCTCTCCACTGGGACAGGAAACTCACAGGTGGACCAGCCAGAGGGGAGCAGGTGGGAACGTAGAGCCAGCCTGCATTCGAACTCCTTCGAGACGGAGATGGACAGGGAGCCGGTCCTCACTGGTCACAGTGAGAACTCCCCAGCACCAGCCCACACCTGCCGCGCTTCCTGCCGTGCGCCCACCTTGCGCCTGACCTTGCGCCCCACCCTTCTGACCTCCGGCTGGCCTAAGGGGGCCCACATCGCCAGCCTGTTAAGTCCAATGAGCCTAGATACGGTCCAGCCCTTCCACGCATTCAAAATGTTATAAACATCACCGACGGCCTGCTCTGCACAGACGCCCGCCGGGGAGGCCCGGGAGGCTGGGGCCGGCTCCCCAGCGGCTCCTCCGAGCCCGCCCATGGCGTTTCCCGCCAGCTAGTGGCCGAGCCTCGTCGCATGTTTTGCAAAAATGCTTATTGATTGCAAAGGACACAATCACGACAATGCCATAAAAATTCTAAAAGTCAAAGGAAAAAACAGCTGCATCACCATCCCCTTCATCTAGTGCAACCGCCTACACAACTGAGCGTCAGCCATGCTTTTCAACATTTCAGGGAGAAAGATCCTTCGAAAACACAAAGAACACGTACGCACACCCTTCCCAGGGGATGCCCCTTCACAGAAGAGTTTGCGAACAATTTCAGGGAGTCGCCCGCAGGGCCCCCCTCTCCCTGGTGAAGGATATCACATCGTCCTCTCTCACTGTACGTCAGGGGACACTGGAGACGCTCAATACGCATGCGTCCGTGACGGTGACATTATCCCTGATCACAGCCGCTGGGAATCACGACACCCACTTTCCATCTCTGTGAGGCGGTGCGAACTTTGGTTCGAAAAACCCTAAAATAATATGAGAACGTGGCTGGCAGAACGTGGCTCAATGGTTCGGTGCGATGCCCCTCCTTGGGGTCACAGAGGTGGCTGGATGACGCCACGGATGACCTAACACTTTAATCACGCTGTACGTTGGTACAAGGATCTTTCCAGAAGAATTTAGCACTAAGTCAAGCATGTTATGGCTGGAGTAAATTTAGAGACTCTCCACTATTCACCTGTTATGGACAGGCCCAAACCGTTTATAATAGTTCCAAACGCTTTAACGGTTTAACGTACGGCTTGAAAAATAACACAGAAGACAGAGTTGTAAGGACGGACTACACGGTACTCCTTTTCCATACTTTTGTTTCTAGAACTCCTGTGAGGTCCGCACGGCCGACTGCGGGGCAGACAGAAGCACATCTGCAGCCACCGCCACAGGTTCGTGGAAAACGTCTGGCAATCTGTCACGAGCATCCTCCTCCATTATGAAGCGCCCCGAACAGGGGACCTCTTTACCCACGGTCCCTCATGCATCAGAGGTGGCTTTAAAACCAAGATCCGGGAGAAAGACTGATTTCCTTCTTTCCTGTTGAATTTTGAGAGTTCTGCATGGATTGGAGATGCAAGTCCTTTGTCAGACAGACGGTTTGCAAATACTTTCTCCCAGTCTGTAGCTTGTCTTTTCATGCTCTTCGCTTTATGGAGCAAAAGGTTTTTATTCGGATGAAGTCGTTTATCGACCTTTCCTTTTATGGATTGTGTTTTTGGTGACAAGTCTAAGAATTCTATGCCTAACCTTAATCCTGAACACGTTTTCCGTTTTTCTCTACAGGTTCTATACCTTTACATATAAGTCCGTAGTCCATTTTGAGTGAGTTTTTACATAAGGTATAAAGTTTGGATAGAAGTTCACTCCCTTGCCTATGGATGAAAAACTAAGTTTTAGAAGCTCGTCTTTGAATGTGTTTGTGTGCTTTGATATTTTCCCTTCCAGTAGCCCCAAACTGAAGATTAAAAGTCTTGCACTGGTCTGTTTTTATTCCTTTGGTATCTCTGTATAAAGCAGGGGACCCTGCACCCACGGCCACACAGCAGGTGAGCAGCGGGCGAGCCAGGGAAGCTTCGTCTGTATCTGCAGCCGCTCCCCACGCCGGCATCACCGCCTCAGCTCCGCCTCAGCTCCTCAGGCATCAGATTCTCATAGGAGCCCCGGTCCCTCACGAAGGCTGGGGACCGCTGGTATAGAGGGGCTCCAGAAAAATCCAGGTAAGAAATTGAAAACTTTCATATTCTAAATGTTAAATTGTTTAAGTTCTTTGATCAAATGAAGGCAAGATCACTAGTCACAGCTATTTTGTTTTAAAATGATCTTGTCGTGTACAATTACAAAGATCCACCACGATGGCCCTGCTTTTTCCTCATATTTCTGTCCGTATAGAGGGGCTCCAGATAAATCCAGGTAAGAAATTGAAAACTTTCATATTTTAAATGTTAAATTGTTTATAAAGTTCTTTGATCAAATGAAGGCAAGATCACTAGACACAGCTATTTTGTTTTAAAATGATCTTGTCGCGTACAATTACAAAGATCCACGATGGCCCTGCTTTTTCCTCATATTTCTGTCCCCAAGCAGGACACAGAAACCTGCAAGCTCACGCCCCAAACTCCCTTCCCGTCATCTCCAGGTGCAAACATGTCAAGACACCCCAGGAATGGCCATTAATCCTCAGACTCCTGTTCGTGGGGAGCCCGAGGGGAGCCCCCCTCCCCCGCCGCTCTGGGCGGGGAGGCGTTTTGGGCAGGTCACTCTGTGACACTTACACACAGGTGGCGGTGGCCCCGGGAGGGGGCTGAGGTGGAGCGGGAGGCAGTCATGACAGGGCAACTGTGCCTTGGTGAGCCGGGGCAGGCGGGGTCCTGCGCTGTTGCCCGGGAGCCCAGCCCTTCCCGCCGTCCGCTGGACGTTCCCATTTCCTCCTCACTCTCGTAGGCCCTCGCTTCTCTCTCGACCTTGCGAATGATGTCCGATTGCAAACGCGCTCTCCCATGGAGCTGGACGCAAGCTTCTAGAGGCTCGGACCGGGCGCACAACTGTCCCTGGGTGGGACCCTGCTTCCGGTCTCTGCTGCTCCCCCGGGGCCTAACTGGCCTCCCTGCCTCGGTCACTTCCTCGCCCACGGTCCATTCCCAAACCCGTCCACACAACACGGGTCTGAGACTGCAGCTCCTGAACTCAGATGTGCTTGAGCCACTCCGCAGAGACCATCCTCTCTTCCCTTCGAAGGCAGAAGGCCCCGCCCAGCCCCCGGCCATCCCGCACCTGCTCTGACCTTGGCAGGCCCCAACACCACATAGTATCCCTGGCCTCATGTCACCGTGCTCTGAAGATGTCCTCTGGTTCTTCGGCCCAGAGACTGCCTGGAACTCTGCGTGCAGTCCCTCATCCCCCGTCCCTGACCCCCTTCCGCTCCAGGTGCCTCTCACGGCTCCTGCCCGCTGTTTATGCTCACCTGAAAACCTCGCAAACTCACGAACTTTCAGTCTTACACGTGAGTGATATTTTGAAGAGTTTGTTGTCTATTTACAGAGCTTAGTAGAGGTTGAGACGCCTATCAGTTTTTTTTGGTAGGTCTTTTCTAAGTTATCTGACTACATACGGGGCTGACAACTGATAAATGACTAAGTGTTATAAAAATACCCAAAGGACAGTCACACAGCTCTGCCGCATGACCCAGGTTTCGGGGCGAGTCAGTATCTCTGCAGGTTAAATAAAACCAGTTTTTTCTCTCCCTGCTTTTTTGTGTTTTATTTGAATAGCTGGTTTCTGGAACGTTTCCAGATACTTTAGGATTGATTCTAGAATGTGACTCTTACAAGTCAACAGAAAAGGTATTCTGATCTGCACAGAGCACGCCCACGTGATTTAAACACACCAAACTTTACGAACGCTTACCATTTATTCTTTTAATAATCACATTGCCACTTTGTAGACTTATACGTTTCATGAATTCATCCCTAAATAATTCTGCAGAACGTCCCCCATCATTTGCAGCTACTTCATAAATGCTGATGTACCCAGATTTGCTTTTTGTCTCAAACTGTTCATTAAGTGACTCTTTAATAGCCAGTTAAAAAAATACTTTCACTCAACAAAGACTAGATTATATAGTTGATAATTTCAGATTTTTATGGAACAAGCTTCACTAATAGTGAAAACTTATGCGTGTCAAACTCCCTCATGCATATTTAGAGAGAGAGATGCTTAGAATAAACTTGAAATGCTTCCAATTATCCTTTTTCTTAGGAGCCGCATCAGAATTGCTTTGCCAAGCGAGAGGAAGATTATAAGAACTGACTATATCCAGTCAGCTGTTTTTTGGGGGAGGAAACAATTTGGAACTTCTGGGGTAGGGGCAGGTTAGCGGGGCACTGGTGGCCTCGTGGGCTGGGCTTCCTGGATGCACGCAGGTACAGGCGGGGCCTGGTTTACTGGGAACACCAGCCCTGCAGGGGCAGGGGTGGGGGGCGGCTGCACCAGGTCGAGGGGGGCGCTGACCGCGATGCCGCGGCAAGGGAGCCATCAGCTGACCCCACGGGGAGCCCGGGAGCGAGGAGGACGCTTCGGAGTTGTCCCAGTGAGGCCAGCGGGCTGGGTCTCCGTACCCGAACGTGACATCCTTGGATGCAGCTGCTGGGGGACAGTGCGGGGAGTAACCTCGCATGGAGCGGCTCCCGCAGACCTGGAACAATGCCTCGGGAGGGACTTTGTGTGAGAGGTCAGTCAGCGGGACAGGCCGGGAGGCTGGGAGTGGCGCCTGGGTCCTGACGGGGCGACCGATGGGCCACGTCCGCACCCACTGCGGCGGGGGAGGTGGCGCCCCAAAGGCAGTGGAGCACAGCTACAGGGGGCCGGGCCAGTGGGGGCTGGTCGCGGAGCGGGAGATGGGACCCGTGAATGGGACGGTCCCCTGCCCCCCGTCGGCCGCAGCCGCGGTCACGCCGACGAATTTTAAACAATACGCTGGTTTTATCACCGTCGCGTCTGCCGGGACTTTGGGCATCGCATCTCAGGCCCACTGTCACCCCCCCCACCCGCTTACTCGTGGCTCCCGAATCCTTGCTCCCGTCACCGTCCTCCGTGACCACACGGCCGTCGTGTTTCCCCCTCGCTGTGACGCGGCGCCACACCCCACCCCGGGGCTCCCCACACAGCGGTCCTCGGCCTGGGCGTCACCAGAACCCACCTGTTGGAACACGAGGGGCATGGCTGCTGCGACCCAGCTAGGGCTGGTCTCTGCCCCCGACCGCGTCACGGGGACCACGGCCTTTAAGCTGGTTCTGGTCGGGGTCGGGGCAGCTGGGAAGCGGTATTTGTATAAAAACACCAATCTCAACACGTCCGCATCGTAGGATGAGCGTCCGGCCCGAGCTCCCACCCCAGAGGAGTTTTTGTGAATGAAGAACCGCCCGGGGCTGCACCTCTCCACGCGCTCCAAGGTGAAGGTCCCAAGACATCAGCACCTGCCGAGCCCGCCCCTCCGCCACCGCCAACCCCTCTGCCACCGCCACCCCCATCACACCAGGTGAGGCCTGGCCCGAAGTGACACGCTCTGAACTCTGATTTCCTCTGGAAAGCGAGAAACAGAAACTTTCATGAGAACACTCCGAGATGTCAGCGTCAGGTGATAAATCTGAAGGAACTCGCTTTGATCACAGTCGATACAACTGTTTGATTTTGCAGTGGCCGCTTGGTTTGCCAAGCGTTTTTCTTTATTTCTACCCTTGAGGAAAGATCGGTGGGACCGTTTGTTTTGAAGATTGAAAATTCAAAGCTAGCACATATGTGAACACACACGGCAAGTCTCTGAGTTGTTGAAACTACTCCTCATCCAAACAGGTTTTTGTAAATCATAGAAAAGATGGCAACCGATTGTGGACCAACATAAAAAAAAAAAACAACTGAAAAACTTGGTTTTCTAGGAAACAAACGACTGCTGCCTCCGCGAACTTGATTATCCCACTGATTCAAAGCAAAAAAAAACAAAAACAAAAACGAAAAACACACACAGAAAACCCCAAAACGACTCCAATCTCTGACCTTCCGAGCCCCTTACCTTCTTTTTTTCCTTCGTTCTTTTCCTTTCCTTTTTTTTGGCTTTCTTTTCCTTTTTCTTCTTTTTCTTCCGTTTGCTTTTTTCCTCTTCTTCTTGGCTGGCAATAATATCACCGATAACCTAGCGTGAAAAAGAAACAGCGGCAGCGTTTTCATGGAGCCCTCACGAGACCGTCCGCAGGGAAGCGTCTGTGCGGGTCCGGCTCCCTCGCTGCCCCGCGCTGGGCCCCGGACGCTGGCCCTCTTGGGGACGCGTCACCGTTCCCGCCGGCGCTTTGCCTCTGGGCGGACTCCTCGGCGGGAGGCAGCAGCCGCGTCTCCCAGGGCAGATGGAGAGAGAGGCGGAGGCTCCCTCAACACCTCCGCCACGGCCGAGTGCCAGGCGTGCCCACACCTCGTCCCCAGATCCCAGCAGAGCGCACCTGTTTCCTGCCTGAATTCTGGTTGTGACAGCTGCTCCTGTAATAATGTCACTTCTCCATAAATGACCACACACCTCTTGTCAGAGCTGGTTTCTTCCACCTGTCATTCAATTTACATTTCCTACAGTGACCCGAACCCATTTATTCCTCTCAACTTTAACATATTTGCTAAAAAGCACCTGGTTCACATAGGATTAGCATCACTAAAGAATGAGTACAAGTTTGTAGAAGACCATATAATTCAGTTCAATCCAGTTGAGAGTCTGCTGAGTTCTCACTCGCGGTGACAGAGAGCTAAGAATTCTGGGAGCTGGGAGGGTGATGACGACAGGTCACACATCCCGTTTGACCCTCAGGCTCTGCTCCTCACTGGAGGCACAGCTTCTCTGAGACTCGGTTCCCTCAGCTCTGAAATGACATCGGCGTGTCCATCCACGGCACTGGCGCTGGACCAGGCATGGATGTGAGAGTGTCACAAAGACTAACTCGTTCACCGCCGAGCACAGCTGCCATCGGCCCATTTTAGCGATGCGGACACCGGGGCACAGAGTTCAGTAGCCTGGTCAAGGACACCCAGCTGCTAAGCGGCTGGGCTGGGATTCGAACAGGTGGTCACCAGGACGAGTGTCATAACACAGAAGAAAAGAGGCGAGATGCAAGACGATACGTCTGGGTTCATCCTGTAGTATCGAACGCGTGTAGTTAAACAAAAAACGTGGTTTCGGGACACACAGTGTAGTCGAAGTGGAAAGAAATGGAAGTGAGTGCCAGCCGCCCAGACAGATCAGTGAGCAAGGCGCGCGATTCTAACAGGGGCTGAGGTCACTGCGTCGCTCCCCTCTAGTACCTTAGAGGAAATCGCCCTCGGGGAGCAAGTCTCTTTGATGCTGTCTTGCTGTGATTTACTAAGATGCTGAAGTCTATTTTCTGGTATTATAGTTTTGCTATTTACACCTAAGTCATTCTTAGGAGCCAAGCTCACACCTTTAAAACGATAAAAGCTTCATCATGAACAAAGGGCTATTTTGGCACCCTCTGGACTTTACCAAAACCCAAAGCAAACTATAGTCGTGCATACGACTCCACACTATCCAGCGGCCCCACCCCCACCCCCAGCCTCTCAGGAAGGTTTTGGTGGGGGGAGGCTCGAGATGGGGTGCTGGGAAGGTGAGGGGTGACGCAAAAAGTGTTGTGCGCACTTTTTGGTAATGAAAGGGGTGTTTTTGGACAGGATTAAAAGTTCCTTGTCAAAAGAGCAACGTTTTCCTTGGAGACCAGGCTCATCTCGACCCCCAGAACCAGTCCCAGCTCCTGCGCATGTATAGATTCTGTAACTCCATGTGTGTACACACACATCCCACACGTGAAGCACGCTGACACTGTTGTGCCAGGCTTGCCGACCTCAAGCGTGAAAAACGGTATGTGACGCAGTGGTCCATTCTTTAAACCAATGCTGAGTTTATTTCGCTCATGCTCGTCACTACAGTGCACACACAGATTCACATGTATACACACGAATACATATTATAAGCTCACATTTGTTGTCTCGTCCAAATGTTAGCATTTTGTACATGCTCTTTTGTTCTGCATTTTTCTCCTAAATGACGTATACCTTGGCCATCTTTCCTTCGCAATACAGAAGGACCTTCCTCGTCCAATTTTTCATAGATGTAGTGTAATTTATTTGATCATTCTCCAACGACTGGAAATGCAGGTTATTATCAATCTTTTGCTATTCCCGACAACGATGCCATGAATAAATTCATGCAAATATCATCTTGCAGGTGTGTGAGCATATCTGCAGGATAAATTCCTAAGAGGAGAAATTCTGCATTGAGCTGTACATCCATGTGTAATCTTGTCAGATCTTCCGCTGAGCTGTGCCTGTTTACACGTCTGCCGGCATGCGGGCGACTGCTCGCTTGCCCACATGCTCGCTGACACAGAGTGTTATACTTGCCAACGGCATGGGCGGAAAAATGCTGTCATTGCAGTTGTTCTGTGTGTGTGTGTTTTTTTAATGCCAGGAATGAATTTATTTAGCTTATTCTCTTCAAGTACAGTGAAATCTCCCAAACTGAGGAGGGCACCGCACCGCCTAGTAAGTCAGCTGTCTTTTTTATTTTTTATTTTTGAAAATTATGGATCCAGAAGACTGAATCTGGCATGCCACCTGCTTTATTTTATTTTTTAACAACATATTTAATTTTATTGAGGCATATTTTACGTATCATACATTCTAAATGTACAATTTTTTTTTTTTAAGTAAATTTACCAAGTCGTGGGACCATCACCATGAACCAGTTTCGGATCCTTTCCAGCACCCCGATCGGGCCCCCTCCTTAACTGTTACCCCTTCTCTCTTTCCTCTCCCCGCTCCCAGCAAGCACGAGCCTCCACGGATGCACCTCCCTGAGTGCGTCACAGAAGTGGAATCATATGCAGCACGCCGGCTGTCCCTAACTAGTCGCCGAGTGACATTCCCTCGCCCGGGCACGCCACGTTCCACTCTCCACTTGCCAGCTGGTGGACATTTATGTCGCTTCTAAGTTCTGGCCATTATGAGTAATGCCGCTATGCATATATATATACAAGTTTGTTTTTGGTGTGGGCGTGTGTTTTCATTTCTTTCGGGTAGAGTCCTTAGCGTGGACTGCTGGGTCACTTGCTAAATTTATGTTTAACTTTTGAAAACCCGACAAACTCATTTTTCAAAATGGCTGTACCATGTTACATTCCCACCAGCGATGTCTGAGGAGTCCCTTTTCCCACATCCTCAACATTTGTTATCGTCTGTCTTCTTGATAACGGCCATTCCCCAGTGGGTATGAAATGGTATCTCTTTGTGGTTTGGATCCCAGTGACTAAAGGATGTAGAGTATCTTTTCATGTGTTTATTAGCTATTCCTATATCTTTCTTTGTGAACTGTTTATTCAAGCCTTTTGCCAATTTTCGATTGGATTGTTAGTCTTCTCATTACTGAGATGATGGAAGGGTTCTTGATACATTCTGCATACAAGTCCTTTATCAGGTATATGTTTTGAAATGTCTTCTCCCAGTCTGTTCCTGTCTTTGCATTTTCTTGATGTGTCTTTTGAAGTGCAAAAGTTTTGAATTTTGATAAGGTTCAATTTATCAACTTTGTCCGTCAGTGTAGTTTTAATTTGCATTTCTCTTGTATGTGTGAGGTCAATGATCTTGTCATATGTTGAACATCTTTTATTATGTTTCAAATCCATTTAGATTTTCTTTTCTGAGAACTGTCTGTTCATATCCCTTGGCTATTTTTTTTTTTTGTATTGGGTTATTGATCTTTTTCTTGTAGAGCTGTGGGAGTTCTCTATATATTAGAAAAATGATCTCTTATCTGTGATACTTATGACAAATCAATCTCCCAGTGTTTCATCTGTTATTTGATTTTACTTGGGTTGGTTCTACCACGCAGGCTAAAATTTTTTTGTGTGCGTGTAGCTTAATTTATCGCTTTTTCTTCTATGACTCCTGGGCTGTGTGGCAGAGGCAGAAAGGTCTTTCCCGCCATGAGGTTACGACATATTTCTTCCTTGGCTTCTTCGAGTCTTTTTGTCTTTTGGTTTTGTTTGACATTTAAATCTTTGATCCATTCAGAATCATTCTGGGGTAAAGTATAAAAAGATAGTGATTTAATTTTCTTTTTTTTTCAGATGGCAACCTGGTTATTCTAATACCATATATATTGTCCTTTTTCTTACACAAGAAAGGCGAGATGCCACCTTTATTACATGCCGAATTTCTATGTGTGTTTGGGTATACGTCTTGATTTTCTATTCTTTTCCAATGATGTGTCATCCTTCTAATCATTTGCTTATACCAATGGGCTCTTGATAAGTTGTTTTAACAATTGGGCTGGTTTCTCGTTACCCTTTGTTTTCAGAATTTTACTGGTTATTCTTGGTTACTTATTTTCGACTTCAAGTTTAGAATCAGGTTGGTCACCTGCCCCGTGCCCCACCCCCGAGCTCCAACCTAATGCTGTTGGTATTTTTATTTAGATCATATTACATTTAAATATGATGTTAGAGAGAGCTGAAGTATTTATGATGTTGAGTATTTCTACCTAAACACACGGTATGCTTTTTCATCTCTTTGTTTGTATCCCTCAGAATGTTTTAAACTTTCTTCACATAAAACCCTCTATTTATTAAGTTTATTCCCGGCTATTTTATCTTTGTGTTGTTGTTGCTATTGTAAATGGACTCTTTATTTTCTATCTAGCTGCTGTCTGTACCTACAAAAGCTATTGCTTTCCGAATATTAATTTTGTAACACCCTCATCTGACTTCTCAGATTGTTTAGTTTCTCAGTTTATTCTCTTTGCTTTTATAAGTACAGAACACATCTTCAACAAGTGATAAATTTGCCTCTTCCATTCCAATTTCTATATCTCTATGTTCTTTCTTTGGTCTAATAGAGTTCAACAGATCCTACGAGATGACGGTGACAATGGCCACCTTTGTATTTCTCCTGACATCAGTGAAAACGTTTCTAGTGAATTTCCTTAAGCATGACATTGGCTTTTGAACTAAGATGGAAATATTCTGCCATGTTACGAAGTACCCATGCATTCCAGTCGTTTTATTTTTTAATACCGAGAATGAACGTTGGATTTGTAAGATGCCCGTTCAGCATCCACAGCGATGAGCTTCCAGTTCTCGCTTTTGGGCCCCGCTATGCGAGGGGCGCGTCCATACCCTTTCCAGCTTGACCTGTTCTTGCGGTCTGGAGTAACTGGCGCTTGGATGCGCTGTTTCACTTACTTAATGTGCTGCCGGTTTTGGTGCGCTGGTATTTTGGTTAAAATTTTTGCATTAAAACTCATCAGGAAGGTTGACCTGTGGTTCTATTTGTATCCCATCTTTTTTTGGATGTGATATCAATGTGATTCTGCTCACTTCATAAAAAAAATATTTGTGCGATTTTTGTTTCTTAAAAATAAACTCGGCTCTTTAGTACGTTATTGGAACGATTGGGCTTGGTCTGTCACTTTATCTTCCTCCTCCTACTGACATTCGTGACGATCGCCAAAGTGTTCTGGAAGATGTCATCAAGCCCAGCTGCGTTCTCAGAGCACGTGTCACCTCCTCTAATTACACACCTGTCCGGGGAGGTGGCCATCGCTCGGCTCTCCATTTGCAGATGATAAAACATAGAGATGGGGGGCAGAGCCAGCCTCCCCTTGCAGGGGGCCGTGACCCCCACTCTGCCAGCCCGGCTCCTCAGCCATCTGTCTCGTAAAGTCATGCTGCTTCGTGGTCACTCCTTTTTATTCTTATTACGAATCAGACATCCTCGGTTCTCTTTTAGTTTTAATCTGCCTAGATGTTAACTCTACTCATGGGTGTTTCTCATGGACAATCTAGACATTCCACCGGCAGATAACTGTTACCTTTCTAAACTCACATGACACATGTTTGGCTGCTTGCCAAGGACTTTCAAGACATGACTTGTGCCTGTGAATTAACTGGAGGGACAAGACTTGAACATAAAAAGCAAAATGACACCAAGTCAAAATGACGGGCCCTCAGGCAGGGCCTGGTGAACTCCCAAACGGGAGGGTGGACGTTACGTGGCCGTGGAGGGCAGAAGACACAGACAGGAGGCCTCCGGAGGGCTGATGGAGGGCTGTGGAAGCCGACCTTGGCCTCGGCCTTGGACTTGGCCGGGGATGGGGAAAGAGCGCTTCCCGCCAAAAAGAGGCAGCCATGTGACTGACCGTGAGGGCGCGTGCGGGGGGCGCAGGGAGACGCAGGCCGAGCGGGGAGCCCCAGCCATGACACAGCTCTGGTGCGCTCTGCCGCGTAGCCAGCACTGTGTGTGGCCTCACCAGTTCCCTGCCGGTTAAAGAGCGCTGGCCTGCTTTCTGCTGTGTCGCTGTGACAGACATGAAGACGTGGCAGCTTCCTCGGCGGCCTGCGGCAGGGGTCGGCACATTACACTGCATGGGCGACATCTGGCCCGTGTCCACGCTTACAAATAAAGTTTGACTGGCACAGAGCCGTGCCCATTTGTCGACACACTGTCTGTGTCTGCTTTCTCACCACGATGGTGGAGATGAGTGGTCGTGACAGATAACGCACGTCTCACAGACTCGAATGTTTAAAATTGGGCCCTTTATGGGAAAGTATGTTGGTCTCGATCTCTGGCAACTTGTCTTACTATTTCCTTACCATAAATTCCTTAAAAGCATTTATGGGTCAAATTTCAATTCATATTAAAAATTCTGATATTTACTTGATCTGTGTTTCTCAAAAAAAGGTCATGTTAATGTAGGTATCCGGCATCAATGTATGTGCGTGCGCCTCTTCACATGCCAGCTACCTCCAGTTATTATGATTTAAAATTTTTACCAATCTTATAGGTGAAAAGAGATATAGTAACATTATTGTATGCATAAATTAAATTTTTTTCTTAGTGAGTTGCAAAATGTCTTGTTAAATTTCTGTTTGTATTCTTTGCCTTTTTTCCTTCTAAGATGTTCACATTTTTCTTATTATTTTCTAAGAGCTCTTTATATATGAAAGGTACCTATTGTCACACATGTTGCGAATATTTTCTCCAGTGTATCTTATGACCTTAATTTAATTTATAATATATTTTTTTGCCATTTGTATTTTATGACGTCGAATACTTCATCCTATTCTCTTTTTAATTTCTGTCTATGGTGACATGCTTATAAAATTATTCTCTACTACTATTAAATATTCAAACAATTTCATTTTGCAATTTCTGGTTTAATATTTTACATGTCAATATTTAATGCATTGAAAATTTATTTTGTGTAATAAGGTAGGTTAGGATTTGCTTAATTTTGTCCAATGGCGAGCCAGTTGTCTTGATAGTATTTAGTGAATAGTCCACCCTTCCTTACTTATTTATGACATCGTAGTTATGTTATTGAATTCCAGTTTGTCCCTGACTCGGTTTCTGAGCATACTGTTCGGAAGTCAGGCTATTTGAGTTTGAATAACAGCTCCACAACTTATTGACTGAATTTGGCCAAATTGTTTGATCTTCTTAAGTTTGGAGTTTTGGATGAGTTCACATACATCAAGTGCACAGGACTTGGTGCGGAACGTGTGTTCAATAAATGCTACGTGCATTCACATGCTGTGCTACTTTTGTCATTGCTACTATCGGTCTATTCTTTTCCCAATACCATGATGTTTAAATTACTTTATCTTTATAATTTCCTTTACATCAAGGAGGGCAAGTTCCCCATAATTATAGTTCTTTTTCAAAAGCTTTTTGGATATTTTCATGCAGTCATTCTTCCCTACAAACTGGAGAGTGATTTTGTCAATGAATTTTTTTTTTTGATTTGATTGAAATTGCATTGACTGTGCAGAATCACGGAAAGATAATGTGTATTTGTACCTCACTGGGCCTTTCTATCCAGGAAAACAATCCATCGGTATATTTGTTCAAGTCATCTTTTATATTCTTCAATATAATTGTCAATTTAATTCCGAACAATTCTGTATAATATGTCAATGTGATTTCTTGTTAATTTTATTGTTTTAAAGAAAAATAATCACAAAATATGAAAACAGTGATAAAATGATCAGCTCTAAAATATTTACAATTCCTTTCTGTTGTCTTATCGTATTGCATTTGTTAGAACTTTCAGGGAAACATTAACTAATAATTCTGATAGCAAGTAATCTTTTCTTGAGTTTCACTGTTGAGGGCAATGCTCTAACGCTTCACTGTTGACAACTGTGCAAACACTTCTCCTGGTTTCCATAATAAATACTCTAAGGTGAAGACAAATTTTCCTATTTTTAGTTGATTAAGGCATTTCTAAAAATGGCTTTTGATGTCAACGTCATCAAACGCCACTGGTGCATCTGCAGCGAGGGTCAAACAGTGCTTCTCCGGAAGATCACTGATGTGGCGAGGAGCTGTGTCTCGATGGCCGTGCAGGAAGTCAGTGGGGGAAGCAGCGGGGGACAGCACCCTCGGCGAGGGAAGGGGTGTCGCGGACGAGGGCATTAACAGTCAGAGACGTGGGGGGCTGTGAGGGTGGTGAGTGGACTGCTGGGTTTACGTGGTGATGGGGGGGGTGACGGGGACGGGAGAGGAGACGAGGCAGTGACCAGAACCTAAAAGGCTCTGGAAATCAAGCTGCTCAGAATTTACCAAGATGAGCGGCACACGTCGTCACATCTCGTCCAAGGGTGAGACAGGCAAAAGGGTAAATTCGTGTTGAATAAATTTCAGTGTACGTTGACCGACGGACATCGAAAGTATTTTCATGTAAGCACTTGTGGGACAATAACCAAGACCTAATAGTACTATGAACTTACCAACTTTAAAGGTTAAGGAAATGTGATTATGATATATTCACACTTTATCTCTCAAGCATATTTGTACCTGTTGTGGGGTCTTCTTTAAAAAAATAATAGCTGAACAAAGCCTTCTTCCACCTCAGGGTAGTCGGGAAAGGTGCCCGTTAGGTTCCTGAGGAGGAAAAAAAAAAGCAAATTAAGCAGAAATGACCGCAGACCTCTCTGTTACATGTCCCGTAGCTGGCTCAGCTTACGCTCATTTAAATGAGTGATGGTTATTAGGGCGCGGGCCCCCTGCCAATCGCGGGACAGACGCACTGTCCCCAAGAAGCAGAAGGGTCTGGAGACATTCTGGGGCAGACTCCTTCCTCCCGGTGGTTGTTACTCTGAGACGGACACACCTCCCTTTGAAACAGATCGTCAACTTAAGTTCTCTCTCTTTTTTCTTGAAATTACTGAGACACTCTGTGCTTGGGTTAAGAATGAAGCCGAGAACACAAATCATTTCTTTCTGTTTAAAATTTAGGATAAACACAGGATTTTGAAACGAAACAGAAGGCTGGAGTTGTTAGAATTGCAAATTTAGTTAGAGTGCATGAAATACACATGATGCTTTAGGTTTTTCTAAGACCCTATATTTTATGGGTTCTAAACAGTATTTTTTTTTTTTTTGCTGTAACCATATAATTTCTACATTTCAAAAAAGCAGGCTTTAAAATTTAATGTTGAAGAATTTCAAAGGAATATGTAGTTAATATTTCTAAAAGGAACAGATATTGATACAACTGTCACATTTATTCCACATAGACAAAGAAAAGATGATCGAGTGGGTTCCATTAATCCACAGAAGCACAGAATCTGAGGGTCAGAGGAGACGACCACGCTTAAAGTGATGTACGACAGTGGTTCCCAAACCTCTGGCCTTAAGAACCCTTTACACTCGTGATTCTTCAGTACAACAAAGAGCCTTCGTTTATGTGCGATAGCTCCTGAGATTTACTGTATTAGATAGTAAAACTGAGCAATTTCTAAAATATACATTTTTTTATTCATTTAAAAATGACAATAAACCCACTATATGTTAACATAAATATAATTTTTAATGAATAATATATTTCCTGAAAAAATTAGCGAGAATGGTCTTATTGTTTTGTATCTTTTAAGTCTCCTTGAGGTTTGGCTGAACGGAGAGCAGCTGGATGTTCACGTCTACTTCTGTGTTCACCCTGTTGCAATGTGCTGTTTTGGTTGAAGCATAGGAAGAAAATCTGGACTCACGCGGATGCGTAATTGGAAAAAGAGGACTATTTTCCTAGCCTTGTGGGCAACTGCGGACTTGCCCTGCTGAGTCTCCACCACGCCTGACGAGCGTAGCTTCCTGAAGACTGCGGCACTGTGGAGTCTGAGACCGTGTCCGCGAGCTTTCCCTCCTCCGTCACACGGAAACCCATCTGGCACGTAGAACAGATCTTTCACCCACGCATAATTTTCTAACACCAGGTACTGGTCATTAGGAAAATAACGGTTCACTAAGTCAAGTGGCTCTTGCCAATGCTGACACATTTCCTCGTGTTAAAATCCACATTCACCAACAACCTGCCCACCTTCTAACCAAAAGTCCGTCATGGAAGGTCTCGACCTCGTAGAGGTGGCTACGAGATTTCTAAAATTTTAATTTTTGCTGAAAAGCTTGAATTTTACTGGTGACAAAAACACGCATCGAGACCGCTGATCTAGGCCACGTCCCAAAGCCTCGGCTTAGGTGCCTCCGTGAGGGTTGGCTCCCCCTCCCCGAGGACGCGCCCTCCATTTCCAGCCCTGGCAGCTGCTATGAAGTCCTTCCTGACACCCGACCAACCGCGACCTGACTCCTGGGTTCTTGCTGCTCCTTCCGAGGACAGAATTTGATCCCCCTTCTCTTTCACATGACTGCTTTCCAAAGAGTTTAACACAGTTATGTCATTGTCTGGACAAAGCATCTCACTTTCTTGAAATTTTCCTGCTGGCTCATTCCGTGGGAACATGACTCAGCTCCTCAGAGTTGCTTTGAAAGGAACGAAATGCAGTGCAGTGTATGTGTTTGCGTGTGTGTGCGTGTGTGTGTTGCGTGTATGTGCGTGCGTGCGTGTGTGGTGTCTGTGGACAAATGCACCAGCAGCGAGGATGGCGGGAGATCACACAGTATGTGTACCATTCTGTCTATGGAGCTACCATTATCACAGCTACTTTGGTGGCCTCACACACTCATTCATTCATCCATCCATCCATTTATCCATCTACTCACCATCCATTCACCTACCCATCCATTTATCCACCCATTCACCCATCCACCCATCTATTCATCCATCCACTCATCATCAGTCCATCCATCAACCCACCCACCTACCTAACCACCCATTCGTCCTTCATTTATCCACCTATCCATCAGTGGCCTCACACACCCATCCATTCATCCATCCACTCATCAGTCCATCCATCAACCCACCCACCTACCTATCCACCCATTCGTCCTTCATTTATCCACCTATCCATCCACTTATTCATACAGTCAATCAACAAACATTTGTTTAACACCAGCTAGATCCTGGATGCAGTTATGGGAGACAGTCATCTGAAGATTAAAAGATGCTGACCCTGCCCCTGTGCACAAATACACGCACAACACATGGCCGATGCGTGTATTTGGCCTCAGACGCGGCTCGTCCACAGGATTCACATCTCAAACCTCGTTAGGTTTCCCGGCCATGTTCTGCCTTGGTCTGTGCATCACTTGGTCCGGCCAGTTCTTGGATAATGTCTGCACTGGGGCTAAAAATTAGACCGCTCTCCCTCCCACACCCACTCACCACGCTCCTTGGATGACCGCCTTTAAAGCAACTCCGCTGCGTGATCTTATTCTCCCATTATATAGCTGGGATGGCTTGAGGACTCAGAGCAAACCTAGCAACTTATATAAACTAAAAACTGAAAGGCTTTATATGTGTCATTTTTACGGTGGATTTCTCAATCATGTCAACACCTTGGTTGTCGTAGTAAGATTTAATAATGTGTTTTTCATAGTACTTATGGCAAAAATATTAAAAGTATTTATTTTTAATAGATAAGTGAACATATTTAATTCTTAGTTGCATTAGTTTAAATCATTAATCTGAAACTGAATTAGCCTTATCCTTAAAGAAGGTAAAAAATATTGTAAGGCGCATATTTAAAAGATATATTTTTAAACTCGTATCTGGAAAATGACTGTGTAACCTGAGAGCTCTTTATCTCGTGCGTGGGCACATGGACACACACACGCATGGACACACACACACGGACACACACACGCACGCACACACATGCACACACACGCGCACACACGCGCACACACGATCCTGTGCTCACTCAGGCTGTCCCTCAGTGGCGAGGGCGCCTCTGTTCCCACAGCGGCCACGCCCCTGCTTTGGGGCATTCTGAGGGCGCCCTGGGCTTGCACTGGCCGGGACCCTCTCTCTGTGACAGGGCCACTCAAGGCACGCCGAGAGAAAAGAGATGTGGAACTCTACTCTAGATTTCCTCGGCTGCCGGGGTTCACCCCATTCTTATGTGTGCACCGTGGCGGATGGGACGCAGCCTTCCGCCTCCCCTGGACGGCTCCCCAGGATGAGGGGCAGCTGACCGCCGCTCCCTCGCTCGCCATAAGGCAGCTGCAAGGCGACGAGCGTTTTAGGGCTTCGGACCCCGCACACTGAGAAGGTGTCAAGCCCCCGGGGACAGACGCTTGTAGTCAGAGATGAGCGAACAGAAATATTATTTCGGCTTCCATGGTGTTTCTGGTACAAACTGCTGGGGGCTGACAGCATCTCGCAGGGGACGGCCCACCTGGGGACTTCCGGGCCAGTAACCAAGGACCTCAAATGATGTCGTGTCAGATGGGATTAAAAGTGGAAACAAAGCATCTGGTTTCACTCCCTCCCGCCCATCTGTGCTTCCCTGTGCCCCGGGCCCGCACATACGTCCTCCTGTCTCTGCTTCCCCGCGGTCCCTGGGTCACCGAGGGGCAGAGGCTGTCCTTTCACTGACACTGACCTTGACATGGCGTATGTTCGCCAACCGCAGTGACTGGACACCCAGGGCGACAGTCCAGGCCCAGTGCCGGGAAGCCCCTCGCTGTGCTTAGGGCTGACACCCTGTGAACACCGACGTCATTCAAGCAGCAGGAGTCACAAAACGACGGGCTGGCGCTCTGCCCGGAAGGAGTCCCCTTCCCCACAGCCCAGGCCTTTGCCACCGGCTGCCTGGGTATGTCCCTGGGGGAGCCTGGAGGGGACTGCCATCTCGACAGGGACAACTGGTCCGTCCCAGACCCGACTGGCTCCTGGGCTTTCACTGGTAGAAGGGACCACGGCTCCCCGCGATGCAGGCCGGCCGGCTGGGCACCTCGGGTCCTACGTTCCTCAGTGGCTCCCACCAAAGGGGGCTGCACGGTGAACCTGGGACGCGCTCAGGTCTCTGTCGTGTAGAAAACACACCGTCTCGCGCTTCGTCCCCCCCCCGCTCCCATCCCCCGCTGTCCTCGTCCAGCTTTCGAGACTCCTTCGCATGCACTGTCCCCGTGAAGACAGTTCTCACAAGGTGCCGTGGGCCGCACTGCATCCCCCGCCAATCACGGACTTCCAAGTCCCAACCCCTGGGACCTGAAAGTGTGACCTCCTTGGGGACAGGGTCCTTGCGGATGGAGTCAGTTGGGGTGAAGTCCTAGGGGAGCAGGGTGGGCCCTAATCCCACGGAACTGGGTCCATATAAACGGAAAATCTGTCACAAATACACAGAGCGGGAAGGCGATGTGGAGTCTCAGGGAGGAGACAGTGCCCGCGAGCCAGGGAGAGGGGCCGGGGACAGACCCTCGTCACGGCCTCGGAAGGAGCCAACCCCGGCGACACCTTCATGTTGCATTTCCAGCCTCCGGGGCTGCGAGAATAAACGTCTGTGGTTCAAGCCCGAGGCACCTCGTTAGGGTGGCCCCAGGCGGCTCCACACGAGTCCAGCTGTGACCTGGACGCTGTGACTGCCGAGGACATTTTCCACTTTGTTCTCTCCCAGCTGCTCCGACGATGACAGAGCCCTGTTCTGTGGGACGCCGCTGGGCTGGGGGCCCCCGCTGCCCGGCCTC
>NW_006434828.1:1677161-1687126 GCF_000325575.1 Pteropus alecto
GCATCCCCCGCCCCCCGCTGCTCCCTGGGGAAGGTCAGGAAGGAGCTGAACCTTCAAGGTCCCACCTCGACCTGAGCTCCCGCCTCCCCCAGACCCCGTCCCCTTCAGTCTCCCCGCCACCGCCACCAAAAGCGGGAGCTCCATCTCCTGCTGCTGCTCCGAGGGCAGGAGCTTAGGCTCGCCCTGGAGCCCTCCCTTGGCTTCGAACCCGTGTCCAGCCGTCGTGGGCGACCCTGCCGGTTCTACCTCCCCAATCCGCCGAGACCTGCCCACGCCGCATGGCTCCCGCTCCGAGCCTCCGCTATCTCGCGTGCACGTCGTGGGATTCCCTGGTCCCCTGGCCGCCCCGCCTCCCCTCCACGGAGCCGCCGAGCGATCCTGCTACAGCGTGTCACGTCGTGTCATGCCTCTGCTCCACGTCCGCCTGTCCCCTTGCTCAGGATGAAACCGCTGTCCACGTAATGACGTTAACCTGCGTCCCGGTTCCTGTGCGGCGAGGAGCAGCACCTGCCCTCGTTCCTAAAAGCGTCCTGCTTTGCACGTGGCACCCTATGCGTCCTCTGCTCGCAGGGGCCACGCGCTCCCCTCTGCCCTTTATCTCCACCACGTGCTGCGCCCTCCACTTGCTCTGAGGCTTCGCTCAGATGGCACCGTATCGTAGAGGTCCTCCCTGGCCATCCTGAACCAAGTCGGTGTTTGGACCGGATAAAACAGGTTCCCCCTTAGCTTGCACCCCGAGTCTCGCCGAGGTGTGCATGCTGGGTGTGGAGGACGCGGGGCGCTGCTGAGTCGTTTTGGGATGATTATCCGTTTCTCTTTGTAGCCTGGAAAGTACTTCCAGATTCGCAAGGGTCTTTCCCGCTTAAAACAAATTTTAACGCAAAATTCTCTGCAGAACGATGAAGTGTGAAATGGGCTGCTTTTCTGCGTAGTTATCCGAATCACAGCCTTTCCTGAGTTGTACTTGGAGTCTTAATTCCAATGCCATGTGCTCGTCTTTGAACTGTCATCGCTGCGCTTATTTACGAGGCTGACGTGCAGCCCGTGCCCTACGTCATTCCCCACGCCCCCCGCCCCCCGACTTCCACTCGCCCTCGGATGCTGCAACAGGTGGGGCCGCAGGAAAAGCTTCCACTGGGCGTCCGAATCGGCAAATGGGACAAGTGGTGCGGAAAACAGAACCTGTCACATGGCTGCAGGAAAAACGACCTGAACGACGCACGTGACGACTCGCACTGCACCCTCATCTGGAGAACCGGCCAGACGAGGAGAACAAGAAACGCGCGAACCATCCACGCACGCGAAGCTTGGGAAACGGGTGCGGACCTCGGTGAGACCGTGGATTTATCAGACAGCTGAGCTCTCAGTCTGTACTCAGTCACCCGCAAATGCTGGCACATTTCGCGGGGGTGACATTCTTTCTAAAGCAGGAATTCAGCTTTTTGGAACAATATTTAATTTGTATTAAATTCAGTATAATTTCCAAAAGATGGACTTTAAGTTAGTCATTAAATTCACTCCCTAAAAAGTATTTAGAAGAATTTGAACATGAACACGAATGTACACTATACTATCGAACTGGAGAGATTGTCTAATATTTTTCGAAACCAAATGGCGCTGCTCTGTCACTAAGTCCAGATTCGTCTGGAACATTACAGGAGAAAGAGCGAAGCCGAGGACCCACCCGGCCCCCCTCCCCAGAGACCTGACCTGGGTGACCTCGCAGCCCAGCTGTCCGGGTGACGGCTCCCGGTTCTGAGGCTTCTTCCAGCTTCTCCCATCCGGCCTAGGTCTGGACTCAGAGAGCGTCACCTCCATGTCGCACGGAGTGATGATGGCCTCCGACCCCGCGGGCGTTGGGTGGGCCCGGCACCGTCACACCTGCTTCCCCCCGAATGAGCTTCCAGGTGGGGTTCGTAAGTGCGAAGCAACAGCTCTGAATCCCCAGCAACCGCCCGCCCCCCACAATCCGGTCCCACCCTGTTCTCACTTAATTCCCCCTGCACCCCCCTCCAAATCCTTCGTCCCACGACCCTGTCTCAGTCCCTGTCTCTGGCCTCACAGATACGACATCGGCCCTGAGCCTCTCTTAGCCTACGAGATGAGGTCCTGCCTGAGGCATGTGGGGCCCGGTTCCCGCTCGGCCCAGGCCCACGGCCAGGTGGACCTGCCCAGTCCGTCATCTCCACCAGCGGGCACGAAGTAGCCCACGCTCTGTTTTGCACAAGTGGCGTTTGCCTGGCCTCCGGGCGACTCAGCCAGTGCTGCTGCTGTTCCCTTACTGGAGTCCCACCCTCTGCAGCCAGGAGTCGGGGCGGGGGCCAGGGCCGGGGCGACACCCCCTCCGCTCTCTCCGACACCAGGGGTGGGCCTGGCCCATCCTGAGCTGTGGGCTCCGCGACTCGGTTCGATTCAGGTCAGCTTGGTTGACAACACACGCGGCAACAACCTGCTCTTGAAAACCGGATGCTCTGCTCAGAACCTCTTTCCAGGAGCCCATGTCTCATTTTAATGGGAAGAATTAAAGCATGTTATAGGCACAACCCTTCGCCAGGACCAAGTTTGATGGGGCGGGCGTGCGGGGTGATGGGAGCTTGCTGGGAAAAGCCCCCAGGACAGGACTCGAATGCACCGTCTGACCGCCCTGCAAGATCGGTTTCCCGCGGGGGACCAGGAACGGCGTCTGGGCCGCCTGCTGGGAGTCCTATTTGCTGAGAAAACGTGACCAAGGCGCGATGTCTCAGCTTCCACGGTCGGACATTCGGGCCGTTTAACCACACAAGGACTCATTGCCCGACGTGTGCTTACGGCTTCAACAAATGTGCTTTAGAACATTTAGTTGTACTGAATTTTTGCCGTTGGGGGTCACTCCGGGGCACGGGCCACGCTCCACGCCTGGGCCCGGCTGGTCTTCCAGGTCCCCAGAGACCCCTCATCCATAGGAAGCCCTGGGTGAGGAGCCGAGAACGAAGGCCCGAGCCTGACTCTTCCCACGTTCGGGTTTTGACCCGAGTTGGAGCTGCGCTTCTTCGGCTGCTGGCGAGGTCGCCACCTGGCTGCATGCGCCGAGCCTGCGTGTGACCGTCTCTTCCGTCTTTCGGACCCACCGGTCACCAGACGTGGCAGCAGCTCATGTCTGTGGCGTGAAGGTTCCCAAGGCATTGTCGCCACGCCGTCCACAGCGCGCTCTGTCTCCCTTTCACCCTTACGGAAACTCCCCGAGATGAGAACCGTTTTCCATTTTGCGAAGGAGGAAATTTGAAAACGCGAAAGTGTGTGACTTATTCAAAGCCGAAGGGGCCCCTAGGGGGAGAGCCCGGATTCTAACCCTGGGCTTGTGCTGGATGCCTGGACGCCCGCTAACCGCAGCCACTGCTGCGTCTGCCGGGCCCCTCCGACTGTAAACACTGATGCCACGTGCCTCTGCTGCCACGTGCCTCTGCTGCCACGTCTGCTCGAACGCCTGCCACGGCACGGGCCACCTGCTCCAACAGTTCTGCAATTAGAAGCTTTACAGAAGCGAAAGCTGAGGTATTTTGTGATGCCCTGTTTGTAGCAAAAACTGTAAATCATAAAAACCATATTCAAAATCTGCAACCGATCGCCCAATGGGGAATGGTTTTGTAATCACGGTGAAGCCCCGCTGGGGAGCTCGATTCCTGGCTCTGACTCCCCGTTGTGCTTTACCTATTCCCACGGGCCCTCGATGAACACTTAGATAGATGAACCGATCCGGCTCCCGCAGAGACGAGTCTACTGTCCGTGAGCAGTGGGGGCCTTAGGGATAGACTCAAGGGGCAAGGCCAGGCGGGGTGGCGGGGAGTGACATGCGTTATGAGGAGGACGAGGACACGGGACAGGTGGAGAAGCTTGGGTGTGCGCAGAGCCACGGCACTGTCCCCGGGACCAGCTCAGAGGCTTGGGACCGGGGGGCGGGGGGGGGCACGGGTGTGCGCAGAGCCACGGCACTGTCCCCCGGACCAGCTCAGAGGCTTGGGACCAGGGGGCGGAGGGGCTGTTTTTCTGTATACATTTCAGTATTGTTTTGCTTGCGATGGCAAATAGGAATTACGTTTGTAATTAAATAAAACGGTAATGCAGAATAATTTATAATACAAATAAATTTTTTTGGTCGGTTTCCTTTTATGCCTTATTTTAGGATTTGAGCATTATACGAACCTTGTAATTTTGACAGCGGAATGAGTCCCATTTTCTTTGAAAATATTTTTATTCCTGTGGTTGGAAACTTGTGACCTCTCTCTGGGGAATTAGAGTCTCTACTCTGCTTTCTATGACTCGCTGGCTTTAACGAGTAAGCAGTCTACTTACTGCAACTGTATTTTTTTTCATTCTTATTACTTTTTTTCACTTTATTCATCATGCATATTTGCTTCCATCTGTTTGTCAGTTCCCGGGCCCTCTGCTTTGTTTTATTGATCTATGTTTGTGCCTGTATATTAGTATCATGCATTTACTTTTTTTAAAAAATGAAATACAGTGCCACTTGTTCTCCCTTACTGTTCTTATTTTCTTACTTTAATCCTAATGACTTTAATAATTATGTTTTCGAGTTCAATAAATAATCCTGTTGGGATTTTAATTGAAATTGTGTTATCCCTATAAATTACCAAGAGCAGATGTGTCATCTCTGCATTTAACCAGAAACATGGTCTATCTGGCCGTTTACTCAACTGTTTTTTTTTGTTTCTTCCTTCCTTTGAACATTGAGAGACGTCTTAAATTTTCACACATGTCTCCCTTCATATTTAGTGTATCATTAATTAAAAAAGATACATTTTGCCACTCTCTTTAAAATGCTCATTCTTCTTATTTTCATATCATTGTAGCAACGATAATTTACGTGATGGCACTCATTTTCAGGGGGAAAGGCCATTCATAGCATCCTTTCCTCTTGTGGGAGGACTACAGCATTTCTTCATTAAGCACATAGATCTCTCGTTTTTAAAAAAACTCAGTGTTTCATTTGTTCATTCATTCACTTATTGAGGACATATTTATCGATTATCTACCACGTGGCAGACACTGTTCCAGGTACTGAGAAAAAGCAGTGAACAGAAGCTATAAAAATCTGTCTTTATTCAGCTAACATTTTGTTATGCTAAAAATTAATCCTTGTCTTTCTGTTTTGAAATTGTTAAAATAGGAAGCGGGTATCTGATTACACCAAATGATTTTTCTGCACGAGCTGAAATGATCGCATGGCTCTTACTGATGTACATAATATTGAATTTTCTTACCATTTAACTATATCTGTTTCTGAGAATAAACAGGAGTGGTTTATTTGTGAACCTCTTGGAACCTAAATTCTAAAAGTGCTGTTCGAAATAACAACTGTGCCCCGGGTCTGTTTTCTTGTTTTTTTTCCTAGCGGATCTGAGAGAAGAGAGATCAGCAGCTTTGCTTGTGTTAATTTAATTCTTATGCTGCAGGATAAAAAAAAAAAACATGTGATAGGATTTTTTTTGTTATTTACTTCCAACTTGCTTGTGTTTTGGGGGGCAGGTGGGCTCACCGCCCGCTGGGCTGCGTGCGGCAGGTTCGGGGGTGAGATGCCAGTTCAGCTCTGGACACCTGGGGCCTGAGCTGTCCCTCCCGTAACCTGAGTGGGAGGCTGACCGGGCAGCTGAATCTCCACATCTGCGGTTGAAGAGAGCACGCTGGGCTGGACAGTCACACCGGGGCGTCAACAGAACAGGTGGCATTGAGAGCCATGTGCCCCCAGAGGCTACTGTGGAGACGGAGGAGGGCAGCGGACGAGCGAGGCCGGGCCCCAGTGGCGTGGAGAGACTTGCCCGAGCGAAGCCCAGCTTCGAGCAGCCCACGGGCCTGCAGATTCGGCTCCACCACCCGGCACTGGGCCTGGACTCACAGCGCAGCTGGGCCGATGGCCACGGAGGCGCACTGTCCCCGGGCTTCCCATAATAAACGCCGATGTGAGGCGCGGACCCTCTGGGAGGTGGGACACATCATGGAGACAACATTTTACTGGCAGTGGAGGAAGCTGGGGCTGTGGCCGGCCAGCGGTGGGATCTGAGTGACAGCTCCAGCCTGAGGGGAGCTGGCGGGACCCTCCCCCGTGGCCAGCGGCCGTGGCGCAGTCCATTCTTCGGTTATTGAAGAATGGGGGCTGTGTGCCCACTGGGCAGCTCCCGAAGCCCCCTTCGCTGTAAACCCCACGGCGTGCATGTGACACAGGCTGGTGTGGGGAGGCGCTGTTAATTTCTTACAGAATCTATTCGATGACTAATGTTACTTTTTTAATAAAAATTCATTCGTCATAGCTACCTGTCTTTCTGTTCGTCTATTTGAGGAAGCTTGAGGAGAAAACCACCCGTGCCCCGTCTTTCGGTGACCGAATGTGCGATAGAGAACCTTTGGTCAAGGTAAGGACTCTCGGAAATTTATGCATATTGTCAAACATTCTCACACAAATGTGAAAACGACCAGCTCTGGGGTTTGCAGTGATTTAGAAAGCAGAACCGCTAACATGATAAATGTCTCCCCGAGGTCTGACACCGAGCTTCGGTGGGTCCCACCGTTTCAGACTCCTAGGACACAGATTTATCTGCGTTTCATCAAGTATGAAAAAATATATGGATGCAGGGGTTTCCGGCCATACCCCCCAAGTCATTCAGCTGCCTCCATTAATGTCAGCAGGCTCATAAATTTCTCTTGCATTCTAAAGAGAGCAGCTTGTGCCACTGCACAGAAGCCTCCAAAAGTGTCACTTGCTGCCTATAAATTCACTTACACTCCATAAAGGCAATTGGCTGCACATGGACTTAATTACCCGGGTCTTGGGGAAACTGAGGGGCGCATCGTTTCTCAAAGGAGAGGAGGCGCATGTCTCGGTGGCACATCGCGCTATGCGGTTTATTCGCGAACGTCGCTCCTTATTAGTGGGGCGTTACGGCCGTTATCACTCAGGACAGACGCTTCCTTCTTGATTTCGAAGCACGGTCTCTGCTCAGGCTTGGCTCCCGCAGGAACCGCCCCGCGTAACCCGTGCTCCCTTTGGTTTTATTAAAAGGAACACCGCATTACTGATTACACACATAGCTGACTATTTGGATTTTGGTTACTCTTCTGTGGAGAAGATGATACGTGTGCGTTATTTTAACCTTTCTGCCTTATTTATTTGTATAGAGAAATTTATAGGAATCAGTAGAAAATTAATTTGCATAGAAAAATTAATACCCAGGCAAGAGCATCGCTTTAAGAAGGAATGGAAAGATTTTTTTCCGTTCAGTAGGCCACCATCCGTTTCTCTTCATGGACCCATAGTTCAAAACTCCAGGCATCGCTCACCCACCAACTTCCTGACTTAAAGGGGTGGGTCACCCCCCTTTCTAACTCGAGTCCAGAAAGTGCAGGAAAGCAGAGGAGGAAAAGGGTAAGTTAGCGACACACTCACACGTGTACGTTTTAAACTCATCTCTTATGTGCTACTTTCAAAAATAAGTCATGTTTTATGAACATCTTTTATAACAGAGTGAATTACAGAAAAGGGCAGCTTTAGGGCATGAGGTTAATTCTGCAGATTCTCGGACCTCATTCGATCGAGTGGGAAATACACGTTCATGAAACACGGAGGCATGATCCTCTCTATGTGTCTAATGTGACACATACATGTTGACATATGTCGCCCCGTGACACAGAAATTAGGAGTGTCCCAAGACAAACCAAAAGGCTCTGCATCCAAGGAACGGTCTGTCCTCTGTCCCGGAGTATTCGGGACCATATAGGAAGTGGCTCCGAGGTCATCTGACTTTCCCAGTTAATGTGACCTCAGCGGAGTCAGTCGATTAGGGGGCTTCCACATGTTGGGGATAATAGCGGGTTTTACTTATTCCATGGTGTCCTGCCACTCCTCGCGGTGACGCCCTCCACTTGCCCAGTCCCCTGGAGGGCGTGCAGAGGGTGGCGGTGCCTCGAGCCCGAGGTGGCTCGAAGTTCGATCTCGGGACCAGGGGCGTCAGCAGCCCCCGAGAGCTTGTTAAAAATGCAAACTCTGCACCAAAAACACAGGCAACAACAGCAAAAACAGACAAGTGGGACTCCATCCAACGACAAAGCTTCCGAAAAGCAAAAAAACAAAAAAAAATGAAAAGGCGATGCATAGAATGGGAGAGCGGATTGGCAAACCACGTACACGATAAAGGGTCCACATCCAAAACATGGAAGGGGCTCCCACAACTCTGCAGCAAAAACAGACAAAACGAGGCAATAATAACCCGATTAGAGACATTGGCAAAGGAACTGAAGCGACGTCTCTCCAAAGACAGACGGACGGACACCGGCATGTGAAAAGATGTTCAAATCACTGATCATCGGGGAAACGCAAATCAAAGCCACAGCGAGACGGCACCGTGCACCTGTTAGGACAGCCGTTCCCGCGGCCCCCGGGGCCGAGGGCGTGACGAGGAGGGACCTGTGCACTGGGGGCGGGAGTGTGACCTGCTACAGCAGTTATGGAAAACAGCGTGGAGGTTCCTCAAAAAATGTCAAACGGAGCTGCCCGCCATCAGGCAATTCCACTGCTGGGCATTTACCCAAAGGAAAGGAAGTCAGGACCTTGAGGAGTTAAATACGCACTTTAAAATAACAAAAAAAATATCTGTTGGTCTCTGCCCTGGCTCCTGGCAGAGCTCCTAAAACCCTTGGAACTCCCGGTGACAGGAGTCTATAGCCAATCAGGAGGAGAGGTGACAGCCTGGCGTTTGTGATTGGCATGTGAAGTTGGGGGCCACGTGGCCTATCTCTAGGCAGTGTCAACAGGGCGCTGAATTAGCTGGTGTCACAGAGAACCGCTCCATGTGTGAGTAACGGAGAAACACGAAGAGGAAGAGAGGTTTCTCCTCCACACACCCACGTTCACTGCGCCACCCTTCACGACAGCGAAGATGTAGAAAAGACCTCCCCATCTGCTGACAGATATGCGGATAAAGAAAATGTGGTGTGTGCACACGCGGAATATTATCCAGCCATAAGAAGAAGGAAATCCTGAAATGTGTGACAACGTGGATGAACCCAGAGGACTATACGCTCAGAGAAATAAGCCAGACATGGGACAGATACCGCGTGGTTCCGCTTATCCGGAGAATCCAGCGGTCATCCTCGTAGAAGCAGACAGTAGAACGGTGGCCGACAGGGCGACCAGGGAGGGGCCAGGACGGAGGGACTATTCACAGGGTACAAAGTGTCAGTTGTACAGACCATAGTTCTGGAGTCTGACCACACGGCATGAGCCCGTGGCTAATAACACTATTGTCTGCATAGTCATGTGCCAAGAGGGTGGACCCCATGGTAAGTGTTCTTAACGCACACACACCAAACAATGATTCAACAAAGAGAGTGGGGGAGGCCGACCGAGACAGGCCCGCACCAGCTCCCGTGTGAGGACCAGACGCTCGCTTCCCCAGGATGCCCATAACTGACGTTCCGCCTCACTCCGAACACACCGCCCGCCCTCGGCGCGTCTCTGCTGGCTGCCTGGGGCCTCCCTGGCCGGTGGGTCCGGTCGCTCTGCCCACCTGCGGATGAGTTCTGGTGCTCTCCGGCGTGAACCCCTGGATTCCTAACCTGGCATAAACTGGGCGGGGGAGGGGGAAGGGTGAGACGAGGGGTCTGTAGGTCTCCCCAAGTCCGCGTACCTTAAAATGACAAAGCCCAACTCGCCAAACTGGACACAAAAGAATGAATTCTGCAGCATTTAAGTTACATCTTAATTTTTAAAATGAAAAACAACGGCACAACAAAGCATTCCAAGACTTCTAGAAAGAATGCACGCTCGCAGGCAACAGGTAGACACGCTGCCCCGCCCCGGCCCCCGCTTGGGGCTAGAACCACATTGCGCAGCGCCTGCTTGCTGTCTGCCTACCCTGTTATTATCCGGTCAGCTCTACCCGCCCCTCACAGCCCCCCGCCCCTGGACCCCAGCCAGC
>NW_006434828.1:1687652-1707226 GCF_000325575.1 Pteropus alecto
GAATGCACGCGCAGGCAACAGGTAGACACGCGGCCCCGCCCCGGCCCCCGCTTGGGGCTAGAACCACATTGCGCAGCGCCTGCTCGCTGTCTGCCTACCCTGTTATTATCCGGTCAGCGCTACCCGCCCCTCACAGCGCCCCGCCCCCGGCCACCAGCCAGTCCCTCCCATGACTGGGCCAGGCAGCATTTTTAAGACACCTACAGATGTGAATAAAAGACCCCAGACCCAGGAATAAAAACTGCAAACTGCATGTCTGAGAACGTGACGGCCTTCCTGCACACGCATCACCGAAGTTGTAGCATGTGCCACACACTGTTCCAAGGGCTTCACAGGTATTAATCTGTCATCCTGCCTTGAGGGAGATGCTGTTACTATCCTCATTTTAAGATGAGGCAGTGGAAGCACAGAGAGGCTAAGTAACCCGACCAGGGTCACACAGCAACTGCTAGAGAAGGGGTGTGAACCCAGGCAGCCTGGCTCTCCTCCTGCGTGTGTGGGGCTGTGTGTGCGGGGGTGCACACGCGTGCGTGTGTGTAGGTGGCACGTGTAATGTTTTTTTAATTATGGCTAACATAATAGGTGCCAGCCACAGCAAACCGATCCAAGGGTTACGTTAGTTACTGTGTAAAGCACTTAGAATTCCTGGCACCGAGTAAATTATGGCTAACATAATAGGTGCCATCACAAGATTAAAAGGCGGTGGCATTTTAATTCCCAGCCAGGCCCGCCTGCGAAGGGTAAAGGCCCCCAACCCCGAGGCTTCCTCTTCGTCGTCACTTCTGATGGATTCCACGTTGGCTGAAAAAATGGGATAAAACTCCTTAATTCACATGGACTCAGCTTCCTGACGATGACACGGACTAAGAGCAGCCTGCGGGACGGGGAAGGCCACGGGCCAGTCCCAGAGCGGTCGCCCTCTCTGGGGGGTGTCTCTTTCTCTGGACGTCAGGCATAGTTCTGACAAGTTAAGTAACAAAACGTTGGGGGTTGGGGGATGGCAGTGCTGCCTGACAGGACACTTTGCGAAGACCCGAAGGCCCGGGGTCAGCCCTGGTTTCCGGAGCTGACAGGCACTCGGTGGCTCTGACCGTGAGGGACACAAGGAAGGTACCGGTGCCTGTCCAGGGGCAAGGACCCACAGGCCCACAGACTGGCTGTGGGGAGGCGCCCCTGGGCTTTGGGGTGCCCCTCGTCACCCTCAGGGATTGGAGGGGAGGTCACTTCCAAGACCCCTTGATGATGCTTTAAAATGACGCTTGTTGACGGATCTTATAACTTAAGTGACAGTTTATGACAGGTCCTAAGTCAAAAGAAATAGCCAGTGAAGCAAGATATTTTTTAAAAACAAGTGTCCCCATGATGGCACCATCCAATATGGTAGCCACCGACGACATGTGGCTATCAAAACTTAAATTTAAATTCATTACAAACAAAAAACAAAAAACAAAACCAGCTCTTCAGCGGCCCCACCCGCTTTTAAGTGCCCAGCAGGCAAGCGTGGTAGGTGGCCGCTCTGCTGGACGTTGTGACTCCAGACCCTCCCCACCACCTCAGAAAGCCCGACCAGGCAGCGCTGGTCCCGAGCAATGCGCACTCGGGCGCTGTGGCCTTTGACCAGAGATGCCATCGGTGGGTGAAGGGGGACAGTGCTCACTGCAGGGTTATTGCCAGGTTGTGGCAGGCTGAAGAACAGCCCCCGAATACGGGGTCTTGCCCCCCGGAGCCTGTTAATATCACCTTATATGGAAAAAGGCTCCTCCCAAATGCGATTAAATTAAGGACCGTGAGACAGAGATTATCCCGGATTATGACGGCCCTAAATGCCGTCACAAGTGTCCGCATGAGAGAAGTACAGAGGGACACGTGATACACACAGAAGGCAGGGGGGAGGCCATTTGACCACAGAGGTAGATTTTGGACTGATGTGGCCATAAGCCAAGGATCACCGCCGGCCTCCAGGAGCCCGAAGAGGCGAGGACCCGTCTCTCCTCTAGAGCTCGTTGGGGGGCTGCCGTCCTGCTGACACCCTGATTCCAGAACTGTGAGAAAATGAACCTCCACTGGTGTGAGCCACCAAGTTTGTGGTTATTTGTTACGGCAGCCACAGCAAACCGATCCAAGGGTTACGTTAGCTACTGTGTAAAGCACTTAGAATTCCTGGCACCGAGTAGGTGCTCAATAAATGTTAGCTATTATTGTTGTTTTAAATTAATGCGCCCCTAACGTATCCAATCGCCACATGGTCCTAATTCTGAGGGAGGCCGCGCTGAGCTCTGGGCAATGAGTCCCGCCTCCGAGGCAGGGGTCCAGGCGTATCAGAGGGACCAACGTCAAGGGGAGGACATTGGTGCCTGAAGGACAAATGAAGCTCCCGCAACTGAAATCGCATTTCTAAGGCTGCAATATTTGCCAAAAGTAGCTATTTCAAACAGTTCACCTTTCTATAGGACAATAAACACAAGTGTCACACTCTCCAGAAGATGCTAGGCCCCGGGAGCATAAGTGTGAAGCACAGGGAAACAGGAGGGTGTAAAGGTGACACTCGCTGACAGCCTGGTGTCCCTTTGAGACATGAGAGTGTGACTACTGGACGGGCAGGAAGTCGTAGCTACGTCTCCACCATGACTATACATCCAAGAATGTCCCAGAGACTCAACGGAAAAACCATTAGAACTAACTCGAGAGTTTGGTTAGGTAACGGCGCAAATTATATAAAAGTATACACTTAATAATAACAGAGAAAGACATTTGGAGAAAGTCTTATTTAAAAGAAGAAAAATACTTATAAAATTCATAAGCTCAGCAAAAAGCTCGAAGGCCCGTCTTTTACTTGCGTGCTCATTCAGTCCCCATGGCTGCAGGGGCTGTTACTGTCTCTCGCAGGTGGCCTGGACAAGGCTCGGAGCAGGGGGCCCGGGGCCCGGGGCCCAGGGCCAGCCAGGGTGCGGCCAGCAGCAGCAGCAACTGGGCAGTGGGTTCTTAATAACCGTTTTATTTCTCTCCTGTTTTTTTTTTTTTTCCTCTCTTTCTAGCATTCTTACAGGCCAGTTAAAAAATAAAAGGCCAGCGACAACTGGGAAGAAATTTCTGCAATAATATGTCAAAAAAGCTTTAGTATCAGTAACATATCCCAGTAACATTTTGGAGATCACTTCAAAAAAGACATTACAAAGGGAAGCAGATAAATGACAGGGCAGTCCCCAGAAGAAATGCTATTGACAAAAATACAAAAGATTCTTCCACCCCCCCCACACACATTAATAAAATAAATACAAATTAAAAGATTGTTAAGATAGAATTTTTCTCTTGTGAATATGACAAAAGCTAAATTCGTTAACTAGTGCTTCCATGCGATAGAATGTTAAGTGACCATTAAAAACCTCTTTTGGAAAATATTTTCAGGACATGGGAAAATCCAATGTTAAATTTTTAAAAATTTGAGAAAGGATACATAAAAATGTAATCAAAATATATATGATAAAAAAGACCGAAATAAAATTTAGCAAAAAATTTAATAATAGTTATCTCTGTATACTAAAATTATAACTTTAATTGTCTTCTTTAAACTCCTCTATCTTACAAATTTTCTATAATGAGCAAATGTTACCTTTAACATCAGGAAGAAAACAATTCCTTTAAAATAATTAAAAATTGGCTTAAAGAAAAACAAATCCTAAAGAAAACAAAACAAAAATAAAACCCCAAAACCTACTATAACTCCTTTTGGTAACTGTAAGTATTAATTAAATAATGAGCTAAGAATAAGCATTCTAACTGTGGGAGTGTATGTGAATCATAACTTCTAGAAATTTCTTAAGTTGTTATTTTAATTAAATAACGAGCTAAGAATAAGCATTCTAACTGTGGGAGTATATGTGAATCATAACTTCTAGAAATTTCTTAAGTTGTCATTGTGTGCCCTCCTGGAATTTAGCCTGAGGACTGCTCATATTTCATGTTTCAAAAGACAATATTTGCTTTTTATTTGTCTTTGATTTAAAAAAGCAAAAACAACAACGAGAAAAGGATTTTTATCAAAGTCGATCAGATAAACGTAACCCAATTATGAGGATAAAGTCGCCCTCGACCTTTCGCTACTTCATAAAGAGGAAGCGCCACGTCTCCGTGACTCACATGCAGCGGGCCCGTGGGAGCCTCTCTGACTGGGCCTGGAACTGGCAGGTCACAGCCCCAGGGACTGGCCAGCCGGGGCGGGTCTTCAAAGGGAACCGTGGGGGCGCGGAGGGGGAGGGGCGCTCCCCGGTGACACCAGGGCCCGCAGAGGTCTCCCATGACCCCCACCCCCACCCCCAGCACCTCTGGTGGGCAACTCCCACGTCTCCCTAGTCCACAACGAAAAGACGATTTCCCAGAGTGCCAAGCGGGTGTTACATTGGTCTACTTTTTAAAATTTTGGGTGTTTTAAAATGTTTATTTTGGACGATCCCCCATTCATTGCTTGTCTTTCTTCTAAAATATTTTTAACTAGGCTTTTTACTATAGGAATAATACTTATTGGGGGGAAAAAAAAGACTTGGAAAGTACGGAAGAGTATAAATGAAAGGTGACGTCCCTGGTCTAGGTGGCAGACATAGCTGTGTGTTTCCAGTGTCCCTTCCAGAGATTTTCCAGGCACACAGAAACATATAAAGAGTCAGACATGTGTATAAATACATAGGTACATACGCATGCGTATGTATGTATATATTTGAGATTTTAATTGTACACAGAGCTTTCAACTTAGTTTTGTCACTTAAACATAAACTGGATCTTAACATGTAAGAATCCTGTCGCTTAGAGAAAATACATCTGTGGACACCTGTTCTCTGAAGTGCTGTGGACAGGGAGGAAACTTCCGGATAATAAAAGCTCATGAACCCAGTTAATCCTCATTAACTGTGAAAATCAAGGTTTTCATTATAACCGACGCAATTTAATCAGAAGACAGGTCACTGGAAACATGTCTTTCTACCTAAATTCTCCCGATCACGCAAAACCATCCCGAGTCTGTGTCCTCCAGACACGATAGTAATCGGACGAGGAGGATGGGCGGCCATGCCAGGAGCTGGCTCGATTCTCGCAAACGCGCGGGGTTTGGGCACCGCTGTTTACAGCACCCCGCATCGCGTCTGAACGGACTTGTCATTTGTGTTGGGGAGGCGGCACATGAACGAGGACATGGTCACGATAAAGTAGAGTGATAATGGCCGAGGCACACAGGCACGAACTCTGCGTTTCCTGGCATCCTCGTGAAGTGCTATGAGTCGTGTCCTCTGTCGAGCTGAGAAAACTGACCCATGAGACATTAAACCACTTGCTCAAGGCCACACGGCTATTTCTCGGGAAGCCAGCCTCCAGTCCGTGTCCTTCATCGTCATGCAAACGGCCTGGAGGAGGACCGGGGAGGCCCGCTGTTCAATTTCAGGGGGGTCAGAGATGCATTATATGGACCACATTTTTCAAAGAGGTATCAGTGATTTCATCACAAAAAATTAGGTCCTGAATTCTTGGCCCCGACATTTCACTTTTCTAAAATGAAGCCGGAAAGCCTCGTGAGTCCGTAGGGATGAGCTTCCGGGCGCGCACACACACAGGGGGCTGGGGGGGCACCTGCACGCATGCGCGCTCACCTGCACTCGATGAACCAGTGCCGGATCTGGTCCTGCAGGTTCTCCTTCATGTCTGGGCCTTCCACCACCTTGAGGTCTCCCTTGATGGTAACCATGGCTTCTTTGTAGTCTTCCTCGTGCTTTATCTGCACCTCGTTCCGCAGGCAGGTCACCTTTTCAGCCTGGATTATCGTGGCACTGACTTCATCGAACAGAGGAGGTGGATTCTGGAAAGATGAACCCAAAGGTTAGAGGTTACAAAGGACATGCAGCTGGTGAAAAACAGTAAGCGCTAATGAATTACGTTGCCATCTTCCTTGGAGTCTTACCAAAGGCGGGTAAGAACCTCATGAAGAACACAAGAATCAGGAAAATCTGAAAATGTGACTCACCACAACAGCGGGGGGTGCGGGGAGGGGAAGACGGGGTTCACTCCACACCGTTTCCCAGAATCTGGGCGGTAGGGGTGTGTAAGTTTGCTTGAAAAATGCATTTTCAGTAAACCTTTAAAAAAGATCAGACAGAAAGTAAACCTTTCCCCAACATTCTTGGTTAGTGGGAGGACAAAGACTATAAAGTAAGAAAGTATTTGAAGCAAGTTAAGAGCTGGTGAAAAGTTCAAGTGCTCTTGTTTCAAGAAAGACGACACCCAAATCAGCTCTGCAAACATCTATTGTTAAAGACTCTGAAGAAGGAAATGCACAGCTGACTCGAGGCAGTCGCTGTGAGATCTGTCTTATCGTTAGGGTGATCGCCCTCAAAATCCGCAGATCGGCACGTCGGCAAATGTCTGGCCGTCGACTGCCAACCGACTGCATCAGGCAAGCGAAAACATGAAATAATGTTGAGTCGGAATTCCTTTTCTTTAAAATCCCCAAGAAATGCAGCTGGGAAAGAGAAATGCACGACAGAGCAGGGAACAATGTCAGATCGTCTATAAAAGTGCTACGTTGTGGGTTCGGACGGAAAGAACTAATAGGGGCTTGGAGAGAGGAAACGCGAATGTGGCTGGCGGTGCTGGGAATCACAGCTTTGCGAGCGGGAAGACAGTTCCCCGTCACAGGAAGGGGTGACAGTTCCCCGTCACAGGAAGGGGTGACAGTCCCCCGTCACAGGTAGGAATCCTGAGCTCCAGGGAGCGCAGGGATTCAGCCCGGGTCATCTAGTAAATAAATAAAAGGCAAATTCAGCGGATTTTTATGAGCTGGACTCAGCCCATAATGACTTATGAGAGCCAACTGATAAATTTTCAGGAATGGCGCGAGCTGGTTTTTAAACACAGCCGTCTTAGAATGCTAAACTATATAAACTTATAATTAAATTATAAGAAAACTAAAGATGATCGATACGAAAAGCTCACCGCTTCCCAGCTGTTTTTACTGGAAGTTACTATCACCTGTACTCCTGACATCGCGTGAGTCTGGTGTATCTCAGCGTTGAAAATGTCATGTGATGGTGTGCGACTGTGTGTATCTTCCCAACTGTGTTTACTCAGGGTAGTAGCTTGAAGTTGGCTGCAGTGGGAATGTTTACACCATGCACATGAGCAAATGCTGTAAGTCAGGGCTCCATGTATTGTTGGGGTTTGACTGTATAGACTTAAGGAAGTGGCAGAAAATAATGCAGATAAACATAAAAATGTGCTATGTCTCTATCAGTTACATTGTGACTAGCACAAAACATTGAGGAAATATTCTAGTATTAAAAGCTGTAACTGATTCAGCAAAGGACTGCCCGGCCTTAGAAAATGATGACTGAGTGACGTCCTGGCGTACACTTTCCATCCTATTCAATAATGCAAATGAAAATATCGATCAATACTCATATGAGAACTACATTGATTTATCGTTGCAACCACAGGCTGACGACAGATACAAGAGTTCAGTAAAACTCAAGGAAAGTGTTTTGTGAGAATCGACGGGCTACGTGAAATTTGCAACAGAGTATTGCCTATTTCGTGATTTGTAAATTGTGTGTACACATTTTTACATCAATGAAATGATATATACATACATTTTCCCTCGAGCCAGCCAGGGTTCAGCATCACCAGCACAGCACTGGGCACTGACTCCCTTAACGCCTCGTTCCCTCCTCCTTATGCCGGGAGCAGCGTTGGGCTCTGAAGATTGAATGGGACCCTCTCCGTAAAGCCCTGTGTGAGGCCTGGCACCGAGCGAGAGCTCAGAGCACCCCTGCTGTGGTGGCCAGCGTGATGGCACCAGCTGCATCGACACGGAGCGGGACGGAGCCCAGGAATGGCAGGGAGCTGCCTTGTGCAGAAAATTCCAAGGATAAGAGGAGAGCATTGAAGTCTATTTCAAAAGCTGCGAAACAAGTATATGACAAAACTCAAGGCCTTATTTACAAAAGACATTGGCAAAACTCTGAATTTAAATCGATTGCTTGGAATAAAAAGATCATCTGACTCAATTCATGTCGTATGCTAAAATAAGTTCCAAATGGACGAAGCAGTGAAATGTAACAAGCATGTCACACACACACACACACACACACACACGATCTCCAAGAAACACCTAGGAAACTCTGGGAGTGATTTCTCAACTTGAATCCACAATCCAGATGCTGTTAGAAGGCAGCGCCCACTTAACGACGTAAAGTCAAATGAAGAAGATGAAAAGAAAATCAGACATGATGGTTTTACACGCGCATCAGAAAGACCAAGAAACGAGCCAACTGCCCCAGTTCAGGACAAAGAGACCACATGACTTTTATGTTAGGGAAAAACCCCCCGAAAACTCCTTTAAAAGCGAATCTAGAATGAGAACTGTAGAATGACTTTCAAGAGCGACATTAAAGACGAACTCTGAGTCGCCTGGCCAGTTACCACGTTCCTGGCTGGAAACCCACCCCTCCCTCTGGGGCCTACGCTCCTAACTCTTAACTTCCACATTTAGGAGATGAGCCTTCCTTAGAGGCCAGTCTCCTTCTAAAATGTACTTTATTTTTTCTCAAAATAAAATAAAATAAAATAAAAAATCGTCCCACCCTACAGGTGCTCAAAGGCATGGCTTTATAGCATGTATTCGGCATCCAAATAATGAGGTAGGCATTTCCTTTATTTAATCACTTAAAAAAGTATCCAGTTTTTAAATCTCCCAGGTAATGTTTTTCATTCCTAATGTTTACATTTTAAATGGATGAAATGAAGTTTACAATTCTTTAGATACGGAATTTTATCTAATCTCTCCAAGAACTCTGTTAAAGACCATCCTTTTCATGAATGTGCTGAAATGGATCTCTATTACGAAGGGCCCGAACGTCTTCGTCTCCCGATTATGCGTAAAATCGCCCGGAAGTCGGGCGTTGGCATGGTGGCTCCCTTCTTGGGCAAGCCCCCACGTGGTCCTGCTTCTTACGGTGATTTGTCGCAAACGTCTTTTGTAGATGTACACACACACAAACCACATTTGCGCTGGGCCTTTCCCATTATCCCTAAAAACATGAGTAGGTGACTGTGATTTGTGTCCATCAATAAGGCGGTATGAAGAGCGCAGCTAGTGTCCTAATGCTTCCACCATCTTTGAGCGAGACAGAGAAATCTCTCAGGTCAGACTGGGATCTCACCATAACCCCGCTGACGCGGTCCTCTGTCCCCAAGCTCCTTCACTAGAGTGCTTCACTTATGTCCGCACCCATCTTTGAGGTGGAAATGAGGACGTGACATCCCACTGAGCAGGCGAGGACACTGGGGCTCACAACTAAATGACTTCCCCAAGTCATCTGCGTTAAGGAAGAAGCCGCCGCGGGGCTCCCCGACTGCTTCGGCTCTGTGTTCCTCCTGTCCTGTTAACACGTGTGTCCTCACGCGTGCTTCTCGATATAGACTTTCTCTGACGAAAACACATTTGGGGCCATTTGGAGCTTCCTTCTCCAGTTGCTTCTGAATTTAAAGGTCATCGTACATTACGGTCGTACGTTAATGAGCAGTTTCTCCTTTGGGCTAAAATGTCTTTTCCTCTTTAGCAACTTTGGTCACATGGAATTCAAATTTGTGAACTCACTGCATAAACAGCAACTCATTTAGAAATAAATTACGAATATTAAGGGGAAATAGAGAACACGATAATATACAATATATTGAAATACATCAGCTGTAGAATAATGCATCTTAATGAAGGCTTCCCATGTGAATAAACCATTATATTTACAAGCTTTCTACAGCTAATGACCCGGAACTAGATAACGAAACCTACGTCTACGGCGAGGTCCTCTGTCAGCAAAAATATACATATTAATAATTGATGTTGCTGTAAAAACAGGACATAAGATGATGCTTCCCGGGTTTGTGGGGAAATAGGACTCTGTGGTCCATTAACTTAAAATGCTTATCTAATGTTTCATGGGCTTTGTCTTTAAAAATCCATGTTCAAATTAGTGAGATAAAATGGGCATTTGTCCACATGGAAATCTGTTCAATTTATCAGTCACAAATACACTTGCAAATAAGTGATTTAACGAGGGTGACTTTGTCGTCCTCGTGGGGGGTTCGGTTTCTTCGCCGTGCGTGGCTGTCCCTGAAGGCGAAGCCAGCAGCGAGGGGGAGGCGAGCATCTAATGACCACCCTGTGGGGTCCCTTGCCGTCCTCGGTGGCAGAGATTAATTAGCCCCGGCCGCCCCCCGAAGGCAGCGCGTGCATCGGGAGGCCGTCACCCTCAGCTCGTCCGGCCACGTCACCTGCCTCGCTGATCCTGCCCATGAAATGAATGCCCCACGTTGTGGGTGAACTGCCCCTGAGTGAGTCCATTTTAAGATCGTGTGTGTGTTAGTTTATGAGAGCAAGCCATTTTGTTTCATCATTTCATTTCAGAGTGATATATCTGCATTTATAGATCTGTGTTTATCCAAATCCACCTCCTCATAAAGACGAAGCCAGCAGAAGTGGAGGAAAGATCGTGTGGAGACTCAGAGCCGGTGTTCTGTCTACACTCACAAATCTTTATTTTAGGATGCCACAGTTTTAGTGGGTGAAAAGCCACTAAAGAACACCAAATTTTCAACTCCATTCAGACTAATTTCTAAAAATATTTCAGTGGTTTTAAAATGTGCTTAATTGGAACAGGGGCTGGAACAGAGTCTCGTTGAGCTTATAATTGATTAGCGGTGGAAGCTTAGCCTGCTACTTGTGTGTCCTTTCTTTGAAAATACTTTAAAATAAGCCCTTCGATGGCACTTCCAGTTTGCGAGGCACTATTTCAAGTGGTTTACAAATATTTACTAACTTATTCCTCATAGTAGCCCGAGGCGTAGGTGCCGTTATTATTTGCTTTTTATACATGAGTAAACTGAGGCACAGAGAGGTCGAGGCGCCCGTCCGGGGTCGCACGGCCGGAGTGGCAGGCTGGTCCTGGCATTGAGGCGTCCGTTTCTGGACTCTGCTTTGCTGTTTCTCTCTGAAACAGCTTCTCTCTGAAACAGGCTTCTTCTGACTGAAAGCATTTTGTCTGGAAACGGTTTTTAATGGGTACTATTGATCGCACCGTCTAAAAAGCACGCGTTTGTGATTTTACATGATGTTGCTGCTCTGCCTCGCAAAGAGGCTGCCCGGCTGCCTCTCCCCACAGCAGCGCACGGCGGACTGTTTTTCTGTACCTTGCTAGCATTGTGCCATTAACCCTTTTGATCCCGGCTCTCCTCGATGGGTAAAAATGGCCATTTAATAAGCATTTTTTGAATCATGAATGAATGGTGCGAACATCTGAGCCCACGATTAGAAGCCACTGGAAGAAAAATAACAGCTAACGCTTCTCGGGTGCTTACTGTGTGCGATTCGTCAGACGCTATTTGAAATGCTTTGCAGAGATCGGTTTCTTTAAAACTTAACCCTGTGAGCAAAGCGTGATGACGATCTCCATTTTGCATACGTGGACATCACGGCACCGAGAGGTCACGTTACCAGACAAGTTCACACAGCAAGTGAACGGTGAAGCCAGAATCTGAACTTGGGCTGGCTCCAGAGTTCATGGTCTCAAGCACTTAGAGGACTTTGTACTGGGCCTTAATCTGAGTTAAATCAGACAAATTTCCTGCCTTAAGATGTGGAGTAAAAAATACTGGGATCAGGAGACAAAAGGGAGGATAAGGAAAAGAATTCTTTTCATCGTTTAATTTCTTTTTTTTAAGAAAAAAAAATTTTTTTTTATCCCATCGACCTCCCTCCTCCCCCCTCCCCCACATCTCCTGGTAACCATTAATCACTTAATTTCTGATGACCTGGAGACCTGGCACAAGGAACAAACAGGACAATCACAATAATAAAAACAACTTAAAATTAAACTAAAGGTTCCCAAGTCACTGGATTGTAAAAACCCAAATAATGGAAAAGAAAATGGTAACTTTTCCTTTTTTCCCCCCAAACCTCTTGCAGTGGACTTTTGAAACCACAGAGATTATTCAGTGTCATCAGTGGAGCCCTGGCCTCCTTGCTGAGCCTAAGGGCCTGTCACACACACCTGTGCCGGGATCACCGCTTATCCCGGTTTGCAAACTCCCTCTGGCACAGCGCACGCAGTGTGCGTGTGTGCGGGCAGCACCTGCCACCTTAACGGCCCTCCCCGTGCCACTGGATGAGGCAGCTGCACATTAGACTCAGACCTGCTGCTCCAACACCACGGCTAACGAATCTCGGCAGCAAATAATAAAGGCCCAGATAGGACACATTTTGAAATCAGTGTGGCCCGCACGTTTTATGCTACGACTGACTTGGAAATATTTCGTGTTTTGTTACAGAAAAGTTGATCATGCTTGATAGCTTTCCATGGTAGGAAATCATTCGGTTGTCATGACAACGTCCTGTAATGTTCCAACATGATCGACATCAGCCATCGTTCCTTGAAGTCCTTCTCACAGCTCTGTGAAATCGGTAGCCCTATTCTGCTCTTACGAAGAAGAAACAGAGGCTCAGAGAGAGGGGAGGTATGTGGCTCGAAGTCCCCCTGCAGCCCACGTGGTAGATGGGCACACATTCCTGGCTGGCCGCTGGGCACCTGCTTCTTCCTCAACAAGGCGGAGCAAAGCCTTCAAAGAGCCCATGCGTGGAGACAGGCACGCCTTTGCAGGATGCCACCTCCCCCGGGACAGTCACGGAACGGCTCTTTTGTATTTAAAAATATATTAACAAAACTAAAGCAAAGCAAAACGAAACCCCGTAAACAGTGGTAAATCTGTTTTTTTTGAGAATAAACTTATATCTAGAAACAATCAAATGTCATTTGAAGACAAATATAATGAATAATACGCATGACCGAGTTGGATGACATGGTTTTGGCTGAAACTAAAATGTGATCATTAAAGAGCGTTTCATTTTGATTCTTTGCTCATTGTGGCTTGGATGGCCACTCCCCGTGAGCATGCTGACCGAGGGCACGGAAGCGCAGGACACTGCACACCGCCTTCCCAAATGCGGCCCGGAAGACAGCGCTCGCTGGGCGCCCAAGCTCCTACTCGGTTGCGGGTATTCGCTTAATAAGAAAGAAGTCTAATTTACTGACCAAAGAATAATCTGGCATGAAGCTTGTTTCATGTCAGGATTTGAAAGTGAGCAGGGTTTTATGGTGCTTCGAGGATTCAGTTGATGCATTTCAACGTGACAGTTCTTTCTCTTTAATAAGCTCCCCTCCCCCACTGTTCATTATAATGCAAACATTGATAGCTTCGGGGTAACATAAAATATATGATGGTCATGACTGCAGGACACATTATTTCGAAGGACCCGCGGAAGGAAATGTATTACATTCATTAAGTTTCCTTCCTTGATCCACTCCGTTGGCTGTGCCAATTAAAATAACTGCACATGAATTTTTAGAGTGCTGTTTATTTTCCTTTGTAGATTTTAGAATATAAATATTTAAAATGGCAATATCGAAAAAATTTATATGACAATGGCAAGAAAAACATTTGGTCAGGAATTAAAGGCATAATGATGTTTCTTGCTCTAATTCTGGTTTCAGTGACTAACCAGTCACCCCTGGAAATGTGCCAGGCTTCTGATAAAGACACCAGCTCAGTTCTGATGAGATAAGTCAGTGGTTTCTACACGGGCGTGATACAACAACATGAAATAAAGGAAAAATGAAAACTTAAAATGAGCGAACAATATCTTAATTAGTGATAGAGTGAAAAATATATTAGACTGAAAACATTTCTTAGACTTGGGTAATTTATTTTTATGGTTATCAGTCAGTAAACACAAGATATCATTCTTTATAAATTGAATCCATATATTTCTCAACAGCGTAAAATTTCAATAACACGTGAATATCGAGAAGAGACGTACCAAAAACAAACAAAAAAAAAAGCAAACTGGAGAAAGTCACATTTAATAAAAAACAGACAAACTGCTCACCATACTATCCAAATTCTGTATTGCTGAAAATAGACTTTTTTTTTTTAAAAAAAAAAGTGAGCTGAGCAGATATAAACTACAAAGTAAAACAGAAAAATCATAGTCAGAAACACGTAATTTTATCTTCCTGTGGTATCAGTGTAAGATACTAAGACCCCAGGATGAAGAAATGCCATCTGGCTGGTCCCTAAGCTCCTGGCGTGTAAACAGACTAGATGCTCAGTGAACGCAGGTGGAGTCGTAAGGAATCTGTTGAATCGAAATCGCTGCTGATGTAGACTTTCCCGTTACGCTTAGACCATTTTCAGTGGACTCTGCTGCCTGCGAGTTTGATATTTAAAGTAGAAGACTGGAGGTGACCGTCGTTTTTATCGTTACATCATATGCCTGTGTGCCCTTTAAGGGCGGAACCGAGACACAATGTCACGTCACGACCTATCCACATGACATAGCCACCAAACGATCCGTGGATCGTAGGAGGGAAAAAAAATGGTAATATTCTATGGCCATCTGCTTTTATTTTTAAATGTGTAATTTTTTCCCCAGCTAATGAAGTAACATTTAAGCATATGGGAAAATATAGACAAGTATAGACAAAAAAAAAATCTTCCAAAGTCCCACATTAAAAAAACGAACACTATTTGAATTCGGTACATTTGCCTTCTTTCTTTTGTATGTGCGTGAATGTGTGTATTCATATTGAGTTGAAGCTAGTTATGTACAGCTCTAACTCCTGTATTTTCACTTTGAGCATCGTCATGTCATCGTAAATTAGTCACGAATATATGTTTTCAATGTTGGCAATTACCACATTAATGCAGGCCCGTCACCAATTATCTAACTAACTATATCTCTGTTCTAGAACACTAGCATAGCTACTTCCAATTTTCATGATTAAAAACAGCACCAGAAAACTTCCACGCACATAAATCTCAATTTCTGATGACTTCCTTAAGATAGAATTGGTGGTGAAGGACGTAAGTATTTTAACGGTCTTGTTGCAGCCTGCTAACAGTCCTTCAGAGAGGCTGAATTGATTTAACTCATGCACGAGAACAAGCATTGCGTAACACTCTTGTCAATAATTATAACTTGCAAAATCTTTTTTTTTTGTCGCATAAGGCAGACACAACTTGCCCTATTTCACCAATTCTAAGATGCATCTTTTTTATAATTTAACATTTCTAAAATTAAGGATGGATGTGTATTATAATGAAGGATGTTTTGGTTTATTTGACTAAACAATTTTTCTTTAATGGCAAATAAAAATCATAATGTATTTTACAATCGATAACATCTTAGATTCAATGAAATATTGTATCTCGTTTAGTTTTTAACTTATCTTTTTTGGGTTATTCGTGAATAATCATAATTTATGTAGAACCATTTCGGTATACATGTCAATGTTCTAGTAAATTTTTAAATAATTGTGGCGAAAAACATATAACATAAAATTTACTATCTTAGCCATTTTTAAGTATGTTGCTCAGTAGTATTAAATATATTCACACTGTCGTGTGACGGATCTGGAGAACTTTTTCATTTTGCAAAACTAAAACTCTGTCCGCACTGAACAACTCCCTATCCTTTTCCCCCCCAGCCCTGGGGACTACCGTTTTACCTTGTTTCTGAGTCTGCCTACTTTAGCTACCGCACAGAAACAGATTCACAGTGTTTGTCTTTTTGCGACTGGCTTATTTTACTTAGCACGATGCCCTCAAAGTTCATCCATGTCGTGGCCTGTGTCAGGATTTGCTTCTTTTTTATGACTGCCTAATATTCCACCCAGTCATTTTTTTTTTTAAATTATAAAAATCTGTGACAGCTGGCAGAGATCACTCACTCACTTGATTCTCATAGCGTGACTAAACAAACAGAAAATAAAAGATGGGCTGGCATCCCCAGGGGTTTTCGAATCCCAAAATAAATGTTGATTATTTTTGAAATTCAAAGATCAAAGGGAAAGGAAATCAAGAAACTAGGTGGTAAAGTTAAGGTATTTTTAAAATCGTATTTGCCACTCTGGCATGATTTATCATTTTTTAAAGACAATAAAGCCTGGATGTCACAACTGAGACTTTGTAAACGCGTGCGCAGTGACATGCTGCCCTTCACCAGGAAACCACGCTCTTGCAAGTGTCTGGGACGTGCGGGTGACTTCCTTCACCAAGCAAAAGAATTCGCACTTTCAAATCCGTGCTGATGACAGAGGCGGTGCACGGAAGCCTTGGGGACATCGGGGTGTGGGGCCGGAGGACAACGTAAGGACTCTGAAACGGACTGTTTCAGAATATGCCATTGTGAAGTCGGTGACAATTACACAGCAATACCCTGAATGTGGGAGTAAATTATGGTTTTTTCTGATATTAATAATATCACTGATAAGATATTTTAATTTAAGCCCTAAAATCTCAGAAAGGAAATTTTAATATTTGTATACAAGACCTAAGGAAATGCGGCTTAGACAGTCGCGTTTATGGCCGACCACAGAGCAAAGGGACCCACAGGGCCTTCTGCTCTGCTCCGCGTCAGCCACAGGCTGGAGCTCAAGTGATTTCTTTTCTCTAAAAGTAAGAATGGGCGCGCGATACTCGAAATGTAACAAACGCAAAAAGAAAAGAATAACATGAAAGGAACCATATCCATTAATTGGTAAAAAAGTAAAAACTACATTTGCTTTTTCACTTCTTGGTACCTGCTTCTCACTGGACCCAAAATAACACAGGGACTTTGAAAACCTCAGCATTTGCCATGGGGGCTGGTTATGCAGGTATTGGACCTCTTTGCTCAGTTTTGATACGTATACTTCCCTAGATAATCTCCGTTCAATATTTTCTAACTTATTACCAGAGTAATTCATATTATCTAATATTCTGTAAACCTGTCAGTGAGCATCTGTGGTTACGTACAGAGCATTTGTGTTTTCTTTCCTTCTGTTCTTGACCGGCCTCACCAGAGCTCTGTATGCGATTAGTATGTTCAAAGTCCCCGTCGTTGTATTTATCAATGTCACCATTTCAATATATTTATCTGGGCATGAGACACGGGGCGCCAAGCGATGTGGCTCGCCCCAGCGCCTCTAACTCAGTGCTGGAACGCGCTCCTCGCCCAGGAGGGGCTAGGCAGAGGGTCCTCCTCGAAGGCCTGGGGTTTGGTGATGCAGGTGACAGAGGGAAATGACCTTGCACAGGACCCGAGAGTCCCAACTCTCCTCACCTCCTGGCGCTCACGCCCGCCCGCGCTCCTGTCACCTGAGTGTGGCTGGGCCCTGTGACTTGCTTCTAACCAACCTGAACAGGCCACTCCCGCGGTCACCGCAGGGGATCCTTAGCATCCACTCGTTCCCTCGTAGGCTCTGGCGAACCACGTCGCCGCATGTAGAGGCGTCTACGGCCCGAAGCTGAGCGAAAACAGCCCTTCCATCTGATGGCCACCAGAGCTGAGTCCCGTCGGTGGCCACACGAGCCTGCACGCCGACCCTTCCCACACGGAGCCTCAGACAAGACCCCAGCCCCAGCCGACATCCGGGCTGCAGCCTGTGGGACCCCGGCCAGAAGACCCCGCTAAGACGTGCCCAGACTCCCGGCCCACGGGGACCAGAAGAACAAACGTGTATGTGTGAGCCGCCGGGTCTGCGGGAACACTGTCATCCAGCAGGAGATAACTAACCGATTCAGTAATCACTACAATCACCCCAAAAAGGCGGCTCTATCGGCGCAAACCCATTCGCATGACCGTGCACTAATAAATTCAAGTGCGCGCTGGCATCGACGGGGACAGCATCCGGCGTGCGACCCAGAGCCTGTTTCCACATATGGCGTGGTCCACAGATTCTCCCAGAGACCCGTGAATGGACGTGCCCCACTGTCTCTGGATCCCCCGGGGCAAGCGTCTGTGTCACACAGGTGACTCCATTGTCTTCAGTCACTGATCACTTATTTTGATTTCCTTTCTGCCCCCGAGAGCTCTCTAAGGAAGACACGCGTCTCACGGATTGGATCGTCTTTAAGAAAAGCAGATGCGCAGTCCGTGCGCAAGGACACTCACCATTCCCAGGAATACCATCTCCTCTTGCCGCTCTTTTTCTGTTTTCTTACTTTGACAGAAACCACGCCAAACCTGAAAACAAAGACATGGTTACTTGTTTAATATATAAAAAATAAAGGACACACTGTCATAGTTTCTCCCCGTAAACTGCAGGTTCCGAGTGACATAATGGCTATGCAGTCAAGGTCGTGCACGTGTGTGTGTTGATGGAACAGTTTTCCTTCTGTGACTACAGGTAGAATTTCTAAAGAAAGAATGAATTACAGAAGTCATGCACACTGCTGTCTGAGGACCCAGCTGTGGACTCCGAAGCAGATCCTTGTCCCAGCGCCACCCTACTGAACAAGGGGTACTGGAGGCAGCCCCTCCACCCAGGGACCAGATGGGACCCATACTCGCCCACCCGGGTAGCAGACACTGCTGACCCGGCGACAGCCTCACACCTGTTAGAACGGCTACTATCCAAAGGGGATGACAATGCTGGTGACGATACGGAGAAAAGGAAACCCTTGTGCACCCTTGGGGAGCATGGAACGTGTTATGGCCATTACGGAAAACGGCGTGGAGGTTACTCAAAATAAATTAAAAACGGAACTGCCAGATGATCCGGCGATCCCATTTCTGGACAAATAACCAAAGCAAATCTAATCGGTATCTCAAAGAAGTAGCTGTACCCCATGTTCACTGCAGCATTATTCGCGATAGCGAAGACATGGAAACAGCCTAAATGTCCGCTGATGAATGAGAGAAGAAGGGAATACTATTCAGCCATAAAAAAGAAGGAAATCCTGCCAGTTGAGACGACATGGGTGGACCCTGAGGGCACTGAATAAGTGAAATAAGTCAGAGAAAGAATGTATGATGTCGCTTATATGTGGAATCTAAAAATACTGAAGCTGTAAAAACAGACAATAGATTTGTAGTTACCATGGGTTGGGGGTGGGGCGGGTGACAGAAATGGGTGAAGGTGGTCAAAGGCACAGACAAAGGTAACTTAATTCTGGGGACATAACACACAGTACAGTTAACAATGCAGTACTTAAAAACTCAGATCTTTAATGTTCTCACTAAGACAAAACGGTAATTGTGTGAGGTGATGGATATGCTGATTAACCAAACCGTGGCAATCATTTTACAATATATCCATGTACTGGATCATAACGTACATCTTAAACTTACACAATGTTATATGTCAACTAAATCTCGATCAAGTTGGGGGACAAAAAAATGGCCTATAGTACTCATTAGTGAGATTTCCCAACCTGGGTTTCTTCAAGAGAAACTTCTAGGTTGCAGAAGTGTAGGGATAGATCTAAGGGTTAAATTCATGGTTTAAAAAACCCCCCAAACTTCTGCAGTAACATGGGGAACTATACTACAATAACGTCCAAGAATTGTACAACTCAAGCTGTGAACTCAGATGATTGTTTAAAACTACATATCCCCACAGAAACTTGACAGAAAACAGTTTCTTATATGTCTCTCCCCACCTCCCCTTACTCCCAAACACAATTAAAGATCTTTCCACTCTGTTTCACGTCCTTATACTTTC
>NW_006434828.1:1707698-1719456 GCF_000325575.1 Pteropus alecto
TGGCTGAGCAGGAGTCCTACAACTGGGGACGCACAGAAGAGGCCACCTTGAGACTGGTAAGAGGGCAGAGACGCGGAACGGGCTGGTTCCATGTTTCTATGTGGCGGTTGAGAATCGGGTTGAGAATCGGCATGGATGTCGCGGCTGCAGAGGTTCCCCCTGAGGAGTGAGGGGTCCTGGCCCCACACTAGGCTCCCAGCTCAGGGTTCCAGTGCCGGGAAGAAAAGTTCCCACAACCTCTGGCTGTGTGGAGGCCGAATGGGATACAGGGATGTGGGAATCGCAGACTTTCCTCTTAAGCGCCCGCGGGCGGACTCACCGCTGTTGGACTCGCTCGCTCTGAGCACCAGTGTGGGAGCCCCAGCTTGACAAGTGCCACAGTCACATGGGGAGGAACTGGGTTGTCTGGCTTCAGGGCAAGGACTAGAGGGGCAGCTTTCTCCCAGACAGAAGTGCTGACATAGGCCACTGTCCCTTTGCTGGGACCTCTCTCATGTGGCAGGCAGACCCAGGGGCCGTCATATTGAGTCTCCATCAATATGAGATGGCTGATGCCACTCACTCCACCCACGTGATTCTTTGAGGCCCCGCCCCTCCTAACTTCTGAGCCCACCAAGCCACTTCTAGTGGCTTTTCCATATAAACAGCCTGTGTTGACTCACGCTCAGGACTTCCCTAAAATCTCTCAGAGGTTCACAAACCCCAAACAACAGTACCTGGCCTCGGTGTGCCACGTACCCTTTGCTGAGCAGCCCCAAGCCCGGCACTAGTGGCAGCTGGCTTCAATTTACAGCTAAGCCTCTCCCAGGTGCCTCTAATGCCAGCACAAGTGGCAACATCTGCAGATAACTTTGTAGCTCATACCAAGTGGCCCTGGGCAAGGCACAGGCAATAGCTGAACTTGGCTGACAACAGAGCCCCTCCCAAGAGGCCCCAGAACCAACACAACCAGTGGTCAGCTTCAGACCACCCCAGAGCACCACCCAACCATGTCCGCAAATGACACACCCAATGGGCAGACTGAGCAGGCACCAGAGCCCCACTAAAGTGAATCCTGCTCCGTAGGGTCAGCTCCCGCACAACACTCCTCCAGCGTAGTCACAGCCCATCCTCACGACCAATCAGCCTGAGGATCAATCTCTCTGACTGACGTGCGAGTAGCAATCAAGGCTCAACTACAACCGGAGGGCACACACAACCCACACGAGGGACACACGTGCAGCACATGGCTCAGGTGACCAGGGAGACGGCACTACTGGGCCCCACAGGACACCTACTACATAAGGCCACTCTACTAAGATCAGGAGACATAGCAGTCCTACCTAATACGCAGCCAAAATGGGGAGACAAAGAAACACGTCCCAAATGAAAGAACAAAACGAGGCTCAGGAAAAGAACTAAACAAAATGGAGGCAAGAATCTAACACATGCAGAGCTCGAAACTCTGGTTATAGGATGCTCGATGATCTCAGTGAGAACGTCAACAAAGATGTAGAAAGCACAGAAATGGAGGTAGAAAAAGAACCAGTCAGAAATGAAGAAATCATTAAAAGGAATCGACAGCAGACCAGATGAAGCAGAGGATCGAACCGGTGATTTGGAAGAGAAGGCAGCAGAAAACACCCAAGCAGAACAGCAACAAGAAAAAGAATCTAGAACAACGAGGATGGTTTAAGGGGCCTCTGGGATAACATCAAGCGTACCAACATTTGCATAATAGGGGCATCAGAAAGAGAAGCGAGAGAGCCAGGATTTGAAAATCTAGTTGAAGAAATAATGACGGAAAACTTCCCTAACCTGGCAAAGGAAACAGACGTTCAAGCCCAGGAAGCTCAGAGAGCTCTAAACAAGATGAACCCAAAGAGGCCCACCCCAAAACACAAGATAATTAAAATGCCAGAGGTGAAAGACAGAGAGAGACTCTTATGCGGCAGGAGAAGAGCTGTTACCCACGAGGGAGCTCCCATGAGCCGGTCAGCTGATTTCTCAACAGAAACTTTGCAGGACAGAAGGTATCAGCACAAAATATTCAAAGTGATGGAAAGCAAGGACCTACAACCAAGATTACTATACCCAGCAAGGTTATCATCTAGAATCAAAGGACAGAGCTTCCTAGACAAGAAAAGACTAAAGGAGTTCATCCCTGCCAAACCAATATTACGAGAAATGGTAAAAGGTCTTCTTTAAGAAGAAGAAAAGATAAAAAATTTGAATAATAAATGGCAATGACTACATATCTATCAACAATTACTTTAAATGTAAATGGATTCAACACTCCAATCAAAAGACACAGAGTGGAAAAGAGAATAAGACCCTTACATATGCCGCCTACAGGAGACTCCACGTTGAAGGACATAGATGGAAAGTAAAGAGATAGAAAAAGATATTTCATAAAAATGGAGGGAAAAAAGCTGAAGAAGCAATACTCACACCGGACAAAATAGACTTTAAAACAGAAGCTACAGCAAGAGACAAAGAAGGACCCTGGAATCCCACTTCTGGGTACTTATCTGAAGGGACCCAGGGCACTACTGTGAAGGGACGTGTGCATCCACATGTTCACTGCAGCATTATTTACGATAGTCCAGATATGGAGACCACCTGGGTGTCCATCAGTGGATGAATGGATAAAGAAGAGGAGATACATGTAATATATATAATATTACCTAGCCCTTGAAAATAAGAATGAAATCTTGCTATTTGCAACAACATGGGTGGACCTAGAGGGTGTCGTGCTGAGTGGCTAAGTCAGACATAGAAAGACAAATATGATTTCACTTTTACGTAGACTCTAAAGAACAAAATAAGTTAACTAACAAAACACAAACAAACTCACAGATACAGAAAACATTTTGGTGGTTGCTGGACGGGAGGGGGATTATGGGGCGGGGTTAAAAAGGAAAAGGGATTAAGAAATAGACATTGTTAATTACAAAATAGTCACGGGGATGTAAGGTACAGCATAGGGAACATAGTCAATACTATTGGAATAACTGTGGATGGTGTCGGATGGGTACTAGATTTATCAGGGTGATCACTTTGTGAGCTCTATAAATGTCTAATCACTATGTCGTATATCTGAAATTAATATAATATTGTATGTCAACCGTAATTGAAAAATAAAAAATTATTGAAAGCAATAAAACCTCAACAGTAAAACAAAAAACATTTGAAGAAAATGCTCTGTGTTTTATACCTATTTATAATAGAATTAAAAAAACAAAAACAAAAACATGATCAAGCTTAGTTAATGGTTTCCCCTGTGTAAGATAATGAATCTTTCTGGAATTGAATCCAGTTCTGCTAAAGGTAGGATTTTGGAATTCCGAGCTCCAGAGCTGACCGCCACCGCGGTGAGCACCTCCGGCTGCGCCCAGCTCCAGCACCCACATCCTCACCTTCTGAATGTGCAGTGCGGCTGCCCCCACATCCGCCCCTTTCTCTCCAAGGAGCCTGGCTTGCTTTGCTCTGTATTCTCGAAGGAAGATCTGCTTCATGAATATCGCTCTCAGGCGACCCTGCCGTGCCCTCTCTGCGATCTGGATTAATTTTATAGCCTCTTCTAGGGGTATACTCTTTCCAGGGTATTTCTGCAAAAGGCATTTGAGAGAAATCAGGGTTTAAACATGTTAGGTGCACCAACGGATCCCGGATACATCACTCGCTACTTCCAACCCAACCTCGCAAAGCATTCCCAAACTGTTGCTAAAGAGTGTGAGAGCCGCTCAGTACTAATTATTTTCCCATGAATTATGTATATTTTGATAATCTGCCATGTTCGCGCTGTGGTCCCGTTTTTAAGGATTCCTTAAGCTTTCCTCTGCCATTCCAAACAAAATCCTAATTAGCTGTACAATATTTTATGTTGGCTGAGAATTATACTAGGAATGCCAATAAAATGGATTCAAGGAAACTTGAAATTGCTACCAATGTTTCATTAACTTAAAAGTATAAACATAAATTAAATACACATCTCTAATACGAAAATTTAAAACATAAAATGCACGTGAAGTGCAATGCTAACTTTAACATCAGTTACAGAATGATGTAGTGAGTGTGACCAACGCTGAAATCATTGCAGGAGTATTAACTTTATGTGAAGTGTCGTCCGGCATTTACAAATGTGCATTCTGGAACATTCGAACGTGATGGGTGCTGCGAAGCACGAGAGAAATCGGGCCCGTGCAGTAAAATGCTGTCTGGTGATCTCAGGTGGGGAATGTCGCAACGAAGTCAGGTGAGGGGCTGTTCTGGAGGAAAGCGTGGGTGAGAGCAAGGGGGGCCGGGGCGTCCAGAGGCCTGCGTGAGTGATACTGGATGAGACTATGTATGAAAAAACGTCTGAATTTCATGAGAATGTACGTGAAAAGCATCTGGCTTCTGCAGGTTCTCAGTAAATATTCTTTCACCCCCTTTTTCCTGTGTGCGTGTGCGTGTGCGTGTGCGTGTGCACACACAGACACGCACGCTGTTCCACAGAGGAGGGGGCTCTGCGTGGACTCAGGCCCCAACCCTCTGTTGTCCCTGGAGCGAGGGTGACGTTGTGCACGTGGCCTGGCTCGGGTAGAGCCTCATGCACGGATGGGGCACAGGGAGAGGCCGCGGGAATCGGAAAAAACCCGAACACGGGTTGAGGCCTGTTCCGAGTCTCAGAGGGTGGCGGTGGCCACCTCATCAGGACACAGAGCAGGACACTGAGGTCCCGAGTCTGGGTGCTCTGGTTCATCACCGGGGCTTCTCTGTGTAATAGTGCGTGTGTGTGCACGCGTGTGTGTGTGTGTGCACACAACATGCACGCACTGGTCTGCATCCGCAGTGGCAGCTTAGTTGCTGATAGTGCCCCGTTCACCCTGATTTGTCCCCATTTGGACAGTCAACTGCCGCCTTCCTGCTTGGGCCACGAAGACCCGCCAGAGGCACGAGGCACTGATTTGGTAGGCAGTGAGGGACACCGAAATGCACAAGCTGACTTGCCAGATGTGGCAGATCCCCGTGGAAAGGGTGGGAGAAAAAGCCTGTCACAGGGAGCCGAGTGGGACGTCACTGCCCAGGAGAAGGAAATGAGACAGAACAGCTGTGAAAACAGGCAGGAGCTGGAGGTGCTCGATGCTGGGGACGAAGGAGGTTCGGGGCCAGAGAACTGACTGGACTCCATGTGTCCTTTGCTCTCTGGGGGGTGGTGGTTGGGGGCGGGGCTAAGGATTTTCTTTCTCTTTCCCCACAGACAGTCCACTCGAGGTGATCCAAACACCTTTATAACTCAACCTGAAGTTATAAAAGGTCAATCAGCATTTTTAGAACGTGCAATAACTTTCGAGTTCTTGGTAAGTTATCTTAGCACATAATTATTTTATGTCAACAGCATTCAGCACCCGACTCAGGCGAGGTGGATCCAAGATGGAAGGTTACACGGGGCTGATAATCTACTCAACCTTAGAGACACTGATTTAACCAACAGAGCATCACATTTTGATCTTTATTTCGAAGTTCTTGAAAAGTAATGGTTATGAATCACCAACGACAGCTCCTTATACACTGAATGACAAGGGGCAAGGGTGCTGTTCTCCTCACCTGAAAAGGCATATAACTCTTTCTTCATTAGGAGCAGAAAAAGGAGGTTTTACAGATAACGGGATAACGTTTGTTAAAATGATGTACGAACCAGTTCAGACATGTCCAATCCAGAGTCGGCTAATATCTGAGCGAGGATTTTCTCTCTTCCTTTTATTATTTCTAGCTTCTCCTTCAAAAAATACTTGGGTATGGGAATGTCTAATTGTTCCTGGAGAAGACAAAAAATAAGCAGAAGAGCGTTTTTGTCACGATTCCAGGACTCAACTCTATTTAAAATATACAGAAAGGACGTGTGAATCTAGGGACTGGCTTTGTTTCCCACCCTCACTGAAGAGAAGATGAGCCCCGTGGACTGAAGAGAATTTGTTACCGCTAAGAAGACACGAAGTCAAAAAGGAAAATCGTAGCCACGTCCCTTGTTTTAATTATTACGGTGAAACCAGTCATTCATATCAATGAACTAATTCAACTCAATTAACTAATAAGAATAATTTTTTAAAGAAATACAATAGCATCTCAGCCTATCTAAAATAATAATGCAAATTAGAATAGCAAAGTATAGAGCCGTAGAGTTCTTTGAATTAAACCTAATAATTTATCAACACCAGCAACTATTTGTACGTAAATGGTGACAGTTTTTCTAATAATTCTGTTTGTTTTACCTAAATTACCACATTACAAACATGATTTTAAGAATTAATTTATTAGAAACCTTGTTTTTTATACAATAAATATAAACTTACATTCTTCTGTACATCACCAAATATTTCAAATTAGTGGAGGTCAAAGGAGTATTTACCAGTCCAAGTTCAAAAAGCAAGACCACACAAGGGTTACTGAAGGATGTGGGTGGCCCTTGGCCAACCCCACTGAGAAACGCTGTCCTAGATACTGTTTCACACACACCCTGCTGCCTTCTGCTAGATCGGATGACTGGGGGAAGCTCAGGTTCTTGTCTGCAGGATCGGTGCTTCCTTCTTTCCCATTCGGGTGTGGCCCCCCACACACTCCTCTCAAACCTGGGAATTGGGAACAGGGCTTCGGTAAATAAGCATCATGGCGTAGAGGGGTGTCTCTCTGAGGGCCTGGTTGGGAATGTGTCCCCACGACTTCTGGGAGGTGGCAATCGTTTTTGAAAACCGAACCTTTCTTAGTCTAATGGCGTATCTGGGGGGGACTAAGCGTGAGCTTCCAGGATCCGGTGGCCTGGGAGTGGGGGACAGTCAGAGGAAAATGACTATATTTCTATGTTGTGATTTTGTTTATTAATAAGCATGTTCAAGTGTCATGTGTGTCTAACTTTTAAGACACAAACTTTATGGACATGGCTCCCATTGGTCTATGTAGAACCCTAAAATTATAGTTAGGGTTTGGAGGGGGAGGAAACCGCAGTCGGGCATGGAAGAGAGGAAGACGGCCATCGTCGCCGCAGGCTTCCTGCCGGGTCTCCGTCCGCGAGATGTGTCCGCCCCACTGCCGTGGGTTCTAGGCTCCGGGGGTCGAATCGAGGAAACGTCTGGTGGCAGGGAAACTGTCTCCCCTTCACGTTTCTCTACATTAGGGGACCTGTCAGGAAAGCCTCCTTATCTGGCAAGTTCCAGAAACAGTGTCCTGGCTAGTTTAGCCAAAAGGGGACACTGACGGGAGGATTTGGGACCTCGTGGCACCGGGGCAGGGGCATAGCTGGATGTCTGTCAGCAACAGGGGGGGATCCGGGGATGAGGACGCCTTCGGGACTCTGCCAGTTACCGCTGCTCCTCTCGGTGGGTCTGCACTGTTCTCACCCCGCCCCCTTTGCTCCGAAGAGCAGCTTCCTGCGCATCCGGTGAATAAAGTCTGCAACTCCTCACAAGTTTGGGAGACGCCAGTTCAGACCCTGAGACAGAAATTGGTCTCTCTGTCCCGGTTCGGGATCTCTCAAGGAAGGACTGGACGATGCAGCCGCCACGGTGTCCATCCCTGAACTAATCCCCTGTGGTCAGAGGTGCTGGTCATAGTGTACAAATAGCCGGGTGCTGGCCCAGCAAGACCTAGGGAAGCTGTGGGCTATGCGGGTGACAAAGCCACAGAAGCCCAGATACAGAGCGGTCTGGGGTTCCACCCTGAAATGCAGGACTGGGCCACAGAGAAGTTTCCAGAGGTTGCTGTGTCTCCCTGGCCAGGGCAGTGTTTATGGAGTCCACGCTTCTGCTGTTGGATGCACCCTCTAATGAGCTGGACCTCAGTGCCGTGACATGGCTCCATCTGCACCTTCCAAGACTGTTGATAGTGTCCTGCCATGAAGGCTTCCTTGACGATGTCACTCATTCATCATCCCTCTCAATGTTCACGGCTCCATCATCCCTCTCAATGCTCATGGCTCCATCATCCCTCTCAATGTTCACGATCCATCATCCCTCTCAATGTTCACGGCTCCATCATCCCACTCAAACGCTCACGGCTCCATCATCCCTCTCAACGCTCACGGCTCCATCATCCCTCTCAATGTTCACGATCCATCATCCCTCTCAATGCTCACGGCTCCATCATCCCCCTCAACACCATGGCCTTCAAAGCAGAGGGCTGACTGAAGCAGTAAGAAAAGCAGGGGAAAAATCGAAGGAATCCACCATATAAATTTCATAAACTTCTTATTTCTTAAATTTAGGAATATTATTTAATATGTTTAGAATAAAATTAATTAATTTAATATTACTTTATTGATTTAATGACTATTTTTTTCACATTTCCCTTAAGTTGTTCGTGATATTTTCACGTGGGTAAGTAAAGTACACATGACCTAAAAAATCTGGCCCGTTGGTCCACGCTCTCCCAAATGGATGCAATGAGCGTGAAGGCTGCGGTGCGTTGTCCGGCACCTCATTCAGCTCAGTTACCCTCTCTGGTCCATTGGAACAGAACGCACTCACGCTAGGAAATCTGTCCCAGAAAGAAACTTAACCTTTACAGAAGCCCAAATATTTTCAAAAGGAAGGAACATTAAATCCCATGTAGAAAATTAAACATGTTATACTTTTAATGTCACTTTATGGAAACATTTCTTGCAAAATGAAGCCTGAACTCATGGGACCATGATGCTGACGTGAGGTGTGCACCTGTCCCTGGCAGACCCGGCCAGACACAGAGCCTCGGCAGACACCGGGCGGTGGCACTGAGGGCGAGGGGTGGAATGCCCACGGGAGGGCGCTGTGGCCACAGGCGCCAGCAGGGAGAGCTCCAGGGGCTGGGGAGAAGGTCCCTGAGTCACCACTCACCCAAAGCGAAGGAGGAGGTGCATCCACCTGGGAGGAAGGGGGCAGCAACCAGAGGCTGCTCCTCCAGAACGTGATGGGAACTGAAGCCCAGAGAGGCTGCCTCTGGAAACCGGAGCAGGGGTGCTGCTGCTGATGCTCGGGGGGCTTTCGTGCCACAGGATATTTGGGAAGGGGGCGGCCTACTCCATCCCAACAGGCCTGGACAGACACCCCGGCGACAAGCAAGACCACGATAACCTTGGCGTCCAACAGAATGGAGTGATTCTTCTGTGCCCCAAACTGAAGAAACCCAATCCGGGTCCAAGGCTTACCGGAAGGGGTCCCCTCCGACTGCTCACATAGCAACCGGCTAGTAAGTGCGTCTACACCGTCTGGAGCGCATCGGCTACAGGCCTACGTATCTTTTTTTTTTTTAATTTATTTTTAAATCTTTGTTTCTGTAGATTTGGCATTGACCCCTGCATCTCTGAGGGTTTCTGGATGGTCCTTAAAAAGCCCTTCAGGGCTTTCTTCTGGTTTGGGGTATCAGCCAGGGTCACCCAGAAAGCTAGATGCAGCCGCTGGGTGATAAAAGCCCTGCGGTAAACCGACTTCAAGCTAACCGCAGGGTGGCAGAAAGCGTCTAACGCAACCAAGTTGCATTGTGTGTTCACTGCCCCATTATCTTATCTAAAACACGAAGAAACTCAGAATCCCGAGGAAAGCCGAGCACTCACGGGAGCCAGCTTCAGGTCCTGCAGGATGTCGTCGAAGTAGTGGAACTCCGTTAACTCCAGGTTGACCATCTCGTTCTTCAGCTCCAGGATGCGGCCCATCACCCCATCCAGGACTTTTCGGATCAGGATCCGTTTCTGCGGGTGGACGATCTGGTCATAGGCGTTCTCCAGGTTTCTGAAGATCTGCACGTATTTTATGTAGAAGGTGGCCAACGTCTGGAAGATGAAAACTTGACTTCTGCGTGGTTCCGTGATATTCTGAGACTCTTTGTCAAGCAAAGAATTGAGGGCTTCTTGGGTCTGATGCCACATCTTATTATACATTCTGAGGAAAGACAGAGTTTAGATAAAATGAGTCATGGTTGCTTCGTGAGGCATCCACGCTGGGCGTCTGGTGTAATAAACATAATGCATCATCAGCGTGAGCTGCATGCAATCACGAGTCTCCCCAGACAATCTATCTGCTGTTTTGATGCGCATGTGAATTTTGGATATGACCACTGCCATTATCAAATAAACAATTTTAAAAACCTTTCATCTAAATGATATAAAGTGAGTCCTCACTATACCTGTCGAGCCAGAGTTGAACTTGATAAGCAGACTAGTTAACTGACTTGTCCACGTACAGGGCTGATGGAGTATAAGCTGGAACGACCGCTTTGGGAGGTAATTCAGTATCATCTTGTAAAGTTAAACAGGCGCATACCCCAGAAGGGACAATCACACCCCAGAGTCTCTAGTAAATCTGAACCAAGAATGACCTTGGTAACAGCGAAAACCTGGAGATAACGCCAAGGTCCGCCAACGAGAGTGGATAAACAGACTATTCCACAGCAGTGAAACAATGAATTGCAGCTCTAGGCACCGACTGGGAACCTTACGACCATGACGTAGGGTGAAGAGCAAGGTGCTGACGCTGGCCGGGGAGGCGGCCTCTGTGGGCTGCCTCGGCCGGCTCCAGGGCCCTTGGGTCCGTTGTGTGGGCAGAGGGAGTGGACAGGCAGCGAGATTGTGGAGAGTGAGGGGGAGGTGTGTTCTCTCCCAAGGCCAAGGCCGACCTGGGGCAGCAGCACACAGTCGGGAGCCTCCTTCTACCCAAGGCTCAAGGGGGCGACAGCTGAGGTGTCGCCAGTCAGAGGCTTCGGGCTTTTTTTTTTTCTGTACTATCCAAGAATCAGTGTGTCTGGGAAGGGGCTTATCACCAGTGGGCTTCGCCGGGGGTGCGGGGGTGGGCAGGACCCTGGCGTTCCCCAGCTGAGGGGGCACCCGCGGGTGTCGGGGTCTGTCTAGGTGTCTGTCTGTTAGATGTCCCCTACTGCAAGGGCGGCCCTGCCCCGCACCTTCAGAGCAGATGGGTCCAGGGGCCCAGGGCTCCCCCTTCCCCTTCGGGGTCGTCTGGCCTCCCACTCCCAGCTCACCCGCGCCTGGCGTCCCCTGCACGTGCCTCTCCCGCGGGACCGGAGCGGCTTAGCACGGGCTCTCTGGGGACGAAATGCCCCCGGCTGAGACCTAGGACCGGTCCTCCCACTTCGGCCCGGCTCCCAAGGACCAGGCCCTCCCGCCGTCTTCCCAGGGATCTGCTGGGACTCGGGCCCTTCACCTCCCTGCTGCTGGCCTCCAGGTCACCTTCTCCACCCTCCTCTTCCGTCTCCCCCCACTTCTGTGACACCCCTTATCAAACACTCGTGTGTGCATAGCCTTTTAAATCCTTTATGGCCATTTTGGAGGTGATTCGGGAGGTGGTGGAGCTAAATATGCTCGTTTACCCTCCCTTTGCCCTGGGGTCCCTCCCCCACCTCCCCAAGGACCCCTCGAGGCGCCGTGCACCTGCCCCTCCGGCCTGCCTCGCACTGTCCTCTGAGTAAGACGCTGTGAGCATCACTTGCTGACGCTGACCCCCTGGCGCCCTCTGTCCTACAGGTGATCCTGGCGGCCCCCCACGAGGGGGAGCCCCTGTCTGCCGCCGAGGGGGGCGCGGACACCACTGGCTCCTGAGCCGCGCTGTCTGAACCTAGGTCGGCGCGACTCCGAGCTCGGAGCCCCGCTCAGCGCCGGAATGCCACCCCGCGCAGTCCCCTCTCCGCACCCCCAGATGGCTTATCCGCTCGCGTCCCCCGTGTCTACACTGCACTCACTGACTTTCTGCTGAGCCCTGGGCTTCTTCGTACACCCGCGGCATCTATGCGCTGTGCGCTTCCCTCCAGCGCAGAAGAG
>NW_006434828.1:1727553-1729571 GCF_000325575.1 Pteropus alecto
GAACGCCACCCCTGCCCCGGCCGGCCCGAGCTGCCACCCCTGTCCCCGCGGGGCCGCTCGTCAGGACGCTGGCTCGAGAAGCGGGACCCCGAGGTTGCGGCGGACGCTCACCGATCGCCCACGAGGCCGGGTGCGGCCCCCGCACTCGGGCACGCGCAGTCCCCCCGCTCCGCACCCCCAGATGGCTTATCCGCTCGCGTCCCCCGTGTCTACACTGCACTCACTGACTTTCTGCTGAGCCCTGCGCTTCTTCGTACACCCGCGGCATCTATGCGCTGTGCGCTTCCCTCCAGCTCAGAAGCTGGTTTCGCGCTGGGGCCGGGGCGGGCAGTGGGGACTTTCCCTCTGCCTCTGTCCCCGCTGGGAAGGGCTGTCCCGCCTCAGGTCCACACAGCGCCCCAGAGCGCACTGCCATTCCCTTTCCCAGACTCTGACCAGGCCTCCCGATTCGCAACTTGGATTCAAAGGATCCAAGTTTTTATTTTTCAATTTAAAATATTTTTATTTTATAATTTAAAGTTACGCTATTAAATATAATATGTAAACAGGTACTATTCGTATAACATTACACATTAATACAAATTTCAAGTAACAATTAAAATATTAAAAAATTTATAAGTAAAGATAAAAAATTAAAGAGATACTTTAACAGTATTATTATCTCTATTATTTCTGTGTGCCTGGAGCAGAGATGGGAGATTTTCATCTTTCTGACCAAAACGTAAAAGCTTCTCTTAACGCGAAAAACCTTCTAGATTCAGATTCAGATGATGATGGTAATAGATTTATACAACGTCCGTCATGTTCTAAGTGCTTTACACTGATTGATTCACGAAACCCTCAACAACTCTGCGAGGTGGGTATTATTATTATTACTCCACTCTACAGATGAAGAAAGTGAGGGACAGAAAAGTTATTGCCTGAAGTCATACAATGTGAGAGGCAGGATTTGCACCCAGGCAGCCTGGTTGCAAAGTTCTGAACCCCTAAACCTTGTTGCCTCCTGTTCGTTGGCGTGAAGGCAAATGAAGGACGACACATCATGTGACACGCATGTGATGGACACCACAAGAAAACAAAGATTTATAGCCCAAAATACTCCACTTTCCCTCCCCTGCCCCCAGTACGTCATTGAGTTGGGACACTGAATATTGCTTCTGGCACTCTGTCCACTGGGTCTCAGTACCAGATTTCTCCAAACTTAGCGATATTTTAAAAATATTGCTAGTGAAAGAGCACTCTGCTAGACAACTTTAGTATATAAGAGAAGGTTATATTCAGAAAATTAGAATTCCATTTAGCCCAGGACATTTCACTCTGTGCATAATGAATGACTAAAAACAATGTTATTTATCAGAAACGACCCCATAAAAGAACAATAACAACAAAAGCAATGCCTTCTGCCTGTTCGAAGCATCTGGAATATTCTGGCAGTGTTGCTTGTCATGCCTCAAAAAGACAGGCGAGGATAAAAGACAGACAGGATGGCAGAGCAGGAAGATGTACCGCGGATAACAGGAAACAGGCGTATCGAATGTCTGCCCGGAGAACATAAAATTACGTAAAGTCCAGAGACACGGGCATGCTCTTAGCTTACCGAAGCCCAGACTTCGAGTGTTTGAGAGCGGGCAGCAGACCCGAGGCATATTCCCTGACCGGTGAGTGACGCAGGCTGTGGGTACTGACAGGCTCAGCAAACGCTCACAGAAAACAGAAAAAGCGCCCGGTTGGTTTTGCGGACTAAATAAGGTGCAGGGCCTAAACCTGTCAGGACAGCGTGACAGAAGAAAATTTCAGGCCCTTTTGTTTAAACTTGAATCTGAAATTCCACTTGGCAAACAGAACACGGGAGCCCGATCAAAAGAATCGTTCCCTCTGCCCAGGGAGGGGTCATCTCAGGAATTCCCGAGAGGTAAACAGAAAGCTGAACTCGATAGGGCAGTAAAAGCTGGAGAGTATTTCCACGGATGCCAAGCAGATGCTCAATCAATTTTAATTTACGGCATGTGCCTGATTAA
>NW_006434828.1:1730147-1753834 GCF_000325575.1 Pteropus alecto
GCCCGGCCACAGAACCTACAAATCAGCCTCGTCCGATTTCTTGCACATGGGTGCCGAGTTAGTTGATGATAAAAGATACTGGCCCCCTTTGCAGTCCTCGAAGCATTTAACACACCCGCAAGCATGAAGGCTGTGCCATACTTAAGGATGCTGCCTCCACAGGGAGCAGGTGGGGTGACCAGAACCCCACAAAGCCCCAGACTCATCGACAGCAAGGGATCTTGGGTAGAGGAGGTGTCCATCAGGGACCAACAGCCGCGTGTAAAGAATGGAACACGCCTAGAGTTTTAGGTGTGCGGACTCTGCTCTGGGGCAGACTCGGCCAGGAGGGGGCCTGCTGCCTCTGCTCACTGCGCTCTGGCTTTCACCCAGGGTCAGAGGGGCAGAAACCCCTCCAGGGCCACGGCGGAGCTGACCCCTAACCAGAACTTTTGGCCAAAGACCTTCCTGGTGGCTTAAGCCTTCCAGGTTCTGCCATTTGGGCTGCAGCCCCTTCACTCCTCATCCGCTGACTTTCCATTGACCCTCGCTGGAGAGACGAGGCAAAAAGTGTTGGCTGATGGGGAAATACTTGGCATATGAGCACGTCGGCCCTGCGTCTTTACGCTTTACCCTGGAGACCGACGTTGGCTCAGGGCTTTCCATGTGTGTCCGCTGGCCACACGCCCACCGCCCGCTGCACTGCCGGGGGCCGGGCCGGCCTGTGGAGCCCCCACTTCCCTCTGAGCCCCATCTGGCTGGAGCCCCTCTTGGCCTCATTGGCCTGAAATCTCAGCATCCTTCCGCTGGGCCAGTGCCCACGAAGAAAACGCGAGACGAGAGATGTGGCAAGGCGATTTCCTAATATGAGAACGACTGTGATAGGGTCCACGTGTCATAAATTCACAATTTTAAAGTGTACAAATCAGCCAGTTTTAGAATAGTCCCAGAACTGTGCAACCATCACGTTCACTGACTTCGGAATGTTTTCATCACTCCGGAAAGAAGCCCCGCACCCTTCTGCGGTGTTTCCCTGTTTGCCGTTGTTCCCCTCCCCCCGCCCCTGGCAGCCGCTCATCTGATTTCGGTCTCTGTTTGTCTGTCTGGTCTGGACACTGCGCGTGAGTGGACTCATAGGACAGGCGGTCCTTTGCGACTGGCCCCTTTCGCTTCGCGTGTTTTCGGCGTTCGTCCGTTTTCTGGCATGCGTCAGGACTTCGTTTTGTTTGTTTGCCAAATAACGTGCCATCGCACGCATTCACAGCAGTCCGCGTACCCACTCAGCAGCTGGTGGACACGTGGGCGGTTTCTGCCCTTTGGCTATTGTGACTAATGCTGCTCGGAGCATTCCAGTACAGGTTTGTGTGTGGACATGTGTTTCCAGTTCTCCTGGGTGTGGCCACGTGGTTTTTAAAGGTAGAAGTGCTCCAAATTTAAAATCAGAGCCTGCTTCCTGAGGTAGCGGATCTCAGGCAGGTCACTTAACCTCTCTGTGTAAGAGGCAAAGCTGGATGCTGACACCCTGGACACCCCAAAGGATTACTGTGGGATGGGATAACAGATGTGAAAGTGTTCTGGAAATTTTAAATGCGCCTTGTAAAGTGACGGTCGTATTTCATCCATGAGACGACTTAGAATTTTTTTTAAGTACATGATTGGTTTCAGACTTGAGCATATGACCTAGAAATGTCACAGATATTGAAGCCAGAAGGATTGTGGGTGGAGAAGGCTGAATATGACAGTTGAAAAAGACCAGTTATTATTTCCAAAGCTTGGCCGTCTTCCTATGCTGCAAGGGGGCGGGGAAAGACATGACTATCCAGACATAGCGTGTATGTGAACAGAAAATCGAAATACTGCAAAATGGGAATTCTCACCAAGTTACGTTATACACATGATAAACTTTTAAAATTCTTCCGATATTATCTAGTTGTTAATTCTCTTTCCAGAATATTCCCTCAGCCTTTCTGGTCTAAGGGAGGCCTGGCTGTCCCTAAAGGACCCGGCTGCCTCTGCGGCCCTCTCGGGGAGGCATGCAGCTGGGTCACGGGGCTCCCTTCTCATTGTCACTTCCAGGCCATTCTCCCACCCTCCCCTGACACGCCCCCATTTCATCAGCTGGGGTGGCCCACTGCCCTCAGTGTGACCGCTGTCCACCGTGTCCACCGTCTTTCCAGGCCCCCGCCAGGGCAGCCACGCACTGAATGGCATCTGTCTACTCTGCCTTTCCAGCAGATCCTGCCATAGGCGTTCTGAAGCGGAGACCTGGGGCTGGGTCGTGCGCCTCACTAGCAAGGACGTCACCCCGTGTCGCCCTCCTCCCCGCCTAGCATCCCATTTCCTTTACGGCTGGGCCATTCCCTTCGACAAACAAATAGGCTATTGTTTCCTATCTTAAAAGCAAATCTTAAAAACAGAATTGGGCTGGGGCCCTACTTCCCCTGCCGCCAGCTACAGCAAACCTCGCTTCGAAAGGTAGCTGTGCTCACTGCCGGCCATTTCTCTCCTCTGCTCTCTTACACGCTAGTCAATCCCTCCATCCCATCTGTCCACGGAAGGCCAGCATCGCTGCCGCACTGCGCACGGCCAGACAATGGTCAGGTCTCAGTCCTCCCCTGACTTGTCTCGGCAGCGTTTGACAGAGTCTGTGACTCCCCGACCAAGACCCATTATGAACACTTTTTCTTCGCCTGGCTTCCAGGGCCCTGCTGTTTGGCCTCTACCTCACCGATCACAGCTCGGCCCCTGTGCTGGATGCTCCTCCCCAACCTCTCGCCACTGAGGAAGCCAAGGCGGAGTTCTCGGCCGCTTCTCCCCTCTCTCCAGACTCACACCACGTCTCGTAAACACCGTCTACATGCCAGCAGCCACCGACTGATATTTCATGCACAAACCTCTCTCCTGGACTCGAGACTTGAATATTCAACTGCGTCCTTGACCTGCACTCGATGTCCAACTGGCACTTCAAACTCAAGACGTCCGGAACTGAACTCCTGATCTCCCCACCCGCAAACTCCGCCAGGCCTTAAACTCTCTGCTTTTATCTCCTCGCTAGAAAATAGAGTTCATAATAGCACCGGCTGGAGTGACGGTGCCCGGGGTGCTGTCTATGAACTACTCAGCCTCTTTGTGCCTAAGTTTCCTCATCCGTCAAATGGGAATAATAACATCAACAGCCCTCACGTCACAGGAGCGTTGTGAGGTTATTATATCTCAAGCACTTAGAACAGTGCCCACAGAGTCGGCTCTGCTAATACCTGTCGGGAATGATCATTAGGAAGAGTCATGGAGCAGCTGCTGTGCCAGCACTGTGCCCCCTGCTTACAAGCCCCCCTTCCAGCGCCACCACCGCCTCCTTGGTGTTCCTTAAAGAACATCAGGGTGGTACGACGAAGCTTCCTCAAGAAGACCTGGGACCCAGGGTCTTCTCACAAAGCGATCCATATATTGCTGTGAGATTAACCAAAAAGCACTGAACGTGCTAAAGATACTGTTCCCTCCACAGGGCCTGGGGCACAGCAGCGGGCCTGGGGTGCGGGGGGATGGCTTTCTGGTTGCGGGGAGAGGGGTATGCTGTGTGTGTGGGGGGGAAGGTCTGGGTGCATGGCATTCCTTGTCAGCAAGAAGCGGATACTGTGGCCCCGGGAGTAATTTATTTGCTAAAATGTAGAAAGGAGGCGGTGGGGGAAGAAAGAAGAAATCAAGGCAGAGCATAGCATCCTTCGGTCTGGGGAAGGCCGCCCACGGCTCCGGCCCCGCAGCCCGTCACTTACGCGCTGGACATGGCCGGCTACTTTCCCTCTTCCCCTCTCCCGCCGGGAAGCTCTTCCGTCGCCCTCCAAACGACGGCCTGGCTGCAGGGGTCGGGACGCCACCGGAGGCGCGCAGGGGGGGCCCTTCCGCGGGGAGGGGCAGGGATCTGGGCCGTCCTCTCACTTCGGGCAAGGACAGGTGACAGCCTGCGACCTGCGATGCTTAGGCACAGAGAGCGGGGTTGGATCGATCCTGGCGCGACCCCGAGGCTCTATCTAGAACTTTGCTGCGGTCACTCGTCCGGACGCGAGGCGGAACCTAGCAACGGAGACACTGCGCCTGCGCAGTGCGCTCTTCTCGGGCAGCTCCCCCCGCCCCCGCCCCCGCACGGTACGCGCCTGCGCCGCCGCCTCTGTAAATACTGGGAAGGGGAGCCGACCTCCAGGGCGACCCGCCCAGTGCGCATTCCCCCGGGCTCGTCGTCCCGTGTGCCCCGCTTTCATCTACCTTCAGATATGTGTCCTCCCCTCCCCCCAAACACACACAGAAGGTCCTGAATGATCGCAGCCTCAGCCTTCCCAGCTGTAAGGCGGGATAACAGCGATTCGTTCGTTCAGAACTTGACTGGGCATCTTCTCTGGGCCAAGAGCAGGCTCAGGCTCTGGCGCACAGGGCAGGTGCGGACGCTGCCCTTCTGGGGCTCACTGCAAATGAAGTGGGGCGCTGGCGTGTTGTGTGAAATGCTATGTGGTTGTTCGTGGCTAGCAAGCCGCTCCGTTCGCTTTCTTTGCTTTTCTTCGTATTTAGTAACTGTTGAGATTTATTTGCCAATGTTACAACCCGCGATTCCTACAGGAACGCGTTCAGAACTCATGCAGTCGAAGGAGCATGATGGGGACGTCCACGTAAAAATGACAGAATGACTCTGGACCACAGAGCCTCTCTCTCACAATTAGTAATGAAATGAACAGAATAGTAAAAACCAGCAAAAAAAAACAAAACAAAACAAAAAAAACAAACAAACAAACAAAAAAAAACAACCCAAGATAAAGCGTGCATCCCGTTCGTTCGAAAACGTAGTACGTCATGCCATAAACTTACGTAACTGTTCTCAATGAAATCGAAGCCTGCAGTAGAGAATGGCATGTATCTCATCCCCACTTTCCAGTATAGACCTGCGCGGGAAGAAGCCAAGTAGACAAAATGCCAAGGGTTCTCACACATTCGATACAAAGAAGACTCCAATCTGCCCAGTGACATGAAAGGGTAGAGTAAGGAAGTTCAGCGTAGAGTAGAAAAAACAAGGCACCCGGGGAAACGGGAGAGAAAACTGTGGTGGGTGGGGACCCATCTGTGCCACCCGCAGGACCTGACCAGAGCTAGCGAAGATCGCCAGGGCTTGCCATTTTTCAGGGCCCTGCACTGACCGCAGGCAAAGAGTCACATTGAAGGGTGTTTTGTCACCAGAAGAAGACACACTCCTAAAGGCGAGGGGGCGGCGGTAAGAGCGTTTACCAAATTCTCGGAGAGAAGTCGGAGCTCGGGCCTGGCCTAGGTCCAGTGGGTCAGTTCTTACCTTCATGGTGTAGACCGGCTACAGACAGTAGGTGCCAGGGCAATGTCCCGGCTCTCAGCCTCGCTCAGAGACAGAAGGAAGTCCAGGAGAATTCATTCGCATCGACTTTGAACAAATAGAAAATTTGCAAAGAGCAACCCATGTTAAATATTGATACGAGAGAAGCAGTATATCTACTACCCAAATCCCAGACTTCAATAAAAGGGGAAGATAAAACAGGGTCATGGTGTGGGAGAGACAGGCGAAGAACCTAGTGTGGAAGAAAACGGAACCAGATAGAAGAAAATGTTTTATATGTGTTCCACGTAACAAGGCACCTGTTACTTTACAGAACATTATTTTTAATAGAACAAGATCTGGGAGAGATGATAGAATAACATAATGAGAAGGAAAAGAAGATTCTATAACTAAAGAAACCAAATGAAAATCAGAGATAGTCCAAGATAGGAACTAACCAAGCAATAGACTGGGCACGATTCGTCTGAATTACTGACTTAGAGGAAAAGCTTTCATCAATCCCAGTGAACGTAGATGAGAAAGACAGGCATTTAAACCTTTAGAAGAGGTTAGCTGACATTCCTGAAAAAGAGATCTCCGATATTAACTTTTTTCAAAGATATAAGGAAAGATTTCTGAAACAGAAAAACTACATTTGCAGATCCGAAGTTCTCACTCTGTTCCAGGAAAAACTGATATTGAGCAACCGACACTAAAGATGTTCAAGTTGTATTATTGAACTTCAGGGAGAGATGGTAGGGGAGTCTGGCTGGCCTCAGACTGCTCCAGAGAGGCTTTCAATGTCAGATGAAAAGGTAACATATTTACAAAGTTCTTGAAAAATGTGACCTAAGGTAGTTCTACTTTCTGAAGTTAATTTTCCCAAATATGAAAGCCCTTGGGAAGTATACTACTCATGTATAAATCGGCATGTCTTCAAATGCAAATAATAGAAAACCCAACGTCCGTCCAGTCGCTCAATTGATGGGAGGGTTTATAATCTCCCTAACAGGAATAGTGGCGAGGCAGTTTCAGAGCTGATTATTTCAGCCGCTCGGTGACATCATCAGTCTCTGACGGGCTCTCCATCTTTTGCAGCCGTCATCCTAGGATGCTGGGTGACTTTCCTCGGGATGATGAAATGTCTGCAGTGGCTCTGGACGTGACCGCCTCACCGTGTAACATCGCGGACCACCCTCGTTGTGTTTGAGCACTCTGGACTTACCCACACTGGGAGAGAGAGGCAGGTAAGAGAACCCAATCAGGTACTCTGCCGGCGCGGAAGAAGGCAGTGTGGGCTGTTACACAGGCGACATTCAGTATGGGCCACAGCCCATCGGCTCTTCCGGAAAGTAAGTTACTTGGTGGCGAAATGCAGCCATCAAAAGATACAAGTCATGTCGCAAAGATGAGCAAGTTCTCACTCTGAGGAGACGTGAAACACGGTCTCCCAGCTGAGACCAAGGACAGTGTTCTCCGAGGAAGCCCCGTGAGCTTCGCCAGTCGCGACACCTATTGACCGCTTATTCTATGCCAGGGACAGTGCAGGACCTGATGTGCATACGGTCACTGAATCCTCTCGTTATTACAAAGTGGATAGCATTTCCGTCTCATCATACACATGCAGAGACGGCAACCCAGAGCTCAAGCACCTGTGCACCCCAGGCTGAACTCCAGCTGGGGCGGAGTCGGTGTTCAAACCCCCTAATGTTACACGAAGACTACACCCCTAAACATCATCTTTCTCGTTGGTAGTAACACCTACCTTAATTAATATTTGTTAAAAAACATTTTTTTGTTGTTGTTGTTAGACGAATATTACTGAAAACTATATCAAATCACTTATTTTTTAAGAAAAAAAGTCATGGCTACCTAATTAGGTAGATATAGTAGGGAAGGTTACTTTGTCCTCGATATTTCATAATTTATGAAGCTTCATAATCCGATTAGAAGGTCCCTGGGAAAATCCATCTTCTCGGTCCTCCTGATACATATGAAGTCATTTGGGCAAACAGTTATTGATGCCCGTTCTATGCAAAGCACAGCAGTCACCGCCGTGCGACAAGAAAAGGTGACTCTGCTATGATGGATCCTGCCCTTGAGGAGAAGAGGAGGCGATTCCCCGGGAGAACCCAGCCTTCATTGTCACAGGAACGACACACCTAGGCGAGCCCCAGAAGTCGTCACATCCGCTTCCAGCCCCTAGAACATGCCCATCTCTTGAGCATCCCTCCTCTGCCGACACACGGCAGTGAGAGGGACCACCTGGCCCCTCTAGAAAGTCCGTCTGCTTTTGGACAGCTCCGTCATCCTTGGCTTTCACGCGCCAGCTCCAGGATGAAATGGAACAGCCCTTTCTCGAGGAGCAGTCCTTCGAGGGTTGAAGCCCATGCCCCCCGCCGTTGTCTCGATTGCAGGGCGAGCACCCTCGAGTTCTTCCACGCGAGGTTTTCGGTTGCCTTGCAGTCGCTCTCTCTGAAGCACTGTTCTCGGGCATGTCCCTCAGACATAGATCAGTGACACGAAGCCTTCTCGGGGGAGCTGGTCTGCACGCTAAGTCCCGACGGGAGCCCTGCTGGGTGTGAAGCACTGTTCTCGGGCATGTCCCTCGGACATAGATCAGTGACACGAAGCCTTCTCGGGGGTGGGGCTGCTCTGCACGCTAAGTCCCGACGGGAGCCCTGCTGGGTGGCCACGTCACACTGTCGATCCACGTGGTGACAGAGTCAGACAAACCTCCAAGTCTTCCTGCAGTCTGTCCTGCAGAGCCACCTCCACCCTTCAGTGTGTCCACGGTCCCACCTCGTTCCGCGTCGTCCCTCTGCTCTGATCCATGTCATCTGCGAAGCGTTCTCTCTGGGAAAGCCAGGGCGCTCGACAACACAGCCGTAGCAACGGGTCCAAGTTCGCATCAGTCGACAAGTTACAACCCTGCCGGACGCCCTATCGTCCGGCTCACCCTTCTCCTGGCCCTCCTCCACCCCGTGAGGGTGCTGTCAGGCGCATCGCCGATGTAGAGCTCTCCCACAGCCGCGACACTGTCCTTACCTACGAGGCTCGTGGCTGTGGACCGTGAAGTTGGGCCGGTCGGCTGCGTCTTGCTTTGACCACTCGGTGTCTCGGCTCCCTCTTCTAAGAACTCACAAGTCATCGCGGTGACCTGTCCGGCTCCACGGGCAGTTCACTAGAGCGGAACCTGGCCTTCTCTTCTTCGACGAGTCACCAGACTCTGCTGTCATGTTTTCCTGGGTACCGAGGTGACTCAACCAGACCCGGGCACTCGGTCCCTCACTCACTCCTGAGTCTCCTTGGAGGCCGTGCCAGAGTCAAAACAGCTCACGTGTCCAGCCCTGGCCTGAGACAACTCGAGCTGCCACCGCAACCAGGGCCCTTTCGCAGAAGTGAGCGAGGGCAAAGCCACCTTTGATAGTCCCTATTGCTATTGGACCCGGGACTAGGTGTGCCTCCCAGGCTGACGTCTGATGGAGTGTGTGCTCAGCAGACGCAGAGAAGCTCGTACTGAGCTACGTGGCTGCCCCAGGGCGGCCGAGGTCTGTGTGAGCAGGACAGTTGATCCGACCGTGAGGCAGGGCCATTATTAAGGACAAGAGGTACAGATGACTGGATAAACGCCATGCGCTTTAGAAATGCCACCGAATGACATTCAGCCATTAAAAAAAATGATGTTCTGACGCACGCCACAACTCAGACGAACCTTGAAAAAGTTAAGCTTATAAACAAGCCGGACACGAAAGGACAGATGCTGTGTGATTTCACGTCATAGGAAATCTTTAGGATCGGCAAATTCACAGAGACGGAAAGTAGATTAGAGGTGACCAGGGCCTGGGGGGGAGGGGGAGGGGGAGTGGTATTGCTTCATGGGCACACATTTCTGGGGGGGGCGGTGACAAAAAACGTTGGCCCTGGTCTCGACGATTGCACAGCACTGCGAACACGGTCGATGCCACAAAATCGTGCACCTGAGATGGTTAAGGTGGCAGATTTTATGTCACACATATATATGGTGGCACGTGCCCTTTAACGGATCAGGCGAGTCTTAGCGAGTTTCCTGTGCCACTCCACAAACAGGCCTGGATGGCGCTGGTTCCTCTCAGCAGGGAGCTACCCAGTGTCACGTGGCGTCTCTTCTGTCCTTGGCCCGATTACAGATTCCCTGACACCCCCTCCCCAAGCATGAGGATCGTGCTTATGTCTGTACAGCATAGGATGTCGCTCATTCTCCTCAAGCATCGTAATGGCGCCACTGACACTGGAAATATGTTACAGCGTAACCAGGCAAATTATAAGCCCAGCGCCCAGGCGACAAAAACGGGGGGCTTTACGAGTGTGGAGGGCCCGTGGACAGGTGGAACCGTCAGGCAGCCAGTCCCCGCTCTCCCATCTCCTGGCAGAGTGACTCGAAGCAACCGGTGACATTTCTGCACCTATTTCTACCTCTACACCCCCGTGTCACTCCAAGTGGCCCCCTGGATGGTTTATAAATTGCCATGTGCCAGAACACCAGCTGGGGTGACCCTGTATATCTAGTATTCGGGAGACTTAGTCCCTGAAATGTCTTTCTGAAAACTCGGTACTTGAGCCCCGGGTGGCAGCTTCCCTCGTTCCCACTCCGAGGAGTGGGGTCCCCCGGAGATGACTCTGCGTAGCCTCTAACGAGGCTGTGGCGTAGATCGCCCGTGAGTGTGAATACTGGACTCTGAGAAGTGACTGCTGTGATCCCACCGTGGCTTCGTGGGACTTCCAGGCACACTGAAAAGGACCTGGAATGGACTTTGATCCAGTTCCACTGTGTCCCCAGGTAGGCCCTCGGCACTGCGGATAGCGAAGGCAGGACAGATCAAAGCGAAGAGGCGTGAAGTTCAAATGGAATCCGAAGGCCTTCTCCTCTAAGCCTGGATGTGAGAAACGTTTTCTGTGCTTCCGAGTAGGAAGTGTCATTCGACATAAGAGGTGTATTTTAAAATGTCACACATTGAACTCTCTGCTGTAACGTGCCCCCTCTCATGTCCGACGTGAGGTCTGTACAAAAGGGGACCGATGAAACGCTAGGCTTGCCACCTCGTCACGCACAACTGGGAACAGATAAAGCGTGCATCCCGTTCGTTCGTAATTATTGAAGGAAACACTTTTCGGGACGCAAGACCCAACATCCAGTCTCGACTCTTCCTGACCAACCACCCCCCGCGATGTCCAGGACACGATATAATCTATAACGGGGCCAGTGCCACTCACCCCAAAGGGTCGTCGTAAGGACGGGATGAAGAATGTACGCAAAGCTCTTGGCACAAAGCAGGGCCCGCATGCTATCTAGTGTGACAGCTAGTCCTCTCAGCTCCTGGGGTCGCCGAGGGGTCTGCTCGAGATCCGCCTCCCGATGAGCAGGGTTCGCGGTTCGGGGTTCGGATGTGGATGGCCACTGCACGAGGGTGCGGGGCTGAGCGCTGGCCACGCAGGGGCTGGATTCAGAGCCGCGACAGCTGTAAATGGCACAGCTGACAGCCTCGTGACGAGGTCCGGGGCCGTGCACCTTGGCTTCCCTCCAGCCTGTTGCAGTAACATATCGAAGCTATTGTGGACTGGAAATGAGTCTCGTTCGATAGGTTTTGTTGAGATTCTGCTGGTAAACTGATTTCAAAGGGATGTGAGCAATTTGCACATCGCATTCTGGACGGAATTCCAAAGACAACAGATGATACAAACGCCAAAGCTATTTCATGTCGAATAAGCATCATTTCCACTAGGAAATGAGTGTGTGTGTGTGGGGGGGCTGTGTGTGTGGGGGTGTATTTCTTATAAGCTACCTTATTATCTATAAATAAAACCTCCCAGTGTGAGAAAAAATAAAAAGGAACTAGCTAGAGGCAGGATGTTTTTTGTTATTATTATTATCCTGTTTTTTTTCTCATTTTTTTCACAAACGAGGAGGCAGCTTTTGTAACCCAGGTGCAAAGGAGGTCACTTCTCATTGTTTTAACACCTGCTGTCTTTCAAAATGAACACGGTTTCCAGGAGCCATTGATAAACTCAGTCTGAAACCTACCTCGAAAATGACTCTCCTTTCTTTGGAATGACTAACGTTTCTGTTCAGTTTCTGTTTTGTTTTGTTTTGTCCCTTTGACTCCTGTACCACTTCCCGCCTCTTTTGCTGTTTTCACAGTACTTATCATAAGACAATAAATAGTTCCTGGCACACAGGGTAGAATGCTAATAACAGCTGCATTGTTCATAAGACAAAAGTGATACAATAATGAGACTTATTTAAGAGGTTCGAATTGCCAATGGCCCCGATTATGTCAGTAAAATGCAGTTTAACAGCAGAGAAAACGTCTACTTAACCTATTCATTTACCCTCGTTCACTGCCAGATGCAATAAAAACATAACCTTGGCAGAAGCCAGGCAGAAAGAAGGCTAGTAAGAACTTTCACACACACATTTCTTCCTCCGTCTGTCTTCCAGCTGTCTCTCTGCTTATCCGTCACTGGTGATTCTTTCTCCCTACAAGTGTAGCATTTCTGAGACATGGTACGGCCCTGTACCAGGGCTAAGGGACCAGAGGCCCTCCCAGCAGATGGCACGATGGTGTCACCTGGCCGACTTCCCCAAGGATCAGACCATTTGCTATAACCAGTGCAGCCTGCCGATGCCACAGAGCTTAAACGTGAACGTCGTGGTGGGCGCTTGCCTGCCTGACACATTTCCACGGAGTTGCTTATTTGTGCTTTTTACGCTAAGAAGATTATTTCGGGCTTTTTCGTTGTTCTAATACATGAAATGCACATAAGAACGATAATAGCGACACCTTTCAAAAGACTTTTCCTCAGTTTGCCAATGTCCGTGTAATGAATACATAGATCAGATGCAGAAGAACAGCAGAGTCCCAGCAACTCACCTGTGCCTTCCAGTTCTCATCCTGTGTCTCCTTCCAGTTCTCATCCTGTGTGCCTGGCTGACGCTGAAGATTAACTTTTCCCTGATAAAGGAAGACCTCATACGTAAACTCGATGCGAACGGAATTATTCAGCGCGCATTCTTCTGGGTCCGGCTTTGACCATCTGTGGGTGTGAGACTCATTCACGTCGTTGCATGGAGACGCCGTCTGTTTTCCTTGCCGTGTAGGAGTCCACTGTGTGAGCAGACTGCAGTTTATTCATCCTCTGTGCTGTTGACGGGTGGTCGGCTTGCTCCTAGGCTGGGGTTATTGTGAATAATGCTGCTGTGATCGGTCTCATGCATGCGTTTGGACGTGCGGGCATCTTCCTCGCTGGAGCAGAGGATATGTATGTGTTCGATTTCCGCAGAAGCTGCCCAAAAGTTTTCCAAAGCAATTACACCAATAATTGTTCTTCTGTTTCAACAATAAGAGTTCTGCTTGATCCACATGCTTGATGTTTCTGTCTTTTTCCTTTTTTTTTTTTTTTTTTTTTGGAATTGTGGTATGATCATTTTATTGTGGTTCGAATTTACATGTCCCTGAGAAGTAATAGTACCTTTTCATGTGCCTCTTTGGCCATTTGAAGAGACTTTTTTTTTTTTTTTTTTTTAATGGAGCAACTATAGAAATCTTTGACCAACTCTTATCAAATTTTCTGGTTTTTTCTTATTAATTCGTAGAAGATATTTAGGTATTTTCACACAAGTCTATGTTGAATCTATTTATTGAAAACATCTTCCGCTCTATGGTTTTTCTTGTAGCGATGTCCCCGCTGGCCCGAGGCCTCCCCGACTTGTTTTCCATGTGGGCCTACCCGCCGGACGGCTGACGAAATGGTAGCTGGACTCTGCCAGGGTCAGCAAGAGCACGTGAGCAAGACGGGAGCCGGAGTCTGTCTTCCACCGACTCCTGGAAGTGGTGCCCTCGCTTTCTCGTCCCTCGGAGTCTGCGCTGCCTAATGTCTGCAGATGCCTGCGGAATGGCGGTTCGCAGATTTCATCCAGTCGCGTCGTCGTTTCTGGCAGGAGGGCTGGTCCAGTACAGTCGATTCATGAGGGTTTTATAGAGTTGTTATTTTTCATTTTCATGTAATGGCCTTCAGCTCGTGGGGCCCCCTTCCGCAGGACTGATAGATCGTTTCTTTGCCAAATATTCTTTCTTTACACTTTCTGCTTCAGAGCTATTTTCTTAACATCTGTTCTTTTCATGCCTTAGCGACGTCTAGATTTAATGACACAAGCAATAACTGTAACATAAAATTAATAAGAAACCGCGGCACCTCCATTCTTAGGACTGGCAACCTTCCTGTGACTGTAACCGATTGAATTTCAAAATCACTTCAGAAAGGCGGTGAATCCTGAGACGTGACGCTGTGAAATCATTATAACAATCCGGAATTCAAATAAATGATACGGAGTCAAAATTATTTTCAGTTATTTCACCTCACTGTTTTATGTTTCATGTGTTTATTACTGTCCCTGTTCACGACCACGCCTGACAATCCCCCATTTCAAGTCTAGACGTTACTTGAAACGCGTCTATCTCTAGTCTCTTTGCGCCCCAAATTTTGGCGTTAGAATGTCTACACTTTTAACGTCTGGCTCACCACAGGCAGGCCGCCCTTCCTGAGACTCTTGGGGGTCGAAGCCCTCGTCCATGTTCCTCTAAAAGGGGGTCGAGATGAGCTAGAGAGAATGGAGGTGTCACAGGGGCCTGAAGACAGGTCTTGGAGGACAGGAGGCCGAGGGACCCGGCCGGGCCAGGCTGCGTCTGCCGACGCGCTCGGCATTATCTCTGTGCTGCCGATACGGATCGGGAGACCCGCATGTCCCCGGCTGCTGGCCGGATGTCGCACGTCTTCAGGCGCCGACAGCAGTTCTGGTTCCTTCACAGTCAGGGCCTGGCACATAGGTCTTGACCGTGACCTCAAGCGCTGGCCCTGTGCCAGGCCAGGACGCGCGCCGGCCAAATCAAATCCTTTAACTTCATGTATGAAAAATGCAGGGGTCTCTGCCGAGGATTCAATTCCGTTTGCCACGGAACCAGAAGTCAGCGTGGGGTGCCTTTACGTTTGTTTGTTTCAAGGCCTGAAGGAATTAGCGAGGGGGCTGGGCTGGGGGTCACCTTTCCTTTCTCTCTCTCTCTCTCTTTCTCTCTCTCTCTCTCCCTCCTTCCCTTCCTCCCTCCCTTCCTTCCTTTATTTCTCTCAGTTTTCTTTCTTTCCTTGAAGGCTGTATTATGACTATTAAGCAATATGATGGGTACAGAATTCAGGCAGAGGCAAATGGAAAAAATAAACGATCAGATATGAAGAAAAACGGGAGAAATGGATCACAACAAAGAAGATGGGTTCGTATTCATTTTCTATTCTCATGTAACTGACTGATTTTCACAAACTCGGAGGCTCCAGACGGCCTCGTTGGGCACCTCACAGTTTCCGTAGGTGAGAAGCACGTGCGTCACTGGGCTCTGCTCAGGCCGGCAAGGCCGAAACTGCCCGTCACTGGGCTGCATTCCTTGCTGGAGCTCTGGGTCCTTCTGCAAGCTCCTTCGGGTTGTTGACGGAATTCGACGCCCTGCAGTGGGCCTGCGCCCCCAGGACCCCACCCCCAGGGGCTGCCTGAGGTCACCGCAGCTGGCCTGTGACAGCACGCAGCTCACTTCTCCACAGGCTGCCGGAGAGCCTCTCTCTAGTGGGCACAGCGAAATCTCACAGATCGTAACCTGATCGATGCCCGGGAGACTGACCCTTCCCAGGCACTGTCCCGCCCACACTCAGGAAGAGGGCTTTACTAGGCGGACAAGCCAAAGGGTGGGGGCCTTCTTAGGATTCCTCCTGCCGCAATAGGCTGTGGAGTCGGGTGGTTAAAGGAAAACCGCTTTGGCAAAAAAGAAAATAGTTAGTAGACATGATTTGGGGGATCGGTCTCTTACTGTCCGGCCTCTATCAGTTACTATCCCAAACCGCCGTCCATGTGAGGTGTCGCGAGACCGGCTGGAGCCATGCACGTGCAAAGCCTCTGCAAAACGGATACCGCTCTGTGATATAAACGAGTGCGTGTGTGTACCGTGTGTGCACGTGCACATGTGCGTATGCATGTGTACATGCAAGTTTGCATGTGTGCACGTATGCGCACATAAGTGCATGTGTCCATGTCTGTGCATGTGCATGTGTGTCTTTGTGCATGCGTGTGCGCGCGTGTGAGCGCGTGTGCAGGTGTGTGTGGGTGCATGTAAGCGCGCACACATGTGTGCACGTGCAGGTGTGCATGTGTGCGTATGTGCATGTGTGTGCGTGTGTGTCTGTGTGTGCGTACATGCCTATGTATGTGTGCGCATGTAGGCACATGTGTGCATGTGTGTGTGCATGTGCGTGTGCGTATGTGTGTGCATGTGCGTATGTGCATGTATGTCTGTGTGTGCATGTGTGCATATGCATGAGTGCATGTGTGTTTGTGTGTGCATGTGCCTGTGTGTGTGCGTGTATGCGTGTGTGTGCATGTGTGCATGCATGCACCTGTGTGTGTATTGAGTGCGTATGCATGTACTTGTGTGCATGTGTGTGCCTGTGTGCATGTGCATGCATGTGTGTGTGCGGACACACACGCGCATGCATGTCTGTGTGTAAGCATGCACGCATGTGTGCGCACGCGCGTGCATATGCACACACATGTGTGTGCACACACATGTGTGTAATGTGTGAGTGTGCATGTGTGTGTCTGTGTACATGTGAGTGTGCGTGTGTGCGTCGGTGTGTGTGTGCATGCCTGTGTGTGTGTGTGCGTACGGGCATGTACATGTGTGCATGTGCTTGTGTGCGTGTGTGTGTATGTGCGCGTGTCCACACGTGTGTGCGTGTGTGTGTGTGCTCACACACACGTGCAGTGAAACATTCGGCATCACACGCCTCCCTCCTCCCCATCGGTGAGCGAGCACGTCACCCTTTCAACAGCCGGCGCCGCTTTGCTTCTTTTGGGAACTGAACACATTCGCCCTCTGCAGGTTCTGCACCCACTCTCCAATGTCCCCTCCAGGCCCCACCCGTTTAGAGCCTTTCCAACCGTTCAGTTTGCACCTTAATCGTTTCTGCATCTACTTCGGTGTCATCGAAAAATAAAGTAGAAACAATTCCTCTGTGAGTGCAGCACGCCGCGAGGCCGACTGGTGACGGGCAGTGTGAGGAGCCCGCGGGGGCTTCGCCCGACTCCTTTATGAAGCGTTTGTGCAGCCCGCCGTTGACCACGGACAAGGTCTTCAGAGCTGTTCTCCCAGGTCTCTGCCTTCCTACCAATGCTTCCGAGTTAAAACAAAACAATATGTTCCAGGTAGCAGTGTGCGAGGCTTTCATAATGGCACAAAATAGCATTTTGAACTACTTTTGCACATAGACACATTTTAAAAGTCCACGGTAGTATCCAGTGGCCTGTAGGGCGACCTGCACTAGCCTGCAGCTGACAACTTCACAGGTGGAGGTAAATCCAGTTTGCAGGTAAGTCTGGCAGTGCAGTGGTCTCTGGCAGAATCCAGGTGCGTGGGGGTGAAGATGCCATCAGCATAGCAAAGGCTGTTAAATCGGCACACTCAGAGACGGCAGAAAGGCTCACTGCTCATGGAGCAACATAAATCGTGGGGAAGAAGGAATTATTAGCGGCACTTTGACCTGGTCCGAACCTTAATGACTTAAGAGGCATTATTGATAGCGTTCTGCTTCCCCAGGCTCAGGGGGCAGACCTTTCACTTAAACGTAAACACACCAGGGATGCTTTCAATGACAGTCATCGACCATGTCTCGGCTTAGACTAATACCCCTCTTGGCTAGGTTTCCTGATGCTGCGTTAGAGACTAGACGTACACCGGGAATTCCTAGAATGCTGACTGCTGGGAATCGCAGGCTGTTTATCAGACCAGGGCTGTCCCTTATCTCCCGGAGAAGAGTTAGGCGAGACGTGACCAGGACAAGCCCATTTTCCTTCTCAGTTTTGAAGCCTTCTTCCGAGAGGACACAATCTTAATTCCATTTCTTCTTCACCAAGTCCAGACCTTTCACTAAACGACACATCACTGACAAAAGTCCCGCGTAATCTGATCTCATTTTTCAGCGGAGAACCGCCCCCTCTCCTGCTCCCCTCCGTCTTTACCTCGTCCTCATGTAACCTGCCCCCATGGGACAGTCCCACGTTGCCCCCACATCTCCCCTACCAGCCCTGTCAGGACAATCACCCCCTCAGTTAAACTTCTGCAGGGCTGTTGTTTATTTTTTGCAGGTTGTAAATAGCAGAGAAACCAACTCAAATCGGCTTGGTGAAAAGGGATGTTTATTGGCTCCCAAATCTGGAAAGTCTGTGGGTTACTGCTAAGCGAGGCTTCGTTCTCTCTCTAGTGTCTCATTCTCTGTGACTGACGTCTCCGTCCCCGCCTGGTGGCATAGGGTAGCACACTTCTCTAGTGTATGTCAAGCGGGCCATGTTTTGGCAAACATCAAATCATTTAAAGAGTTATAGGGCCTACAGGACTTTCCTCGGGCTCACCGTGTTTATCTGTTTATGTAGTCTGCGTGTTCATGAACCTCTCGCCCCACGTGTGATTAGAACGTCTGACTACTCGAGCATCTTTTCTGTTTTTCGGGGCCCTGGGAAGTGCACACCATGATGTATGTTATTAATGACTGAGAGTCATATTAATTGATGGGTAACTAGTACTTTTTCTTTCACTACTTGTGGCGAATGAAAATGTGTTCCTTCGAAGTTACCGTTGCATGCTTTTGAGATGAGTCTAATCTCTTACTGAACCGACTTAGCGGAAGGCGAATGCGTTTCATGTTTGTCATCTCTGACTCGTCCTACATCACCTAATCACAACGCAGTGTCCTTACAAATGTTAATGTGACAACTGCCCGGCAAGGAATTAGGCAAAAAACACCAGCGACTTAGACAAACAAAACCTGTGCTTGAGTTTTAAGACCTTTGGTGTCGGGTTTGTTCAAAACCTAAAAGCGTGGACGTGGCTCCATAGTGGAGCGGGGAGCACGTCTGCTTTACACGCAGAAGGTCCTGGGTTCTCGCCCCAGTGGAGCCAAGGTCCGTGGTCTACGGCCACGCCACCCTGAACAAGCCCGATGTCTGATCTCAGAAGCTAAGCAGGGTCGGGCCTGGTCAGTACTCGGAAGGGAGACCACCTAGGAAGACCAGGTGCTGTAGGCATAAAAACAACAACAACAACAAAAAACCTAAAAGTGTGATATTTTCATGATATCTGCATTATAGCACCTGATCCGTGGTGATGGTTACTTGTCCCCTTTCAGTTTACAAGGAGGAAATGACTCATTTGGCTGAATTTTTGTGAGTATTTAGTTTGATGAAATGTATTAAAAGCATTTGCCAAAATAACATTTTCCCACGCAACTGGAAAATAGAACCGACAGCCACAATTGGAGTGGCTGCCTAAAACTGAAACTATGCTTTCAACTAAGGCGAAAAATACCTCTTTATCAAAGAAAACTGCGCGGGAGCGGTCACGGGCAAAAAGGGTGGTGTCTGTGCTCTCCTTTGAGTCTGAGAACCTGAGGGTGCCTCCGCCCTCCAGGTCCTCCCTCCCCTGGACGGGTCCCCTTCCTGTGGCACCTCCGTGCTGGAGCCTGCTCTGCCCTTGGCCTTTGCACCTCGCCAAGGAGAGAGGAAAGCGGAACAGAGCGAAGGAAAGAAAATAGAAAACAAAGAGCGAACGGCAGACGCAAACCGCCCATATCGACGTATCGGAAACCACCCTAAATGCCAGTGGGCTCCATGCCCTGGCCTGGGACTCGGCGGGGGTCTCTGCCTGGGTCTGGGGGCGGGGGGTGGAGGGGGAAGATCTGCGCCCAGCCCACGACCTGCTGCTGAGGTTTGCGTTTTCTTCGGAAAGAAAGCTGCGGTCACCTCGGCCGTCCTCGCTGTCTACGCCGCCCTTCTGAGCCCGCGGTGCGGGCCTGGGGAAGTGGCCTGGCACTGGGCGTGGCTCGGGTGTCAGTGCGGCTACTGCCACCACGCTGGGCCAGGCTCGGGGCTGGGCCTCGTCTCTGTGCCTCCCGGCTCCACGTCACTCGAGTCCTCACCCAGAAGATGGCTGGGCCGGTATTTTCCTCACAAAACACTCAGGGTTGTTTTAGGGACAAAATAAGGCCAAGTGGCTAGATGCAGCATTTTATAGTTTATAAGCACTATTTATACATTTATCTCATTTAGTCCTTATGCCAGCGAGGCAAGCCGTATTATCATTATTGTAAAATTATGAAAACGAAGGTCGTAGAACTTTCCCAAGGTCGCGTGGCTAGTGAGCGGTACTTACGCAGGCGTTCACGCCCTGGAGCCTCACATGACAAGGGACAGAATTTGAGAAAGCCTTGTAGGGTACGTTCCCACCGGAACCGTGCGGTAAGACGAAAACTCTAACTTATGCAAAAAGAGGGGTTTGTTAAGAGGGTTCAAGGGCATAGACGGAGCCCAAGGTCAGCGAGACCTCACAAGGACCGGAGTTCCAGAAAAAGCGCCAGGAAGAGAGGCAGCCGCCCGGCCCGCCCGCTCACCCTCTCACTCTGGTCAGACGTCAGACCTCACGCCCTGGGCCCCTCGATCCGCTGCTTTTCACAAGTGGGGAACCCCCACTGGGAAAATACAGTGTACGCTGGGATACGCGATCCACTGAAGAAAACACAAGGCTCCGAGTGTCGGGGAAATTAGCCGAGGTTAAGTTTGACCCGCTAATCCTTTTGCAACGGGGTGACATGTTTTCACACGCGGCTTCGCTCCAGGTCTCATAGGTACGTTGCCTCCTCACCGCCTCACGAGGACGGGTAACCAAAAGACAGGGCCACCTGCTGCCCGGGGCTGAGCTCAGAAGTCGCCTGTCAGCACTCACGCATCACACTCGGCTTCTTAGGTCACCGCCACTGTCTCCGTTCTTTGAAGTCAAGAGCTCTCCTGCTCCCCTCTCCCCCCACTCCCTAAACCCTGCAAAGCTGCGCCCAGATGTCCAGATACCGTCAGTGGACAAGGGCTGTGACAACTCCTGTCCCCGTCCGTGGAGCAAAGGAGCTTCAGTCCTAACTATGAAAGGAAAGGGGATCTCGAGGCAAACGCTGCCTCGACCACATGGAGAATCACCTCGCACGTGTCTACCCATGGGGCACCTTTCCAGGCTGAGTGCCCCAGGCATTGCATCCCAGGTGAGCAGACGTCTGCACCTGTGCCAGCGAGTTGGTGTCTGCAAAGGCAGATCACACGATGAGGCAACTCCCAGTGACGGGGGGTCACAGGCCAGGTGACAAGGGTCCGTATATCGGGTCTGCTGGTCCATCCACAAGCCAATCGCGATGTCATTTCGAACACGAATCCATTCGCTCTTGCGTTGTCAGCACGTGGGCTGGCCCGTGGGCTGGCACCTGGACGGGACTGCTTTATTTGATCACGTCCCTCTTTGCCATGTGAGAGTCACGAGCTGGGAGTCCATGCTAATCAATGTTCTCATTATGCTCTGGCCCAGACTGGGTTTCCAAGGCGAATCCTGAGACGCGGAATGCACGCCAGAGGTCGTTTGGGAGGTGGTCCCCGGAAGCACAGATGGGGCGGGGAGGAGATAGACTCAGCTCCGGGACCCCAGGCCAGGCCCTCGGGGCGTCTGGGGTCAGGACTGAGCATCCTTCTAGGCTGTCATGGGCTTCGTTGGTAGCTCGCGGGTGACCTGTGTATTTCTGCCTGGAGGAGGGACCGCGGTGAACTTCACTCCTGCGTGTCCACCCGGCGGTCGGCTTCTGGAGGAATGTTCCAGGCTCGGCAATCAAGAAAAGCAGCTCGCTGAACCCGAGACTTAGTTTTCTCGCCTGTAAAATGGGAGCATCACTCTCGATCTCCTGTCCCATGGGCACTGCGAGGGGATAACGACTTCCCGGAAAGGAGCTTCCAGTGCAGGCGCCTGGCATTTCCCAAAGCGCTCACCGCCCAAGCTTGGGGTAACGCTGACGGCGGACGGCAGACACCAAGGGACCCGGACTACGTGGCAGCTGGACTAGGTGGCCGCTGGCTTCCTGGGATGCCTGCTTCATGTCGGGCACTTGCACACGCGCAACATCAGAGAGGCCCCGAGGTCGTCCCCGTCATCGTCCCCATTTACAGATGACGACCCGGAGACCCAGAGCGACCCAGCGCTGCACCCTGGGTCCCGTGCGAAGTGGCCCAGCAGGTCACCACGCTGCCTCCTCTCTTTACCGGCGAGGAGCCGAGCGACCCTGCCCCAGACCCTCACCCAGGTGCGGGCGAAGGATGGCGTCACCTGGCAATGTAACGCTGCGGCCAGCATTCTAGGATTCGCGAGCAGATTCTAGAAACACTGGCAGTGGCTTACCCGAACTGCTGGCCGCCCATCAGGGAGGGGGCGGGGGGCGGAGGAGGCCAAGGGCCCCTTGGGCTGCCTGTCCCAGTTCTAAGTGCAAGAGGCCGTGAAGTCAGTCGTGAGGGAATTGGGGAGTGGGGGGCGCTGTAAAGGCATCGCTTCCGCTTAGCGCAAGGCTTCTTAACCCCGGCTCCAAATATAGGTCTGGGCGGGGTCTGGACTTCTCGGGGTGGTCTGTCAAGTTGCGTGTGCTTTTCCAGGAAGCAGGTTCATAATTTTTATTAGAGTCTTAATGATCCACGACCCCAACGGTTTCAAACCGCTTCGGCTGTCCCATCTCAGCACAAACACAGTACATCATCGTCAGGGCCTCAGATGAACACAATGAAGCCCACACGGCTTATTCTTCAGAATGGTTGAATGGCTTGGCTTCTTCAAGGGATTTTTTTGTTTTTTTTTTATGTGGTCCGCTTTTAATGTTACGTTTTCATCATTTCGCTATTATTATTTATGAGCTAGGGGTAGTTACCTTCTATGGAGAACTGTAGGAGGGAAACACATAATAATTTTATGACCATACGTTCCCTTCTACCTCTTTATTGTTTTTTGCACTTTCTCCAAAAGGTATAATTTTCTTATCGAATTTAGTTTCTTTCTTTCCCTGACACATATTCACGCTCCTTCAGGCAAATGAATGCGCTTCTTTTAGGGAATCGGCAACTTGTAAATTATACTCCTTTTAGTTGTCAGGATAGAAAAAAAAACCTATTAAAATAGTGTTTATGTTCAAAGTAGGTCTTCTAAAAAGAAAAAAAAAAAGGATTCTTTTAAAAATAATTCCCCAAACAACCCTTAACAGGTTTGGATTCAAAAGGCTCTTTTCATCACTCGTGTGAAAAGCCACACAAACAGACCCCGCCCCCTTCCCTGGCTGGCAGGTCAACGTCAGGGCACGTCGCACCTGGCGTGCGGCCACTTGGGTACTGGCTGACGGTCTGACGAGGCGCGGCGGTCGAGAGCGCTCCGCTGAGTAGCAGCTGTGTCAAATGTCCCCTGAACACAAAAGCGGGGCAGGCACAAGTCACCAAAACGAAACAGCAACGGTCATGACATATCGTCCCAATCTGAAATAATGACGTGTGGCCAGAAGGACGCATTCGAGCCAGAGATTGGGCTATGGCCATGGCCCTGGGGATAGCCGTGTCCTTCCCCGCCCCTTAGAGGGACAGCAGGACGCGAGCTCCTCCCCTTTGAGAAGTCAAGGACGGAACTGGCACCGAGCATTGAGGGGCTGCGTGCTGGCGGGGTGGGGCTGGAACGGTCCTCTCTCTTCTCCGAGAAGGGCTGGGGGGAAGACCAGGCCACTCGGACCTCTCAGTCAGTTGATGTCCTAGAGAGGTGACAGGGAACCATGTGAAGGGGGTGCCAGACAGATTACAGAGTGCCTAGCAGAAGTCGAACTTCAGATGAGCAATAGAGACTTTTTTAGTGTAAGCACGTCCCAGGCGGGTACATGCCATGTGTGTCCCTCATACCGCAGGGGACATGCTCATCCCCCAAACCTGTGCGGTTTATCTGAAGCCGAAACGTGCTCGACTGCCCTGCATCTTGTTCCCAGACCCGGCGCCTCTAGCTCTGGGTGACAGAGGCGCAGGCTCCGGCTCACCCTTCTCGTCGAGCCCCGTGAGTCGTCGCCGGGCTCCCGGGCCCTGGAGCTTCGTGTAGATTGAGAGGTGCCCTGCTTCCCCCGCTCAGCGTGATTTTGAGCTTCCTGCCCCGTCGTCGCCTCTGTCAGCACTTGGCCCGTTTTAGGAGTGGGGAGTGGCCTACGGAACGAGAGCGCCACGGCGCGTGTGGCCATCCGTCCCTTGGGGGGCCTTTGGGTTGCTTTCAGTTCTCGCCTATTGTGAATAAAGCTGCTGTGTGTTTTGATGTACAAAATTTTTTGTGGATATAGATTTTCATGCCTCTTGGGTAAAACCCTAAGAGTAGAATTGCTGAATTTTATGGCAAGCGTGCGTGTAACTTTATAAGCAACTGGCAAACAGTTTTACCTAAATGGTTGT
>NW_006434828.1:1753934-1764768 GCF_000325575.1 Pteropus alecto
ATGAAACGTGACGATCAAGGCTCCAGCACGGTCGCATTCCGCTGAGGACCCGTTTCTGGTTCATAGCTGGCCCTCTTCTCCCTGTGACCTCACATGTTGGGGGGCAGGGGGAGCTCTGCGGGGTCCCTTTTATAAGAGCACTGATCCCGTTCGTGAGGGCCCCATCCTCACGACTTCATCTCCTCCCAAAGGCCCCACCTCCAAACTCCATCGCCTCAGGCATTAGGATTTCAGCATGTGAATTCTGGGGCCACAAACATTCGGACTGCGCCAGCAACGTCGAGAACCCTAATTATTCCATGTCCTTGTCAACACTTGGATTTGTCTGTTTTTTGTTTTTTTTTTAATTGTAGTTATTCTAGTCGTTGTAAAAGGATATCTTTTGGTGGTTCTGATGTGCAATTCTCTGATAATAGTTCAGCTGAGAACCTTTTCATGGGCCTAATGGCCATTCACGTACCTAAAAGAAAAATTGTCCAAATCGTTTGCCTGTTTTTGTCCTGCGTTTGTCTTATCGTTGAGTTATAAATCCTTTATAGATTCTGGATATTAGTCATGGCTTGCCTTTGCACTTTCTCACAGATGTCATTTAAAAAGCAGCAGGTTTCACTTTCAACAAAGTTCAATTGATCAATTTTTTCACTTATGGTTTGTGCTTTTTGTGTCCTAAGAAATCTTTGCCTACTTCAAGGCCACATAAATTTTCTCCTATATTTTCCTCTAAAAGTTGTGTAGTTTAATCTTCCGCATTTAGGCCTAAGCTCCCCTTTGAGTTGATTTTTGTGTCTGGTGAAAAGTAAGAGTGTAGCTGCTCCTGCCCCCGACATCATTAGCCAGTTTTCCCAGTGCCGTTGGTTGGAAAGACGATCCTTTCCCCATCGAGTATGTTGGTGGCTTTGCTGAAAATCAGTAGAACGTGTGCGTGTGTGCGTGTGTGTGTGCGCGTGCGCGCGCGTGCGTGCGTGTCCATTGCTAGGCACACTCTGCTCCAGTGATTCGTATGTCTATCTTCACGGCAACACCACACCGTCTCGCAGCTTTATCCTTAAGTCCTGAAATGACCTTACCCAAGTACGCACGGCAGATGACTCCGGTTTCTGGGGAGTTCCGAGCTTGGACGACTGGGGAGAAGCGCGTGGCCCAGTGCTTTGCCGGCTTCTATCTACGTTTAGGTCCAGATCTTTCCCGATACCTGGGTCTTTACCTGAGCGTGTCTCAGGACCGATACGTAAAAAGCGTTGACTTTACCTTCAGGGGGGTCGCTCTAGCACGCTTTTATTTGTCCTCCTTCCTTTCTGCAACACCTCGATGTTCTCTTTACGTAATAAAAGTAGTTGAAAATTCTTAAAAGTAAGATTTAGTTTGCATTTTTAATTTCTTAACTTTCAGTCTTTTCCTCCTTTTGCTGCGAAAAAGTCACCACGACAGACACATGCCCATGTTATGTGCCAGTCCCAGGAGTTCTCAGCCCTTTCTGCTGTCACAGAACACGTGGTCCGTGAGACAGGTGACAGGTGGCGTCCCCCGTCTGACATGCCTCCGCGGCCTGTTTTCTGAGTGACCCCCTGGCCCACGGCTAGGACTCCGCCCCCTTTGCCTCCTGCTCAGGAATGTGGCTCTACATGAAAATGACCGAGCAGCCTTTCGAAGGGAAAACCTCTGCTTTTCAGTGGCCAGTCCTTCTAAACCACAGTGCTTCATCGCGACCGAGGGATGGCTCGTGTCCCAGTGTGCCCAGCGGACTTGTGTGGCTCTGCTCCTAGTGTGACACGGCACAGGGCCATGGACACAGCAGGAGCTTAACGCTTGCCACGCCAGTCAGCAATAGACCGATCCTTGGTGCCTGTCGGTGGTACGAATGCAGGGCCCAGCCCGTGTCGTGCGGGAGGCAGCCCGCGATGGCTGGTGCTCGTCTTGCCCCAATTCCACGTCCAGCGGTGACACGTTGGTGGCTGGCAATCGGCGGTGACGGGAGCATCTACACCATGGAAATTGGCAAGAGCTACAAACTAGGACTTTTTCCCCCCACGGAGTGAGTTGCTGACCGTTGACGGCACATCATAGGGGCACCTCCCTGCTGGCGAGGAGACAGGGCAGCGCCTGAGTCCCACGACGTCGTATGGCGTGAGGAAAGGCTCCCCTACCTCCGGCGGCCGCTTTAGGGGCAAACATCTTGCTACTTCGCCCCGATTTGCCCGAGGACACTGTAATAACCTGCAGCTTGACGCAGAACGTGACGGAATCACGCATCTGGACAGGCGGCCGGCCGGTGGCCCGCTCTGTGGCCGCACGTGCTCGCTGGCGTCAGCCTCAGTACACTCGCATGCTGCAGCAGGTGCAAACGGTAAGGACCCATTTTAAAAACCGCTACACCTACTCGTGCAGAGACAAACCGCCAAGGGTGTTGGCGAATTTCCCATCTAGCTGTAGCAGTCCAGGAATCGCCCGGGGGCATTTGGGCTATCTCTTGGGTCTTCTGTACCTTCAAAGCAAATTGGCAGCAAGAAGCTTATAATCCCGTTTCCATGTGTTTCGGGTTAGGAAGATTTTGTTCTGGTAGCGCTGTGGTCTTGCAAGAGGCATTGCATTTCAGGTCGAGTTAAGTTTACGTGTAAGCGAGAGAGTATGTGATATGTCTTATACATAGCGTAAATCTTACAGGAAAGCGGTATTGGTCTGGGACATCCCTCGCCTATGAGAATCCAGCAGGGACTTGTCCCCTGCGTTTTGTAAGTACTCGGAGCGTCCCCTGACTCAGTCCCCTCCATCAGTTCCTGTTCCCTGTGGGTGCCATTTCATTGTCCATGAGGGACGCTGTCTAATCCCTGCTATATGCAGGCTCTGCGCTAAACACCCAAGTTACAGAGAACGTGGTTCTTGCCCTCCAGGAGTACAAGTCGATTGTGGGGGACAGAGAAATCAAACAATGACCGTGTCCCGTGATAGATGCTTTACTGAACCCGAAAAGAAATTGAGGACTCTTTCTGGAGCAGGTGCTATTTGGGGTATAAAACCACAAGCGGAACTACCCTGGCGGATGGGAAAGGGGGCCGCGTGGGCAGGGGGCTGAGCCAGTGCCCAGGTAGAGCCTCGTGCCCTTGGGGATCGCAGGGTGTGGAGCCGTGGCAGGTGCTAGGACAGGGGCCGTGTGTTGTGGCCCCTCAGAAGGGTGTGGAACGGGGTGTCAAAGCGGAGCCGCTTCATTTCACTTTCACTGAGACCATTACCGGGTCCCCGACGTTCCCCTCGAGTCCACCGGCCTGACGTGCTGACCCCAAACATGCACGAGCCGGAGTCTGCAGCACAGGGAGAAAACACAGTGTAGTCCTGATCGACCGATCTGGAGAGGGGGAGCCTGCGGTCTGAGGCGTGACTCCCCATGGCCGTCAGTTACAGATTCTCTAGAGATGACGAGACCCCGGGGTCAGGGGTTCCGTCGTGCTGGGAGCTGACTGGTCGAGGGGCGGCCGGGGTGGTAAGTCATTTCTTCCGGTCTGGAGGACAGTGCTGAGGTCTCTTCCTGTGTCCCTCTGTCCGGTCTCGTGGGAAAGTGGCCAGGGGGTCGTTCCGCCCTAGCTCAGGCCCTGAAACGTAACTTAGGTCAAGGTGTTGTCTTTTTCATGCCAGAGGTCCGGCCACGTGACCGTTAGTCAGGTCCGGGCCATTGTCCCCGGCTGCCTGGGGCCTGCCGGTTATCCAGGGGGACGGCTGAGTCTCTGAGGGGTGTGTAGAGGGAGGATGTGATTCTAGCTCTGGGATTTAAAACTAAACCCACCCAAGGTCACAGGACCCTCAGTTTCCAGATCCCAAGAAATAGATGTCGCATTCCAAAGTGGAGTCGAGGCCACCATGTGCAGGTGGTGAAGACAAAAGCCATTTTCTGACTTTTGTCTCTGCCCCCGCATTGAGGTTACAGAGAATGGGTGGGGTTAGCAGGCGAAGAGAAGATTTGGGGGCGTTGTTGATGCGTCGTGTGTCCCAATCCCACCCCAAGGGGAGATGGGTAAACATACACTGTGAGGGGGAGAGACGAAGCCTCTACCCTTCCCCGAAGGTGGCCGGCCTGCAGTAGCCTGGACTGGCCCAGACGATTAATGAAATGAAAGCGCACATTTTGATTAAATGCGTGACTGCTGGACGTTTTAATTAGAGACTGCTGTGGGCACTCTTCTTGGTTGCACGTGACGAGAACAGCGATGGCACGTGACCTAAATTCCATCCAAGAGCAGGGGAAGAGTGGGCCTCCCAGAGGAAATCTGAAAGGATAGTGGAACCTCAAATAAAATTAACATTATATCCATGCACCGGTTTCCTTCAGTGTCAGGGGCGCAGATACACGCGATGCTTTTCCCCGGGGGGAGGGTGCTCAGCTCTATGTAGACACAAAGGGATTCAGAGGGGTTTCAGTTGCTGCTGTGGACGATGGCAGGGTGGCCCGTCTGATGGGGTGACCCCAGGTCTGGAGGCAGGGAGATGAACGAGGAGCACGAGCCTCTGCAGTGGGGAGAGCTTGCAACTGGGAGGGTAGAGCTAAGGGCGGATTCCGGAGACTTCTGGAAGGCCGGATCGATGGGAATAGGGATGGCACGTATGTCGGATGTCGAAGGGACAGAGGAGTGAAGACGGGGTAACGGGTTGAGTTGGGTTGTAAGACGGGGAGCTGGAGGGGGCAGAGTTTAGGGAGGAGGGCGGTCAGCTCCCCCATGAATCCGAGGTGCATCAAGGAACCAGTAAACATAGGGAAAAAAAAAAAACCAAACGGGATGGAAGGAAGCAGAGGTACAAAGTGTGGGCAGTTGTTTTAAGAAAGATACGGAGCGTGGCAGAAATCCGGAAGACGCAATGTGGAATTTATTTATTTTTAATCAAAGACACTTGGATATCTTTATAGGGGACAGGGCCACTGGTTTTCACCTCAAAGGAGAGAAATCTGGTCTACAGACAGTGGCGGTCCAGCAGAGCAGAGTGCGACAGAGATGGGGGCGAGGCCTCACCCCCGGAGAAGCCTAGCATCTCGGGGGCTGGCGTTTCCGGAAGATGCAATGTGGAATTTATTTTTTTTTAATTGAAGACACTTGGATATCTTTATAGGGGACAGGGCCACTGGTTTTCACCTCAAAGGAGAGAAATCTGGTCTACAGACAGTGGCGGTCCAGCAGAGCAGAGTGCGACAGAGATGGGGGCGAGGCCTCACCCCCGGAGAAGCCTAGCATCTCGGGGGCTGGCGTTCGGTGTCCAGTACAGTCTCCCAGGAGGCCAGTCTTTGCCTCCTTTGTATTCCATGGGATACCCTGAGTCCTTTCTATGTGTTCTTCCTTTATAGAAGCTCAGGCGAGGTTAAGGGGGCTTCTGTTCCTAGCAAGCGAAGGACGTAAGATGAACATCCTGGCCTTCGGGGGCTCTGTCACCCAGGCAGTTGGGAATTTGTGTCTGATGCCCACTCTGCTGAGTCTTCGCAGCCCGTCCTCCCTGCCTGAGAGTACGGCTTCCATGCTTTCTGCTCTGTGAGCCGCCTCGAAGGCCCATCAACACTCAACGCTTTATCTGCTTTTTTTTTAGCATTCGTGCTCATGTCTGTAGGTCCTCAGACCCCTCCATCGGTGCCGTGTTTAAAGACGGAGCACGGCTCCTTAGTACATCTTATACCCCACAATCATGGAACCAGGGTGCCATAGGTATAAAATAAATATTTTGAGGATGATGTTCAAGATATGGCAGTAAGAAGAGCCGAAATATTAGGATTCCAGGGAATGAACGAGTGTGGGCAAATTGTCAGGAAGAGAAAACGTGGTGAGCCAACACGATCTACTTTCTTTATAGTATAGTTAAGACCAAAAAAGGTCGGGGCGGTCGGCTGGGCCTGGTCCCCTCCTCTCCCCCTCCACCGACACTTGTCTTCAACGGTGAATGGGGACGGCGAATTCCATATGGACCTTAATCTCAGCACAACCACGTTTTAATGCCCTGCTTTACAACTTGCTTATAAAACAGGAAGATTTCATGGTATTAATACGGGTCTCTTCTCTCTGGGGGAAGTAAGATAAGACCCCTGGGAATATACTTTATAACAATTACGGGAGGAGTTCATTGTGTTTTCCAAGCCAAATACCCTTATATTACTAGAAAGAGAAGTCGTGTTTATTTATTAAATTATTTGCATGGTTTAGTCTCTCGCTGTTGAACTTCTCATGCTGAAAACGCGCAGTGTGCTGGGAGCTGAAACCCCCCAAGTTTATACCATGTGAGAAAGGAAATGAAGTTATTACGGGCAGCTGCTCTCGGGGTTATTTTTCAGCGTGATTACGAAGGACAGAGCCACATTTTGACCACAAGAGTCTCGCTTCCTTTTCAGAGATTCATTACATGTGTGGCTGGGGAAAAGACAGTGCTTGTCAATTGTGAAGCACCAAACAACGGTAACGTTTTATTGTTATCCATCGATTTTTTTTTTTTTTTTTGCTCTCCCGAGAAACTAGGTAATGGCTAAGCGTGTTGAATTTCTGATGTGAAGATTGGGTCTTGCGTAGCTGAAGAAGAAACAGTTACTTGGGCGCCTGGTGTGCCCATTGGGGAAACTGGCCCCTTTCCGGCTGGCGCTGGCAGGAGGGCTTCTCGGGGTGCGTCCGCCGAGGCCACTTGACTTCAGTGGCCAGCGCGGTCTCCTCTCCGTCTGTCAGGCTCTCTCTGTGCAGGGCGAAACTAATCCATGTTGTTATTTTAAGACATAGCTACTTTTTCACTATAAATTTCATAAAACATATTGTCAGTTCTTGGTGGTTACGGTGAGACATTAGATTTAAGGAAGTAAATCTTTGAGATTTGTTGATAAATGCCAGGAGAAGCAGCTGCTCACTCACTTTGGAGAGAGTGCTCAGGCCTGCGGGTCGGGCCACCCTCCTGAGTGAAGGGAGGGGCCTCTTTTCATTATGTTCAGACTTCAGCAATGACCATTCTGGAAAACGTGGAAAACGTAAAAGTACAGAAGAAAATGAAAATTGCCTGCAGCTTTTCCACATAGATAATGACCGTTTAAAATATTATACTTGTTTGTTTTTTTTCTTTTTAACATAATTTAAATTACTCGCTATAAAAAATATAAGCACGGTTCCTGAAGTTTAGGTCCTAAATAAGAGATGCTCTGAAGATAGGCAATTTGTCTCTTATCCATGTATTCCTCATCTATAAAGAATAAGATCTACAATGTATTATCAGAATTTGTTTAGATTTATCCACAAGTTTGGTTTTTTTGCTCATCCTTTCTTTTTGCCTATCAGACCTTTCCCCCTGATCTTTAAAAACAAAATTTCTTCTAGACTAGAACCTTTAAAGAAGTTCCTTTAAGGAAGGTTTGTTGCTAAAATCTCAATTTCTGATAGTCCTAAAGACTTATTTTTGATACTCTATTGCCAAAATGCTCTTTGAGAAACAAATACTTAAAATTAATTTAAAAAATTAAACATATCTTTTGGGATCATGAACATGTTCTGACATGTGATTACGGTTGCACAGTTCTATAAACATACGAGAGGCCACTGGACCGCACCTGTACACAGGTGAGCTTTGTGGTGCGCAGTCACGAAAGGTTTTTATTTCATGCTCGTTCTTCATAGATGACGATCCTGGGTTTACCATTCTAGATTGACGGGTACTTTCTTTCATCATGGTAAAGGGACCATTCCACTGCTCTGGGTGTCCGTGGTTACAGCTAATCGCCATTCCTTTGTGGTATCTGTCTTTTCGCTAGGGACTGCCTTTCGGATTTTTCTCTTTTGACTTCGGGGCTGTGAAATTTCTCTGTAATGTATCTGGATGTTGAGCTCTTTGCATGTATTCTGCTTGAGAGTTGGGCTTCCTGAAACTGAGGATTCATGTCTTTCATTACGTCTGGAAAATTCTGAACCATCCCCGGTTGTCAGGTCATCCCCAGTCTATTACGTCTCTCCTGGAATTTCCATTATCCGTATCTCAGACGTTGGCATTGGCCCTTCACATCTTTTTATTTCTCATTCCCATTTTCTGCGTCCACTTTTTTCTACATTCTTCTTTTCTAGTCTGTATCCGGTAATTCTAATATCTGTGCCTCTGTAGGGTTGACTCCGCTGTGTGGTTGTTTTGGCTCACCCAGTGCTCCTGGTGCCTTGTTTCTTCTCGTGTTTTGTGATTTTTCTAAGCTTATGTTGACTCTCAGCTCATAATCGGTGGTCTTCATCTCAGGGAACTCGTGGAGTGGAGGGCGTTTTTCCAGAGAGCGTCTGTGTTGGCCTCAGTCTGCCTCCTGCACGAAGCCTTCCTTCGAACCAAATTCTCACCAAGACATTTTTGGACCACAAAGGTGAGACGAAATCCCGCCCCAAACCCACAGACAGCCTGGCTTGTTGTCGTGCATCCTCAGAGAATACGTTTTTCTCCCTTTAACCAGGATCAAGAGGAAGAGGGTACGATTCTTTGTCATTTCCCTAATTAAGTTTCCCACAGGGGTGGGTGGGCCGGCACTGTGTGTGGTAGCCTCTGGTCTGACCCTTTGGCTCGGTCCCCTGTCCCATCCTTCATGAGCAAATCCAGCTAGAGGACAGCCTAGAGGACATTGTGAATCTCACGGACAGGACTCGTGGCTGGACCTGGGAAGGGAGCGCCATGTGAAACGAGATAAGATCTTTTTTCCAATAAAACGGAGTTCAGAGGCTTTTTAAAGGTTGAGTGATTCCTGCCCCTGCCTTCTCCCTGCCCAACGGGGGTCCGTCTGAGCCCGCAACTTCTGGGGAGCAGCCCTCTCCCCCAGTCCCAGCTCCAGGGGCTCTGGGGTACGCTTTCACCCCCCGTTCTGACCCTACAGGCCTGGGGCTGCGGAAAGGGGGTGCTTCCACCTTTGGGGGTCCCGGTGAGCTTCATGATTCCTGCTTATAAATCTGCCCATAATCCTTAATGGGTCCCTGCCCTGCTCGGTCACCCTCTGCGTGTGCCATCTGTCCCCTGCTCCTGCTGGGAGGGTGACTCCAGGAACCCTGTGCTCCTCCCCAAGGAGCAGAAGGCTCTTCCCCTGGGGGTCCCCACGCACAGCCCACTGTCGTGTCCATCCCTCCCAAGGGCTCGTCTCCATGAGGTGTCTTTGGGTCTGGTGGTTCTGGGTCACGTGGGAAGCATGTCGCCAGTAGGTCTTAGTGATTTCATTTTTAACTAACAGTGGAGTGACGATGCTCATCACGGCGACAGCCTCCTCTCCCGGCTGAATTTCTAGCTGTGAGCATAGAAGGCAGGGCCATCGCCGGTGCCTGCAGATGGGCACGTGGTCTGTGGCCCTCCCAGTCCACATGGCCGCTGGAAGGGAGCGAGCCACCACTGACGTGCCCTCCTCGCTGTGGCAGGCACAAGTTATGGCAGGGCCCGCTACAGCTCTGCAGAGTGCACTTTGAATGTGGACGTTAAGTCTTGTGTTTGCTGGAAGACGATTGGCTGCGAACCGTGAATCAATCCATGAATCTCCGGAGGACTTTCCAGATGGAAAACTAGTGTTTGCGAATCACCAATTCCTCCGCGGCTGCTGTGGAAGCTCCCGCCTCTCCGGCCTTCTTGACAGGATCTTGCGTGGTGTGGCTGCGCCGGCAAGGAACCGGAGGCTGAATGGGCCAGGCTTTGGGCGAGGCTCAGAGCCTCCCTGAGCCTCAGGTTACTCATCTGTAAAATGGGCGTATAAATACATATTAATACTCTCCGCAGCTACCAGGGTTCAAAGAGATAAATGCAGCGTCTCTGGCAAAGAGTCCTTACTTATTATTGCTGTCATTCCTTCCATTGTTAATAAAACTATTTGACATGTGTACCTGTCTGTCCCCCACTGGCTGCAGTGACTCTCCCCTGTCCACTACCACATCTGGAAAGTCCAGGGCCCTGCTCCCGCTGTCCCATTGCTAAGCCTCTACCTTGCACTCAGATCCTGGCTTCGGAGATGGTGTCTTCTTTCCCACGGGAGTCCCCACCTTTGTTCTCGGCCTCCCTCAGCACTGGGGATGCACCTGTCCTCCAGCCTCCATCCGCAGGGTGCTGCCACCTCTGCCTCTCACGTCCCACCTGAGGGCTGGTCCCAGAGGGGCCCCGGTAACACGAGGAAGGGCTGCGTGACCTGCTCCCTGCTCCTCCTCCATTCCCACGTCGCTCAGGGCTCCTTCCCAGGCCCAGCCCGGACGCTGACTGCCATGCCCTGGAGCCCAGTGTCCCTCCTGCCTGGCCAGGTGAGGTCCCTGGCTCAGAAATCCAGGGACTCTACTGCTGACCTGGAGCTGAAGGCAGCTGGCCCCAAGACCAGCTGTGCGGCCTCAGGAAAGTGTGCTCCTGGCCTCCAGGAGGGACTCAGAAAGCATGTCCCCACAAGCCTCTGAGGCACAGACGTGCTTACACATTGTCATGACGTGACATGAGGGGACCGTCCTGCCAGCCACCTCCCAGAGTGCATTGTCCCCGTGGCAGAACTGGATCTAGGTGTCTGCTGATGCATGTGCTAACAAACCCCAATGTCCTGTCCTCTGTCCACACCACCTTAATCCACAGAACGACGGCTTCGAGAGGGAAAAACGAAATGTCTACAAACACCAGAATGCGCCTTGGGCTTTTTGACTTAGCCGCCTCTCATTTTCCAGTGTCAACCAGTACTGATTTATGGTTCGACCCAGTCCGCTTGGACCCCTATCTTCATGGTTCTCTGATTCTTGCTGGGACCTGGAGAGGGGCTGGGCCCCCCACTTCTGGGCCGGCCCGCCCAGCTTCCAGTCCCAGCCGCCTGGGGATCGGGCAGCAGTATCTGGACTCTGGTCTTCCTCCTTGCTATTAAATGCGCCCCCTC
>NW_006434828.1:1764800-1771860 GCF_000325575.1 Pteropus alecto
GCTGGGACGTCCTGCTGACCTTCCTGCCAATACTCCAGTTTGGAGCGTTTGCATTTTTGTGGGGGAGACAGAGGGAATTTCCCAAAGCAAAATGCTGATGATGTTTTAAGTTTTGTGAACCCCGGAAAGGCGGTGTGCGAGGGAGGAAGACTCTGGCCAGGAACCCCTGTACGCGGCCTCATGAGTGTGAGGTTTCAAGCTACCGAGAGAGGCAGAGACGGGGAAGAGAGAAGGTGTACAGAGGGCACGGGGACCCTCGGTTCCCGCCATCTCTGAGGCCAACTCCAGTCCCTCTTAGCCTTGGTTTGGCTGTTTGGGTCAATAAATCCTTCTTTTTCCCTTAACTAATTCAAGTTGGGTTTCTGGTGATTACCAACAAGGAAAACCAGCCGCGGCCTCCCTATGCGTGAAGAGGAAGGAGCCGGTGCACCATCCACTCACTTCTGTGCTGCAGGGTTTCCGTGGGTGAGAAAGTGACTTTAAATAGAAACTCTAGGAATTTGTTAATAATTTTTAGGGAGAGTGTGTTTTGAAAGTAAGATCTCACTTTGCCTCATTTCTTTCTTTTTCTTTCTGGACAGGAAGAAGGAAGGAAGGAAGGAAGGAAGGAAGGAAGGAAGGAAGGAAGGAAGGGAGGGAGGGAAGTGGCTCCCTTTCTAATTTGAAGTTATATTGTATTTTAAACTATCTATAGGCCTTACAAACATAAGTGGAAATTAAAATATGTAACTTTATTAACACATATAATGTCGGTAAATCTTGAAACTTGTATCCACTGAAATCATCTTATAAGATATTCTCAGATATTTCTTCCTTGTCTTCAGGTTCAGACATTTTTGAGCTGAATCGGTTTTAGGTTTTGAAGCTAGAATCAATATATTGAAGCGTGAGGAGTGTGAAATCACAACCCTTTAGAACGTTGCCAGAGATTCGGGAAAACGAGACTTCGGTTTGACCCGACGTCCCTGGGGTCCCATTAGGCCCTCCACACTTTGATATTCTCTTGTGGTAGGAGTTTCCTGGACTCACTCAGAGATCAGAAAACACGCTTTTCTGTGTCAAACTTTACAATGAAGCTAAAGTAGAAAAAGCGATGCTTCACTCGGAACTTTCTAGTCAAGCTTTTCCCCCTTGTCTTCAAATTTAAAGGCTAAAATAAAAATTTCAAACATAGAGAACAGCAAATCATATAAAGTATACCAGCGTGGTCACCGACAGATCTAACTAATGTGCATATTTCGCCTAAAGATATAAAAATACTGTAGACTTTGTGTAGATCCTCCTGGTCTCCCACTCCATACTATTTCTCTCTCTCTCCCTACTCAGAGGTAACCATTATCTTCAAGTTGGTGGAGAGCGAAAGTAACTTTAAATAGAAACTCTGGAAATTTGTTAATAATCTTTAGGGAAAGTTTATTTTGAAAGTCAGATCTTGCTTTGCCCGTTTGTTTCTTTTTCTTTTGGAGCAGGAAGGCAGGGAGGACGGAAGGGAAGAAGGCAAGAAGGCAGGCAGGTATCTACACAGGCTTTGTTCAGAGTTCCATGAGAAGGATGTACTTTGCTTTGAGTGCTTTAAAATTTTAAATACTCGATATCATTTTCTGTGTACATACTGCATCTTTTTTAAAGGTAAAATCTAATGAAAAGCACATGTCTGAGTGTATAGTTCTATGCGACTTGGTAGCTATCTACACCCATGTAAACACTAGCCAATCGAGACAAACAACATTGCTATCATCTCAGAAAATTCCCTTCTAGTCAATCTCTACCCCACAGACAACAATTATTTGGTTCCTACCATGATATGGTAACATAATTGTTCTTAAACGTTGCTAATTGCTACAGTGCCCCTGTTGAATATCGATCGATTATACACATATGAGTCTATTTCGGACTCTCTTTGTTCCTTTGCTCTGTCTGTCATGCCAATAACACACCAGACTGATTACCATAGCTTTAGAGTGAGTCATGACGTCACAAAGTGTGAGTCTTCCAATATACTTCCATTTCAAGATAGTTTGAGCTACTTTTAGGTCTTTCAAATTTCCATAAAAATTTAAAAATCAACTTGCTAGTTTCCACAAGACAACGCTTAAGGGTTTTGATTAGGACTGAATCGAATCTACAGACCAGTTTGGGGAGAATTGATATATTAACAATATTGAGTCTCCCAGTCCATTAACATGGTATACCAATTCATTTATTTTGGTCTTCTTAATTTCGTTCAGGGATGTTTTTGTTGTTTTCACTGCAGAGATCTCAAATGTCTTTTGTTAAAATTCATGTATATTATGCTTTCTGATGTTACCGTAAAGGAATTAATTCATTTGTTTGCTGCTGATATAGAAAAATATATTTAGAAATACAATCAACTTTTGCGTATGGTCGTGTACCACACAACAATGCCGGACCATAGATGCAACAGTGTTCCCATCAGATTATAATGAAGCTGAAAATTCTTATCACCTAGTGGAGCTGTAGCTGGCCTAAGGCTGTAGCACAAACGCATGCCTCACACGTGTCTGTGGTGACGCGCGTGTAAACAAACCTACTGCAATGTTAGTCGTACAAAAGCATAGCGCAGACGATTGTGTACAGCACATGATACTCCATGATGATGATGAAGACTATGCTGCTGGTTCATGTGTTTACCATGCTACACTTTCATTGTTAATCAGCATGCGCTCTTTCCAGTTATACAATCGATCGCTCTAAGACCGCGGGACGCGTCACGCTGGCAGCAGCCTTGTCCTTCTCCTGGTTACCGCATCTCTTAGGCGCATTGATTTCTCTTGTGCTCGATTTAATCTCGTGTTGTCGTACAGTGTATACAAAGCTACAGTCGTGTACGGTCATGCCCGAGGCCTTCACATCCACTCACCGCTCACTCATTGACCCGTCCAGAGCAGGTTCTGGTCCTGCAGACTTCACTAACGTAAGGGTCCTATATGGGTGAACCATTTTTTTTGATACCGTATTTTTACTGCACCTTTTCTATGTTTAGATATGTTTATTCACACAAATACCATTTCGTCACAGTTGCCTGCAGTATTCAGGACAGTGACAGGCCGCACCGGTGTGTAGCCCAGGAGCAACGGCCTGTACCACACAGATCAGGTGTGTAGTTGGCTCGGCCTTTCAGGTTTGTGTAAGTGCCTCTATGATGTTCACACGCAATGATGACACATGTCTCAGAACGTGTCCCCATCGTTAACTGGAGGGTGACATACTAACTTTGTATCCTGCAGCCTTTATAATGCATTGATGAATTATCCAAGCTGTTTTATAGATTCATCGGCATTTTCTATGGAAACCATCATGTCAACTGCAAATTAGAGTGGTTTTGCATCTTTCCAACCCAAATACTTTATTTTTTTCTTTCTTATTGGCACTAGCTATGACTGTCAGCACAATGTTGAAAGGAAATTGTGAAAATGGGTATCCTTGCTTTATTCTCAATTTTAGAAGTTGAGTGTTCAATTTTCACCATTAAGTAGGACGCTAGCTCAGGTGTTCATACATGCCTGTATCAAATTCATACATGTTCAATATGAAATTAAGGCATTAAATCAAATCAAAATCATTCAAGACTCAGATTGCTGAAAGTTGTTATGAATTAATTTTTATTTTTTTCAAATACTTTATTTTATTAATTTAGTGAATTATATGGATTTTCAAATGTTAAACCAGTCTCGCATTTCAAGAATAAACCTCATTTACTCATAATATATATTGTTGGATTTGCTTTGCCTTTCTTCAAAATCATTTTAAGGATTTTTATGTCTATGTTCATGAGGAATACTGGTCCATAATATTCTTTTTTGCTAATGTTGGGTTATTTCCATTTTGGGTTCTTATAATGAACTCCTGCTGTAAACATTCTGGAATGTTTATCCTGCGGTATTATGCCTGTAAGTTGGCTATATACCTTGCAAAGAGACTGTTAGTCATAAGGTCGATGTACGGTTCACTTTAGTAAATGCTGCTGAAGTGGTTGTGCCAATTTATACCTCCACCATGAGGTACAGCAACGTTACCTGAAATGTGGGCCGTGAGCTATTTGCTGCTAGTCTGCAGCAAGGTAAGTCCGGAAACTGACAGCGAACATTTAGAAACTCTTGCAGAAATGTGATATTGTTGTGACATACAAGTACACGGTCGGCAGACTTGTCCGACAGTGTATAGACAGTTCAGCTGTCACATACTGAAGCACAGGTGGCAGGGGCCTCCCATGAGTCATTCTCAGTGGGACCGTGTTTTGGTCTGCAATGCATTGGAAATTTAAAAAGAAAAAAAGGACACTTTTTTTTTTTTTTTTTTACCACATATAGCTTGAGAGGCACTGGCGTGTGAGAATTCGGATGGATCCACAGGCCTGCTAACATTCCGTGATGTTTGCTGTGTGGCCTTTCTGGTGGGGGCTCCAGTTGTATGGCTCTGTGAGTCTAATTTGCATTTGAAATCATCCGCTTTCCATGTTTGTTTGTCACCTGGAGGTCCCTTCGCGTGAAGCACCTGTTCAAGTCTTTGCCCACTTTCAAGGTATTTGTTTTAAGTTTTCCTGAACATTTAACCTGAGCCCTTTCTCAACTCCCCTCCCCGCTATTTCTGAGGCAGAAGGTGAGTGAAATATGCAGAGGGCAAAAAACGAGGTTCAAAAGTGAGATTCAGCTGAGGTTATTCATTCAGTGAATATTTATGAGAATCTACCGTGTGCCAAGCACTGTGTGTCACCACGGGACACAGCATTGAACAAAATAGCTACATTCTTGCTTCAGGGGATTTATATCCTAGTGCGGAGCGGACAATTAACTGATAACTTTGATGGTGATCAGTATTATGAGGATTATTGGACAACGACTGAGTAACTGGGATGGGAAGATACTTTGGCTAGAGCAGGGAAAGAAGGATTTTTTTTTTTACAGAAATTATATTTAAGCCTACGTCAAATAACAAGAAGAAGGCAGCCGTAAAACAATCATTGAAAACCTTCTAGGAAGAAGACATGTCAGGTGCAAAGGTCCTGAGGTAGAAATAAGTTGGTCTGAGTTATACTTCTCTTATTTGGATCAAAACTGATATACGAAATAGATGCCACAGGTGCCTGATGCCCAGATCTGAACCCCATATTTAACGCGGGTTTGCCGCCCAGGCTTGTGAGTGGAAGGGACCTTGGAGAGACTGACCCCCGGTCCCTGGAGCTGCTTCGCTCACACAGGCTGGGAACAGGAAGTACCTGGGGGGTTACATTCCCCCCCTCACCCCGCAGCCCTGATCCAGTGGTCGAGGATGTAAGAGTGTGAAAGCCGGCTCCCATGTCTGGAATTGGGGCAAGTTCAGCGTGTCATCGAGGCTGCACAGAGTCACGAGGGTCAGGCTGCAGCCGGGACTTGGCCGGGGCTACTGTACCTTTGGCTCATTTCTGCTTCCCTTGCAGCTTCTTCCGGGAGCACATCCTTCAGAAGTTGGTTGCCCCCGAGTTCTCCTGCAGTGGGGCGCTTTCAGGGAACCCAGCTTAAGACAGCCAAGGCATGTCTCTCAAGGACTTTTATTTTTCTCTCTAAGAGCAGGTCCTCCTGCGGCCCCAGATAACAGCATGTGCAATGGCGTCGGGCAGACCCGGGGGTGAGTTCCAGCTCTTCACCTGCAGTTCCCCTTGGGCAGGTGACCCACTCTCTCTGGGCCTCGGTTTCCTCAGTTACAAATGTGGGACAGATACAACGCCCCCTTTGATGGTCACTGCGAAGATTAAAAGAAAGAATGTAGACAAAACACTTAGCAGAGGGACAGGCACAGAGTAAATGCTCAGATTTAGCTATTATGACGGAAACTTCTCCAGCTTTATGAGCGCCCATCAAATGTTGCAAGCCTTGGGGAATATATCTGTTGTATTCCTGGGAAAGTGCTCTGCGTCACTGAACTTGACTGGGGCCGGGCAGGGAGGAGGAAGAGAACCAGCGTTTCTGTGACCTGCATCCTTTCATTTAATCCTGAGAAGCATCTGGCAAGAAGAGAAGTTTCGATTACAAGTTTTAAAGGCGAGAACCTAATATTCAAAAAGGCTAAGTTGCCTAAGGAGACACGGTGTGTATGTAAGTGGGGTTCGGGAAGACCGTCTGCTCAGAGCCCAGGCTCTTGGGGGGCAGGGCTGTCTTTTCCTGTAGGTCTTGGTCCTGCGGAGGCGCTTGGTGTCTGTCATTCATGGGGGAACGTCCAGTCCTAGCTGAGATGACTCCCGCCAGGCCAAGCCGCTAGATGCTGAAGCCTCTCCCCAGCGGCAGGGCTCCTGGGCCCCCATGTCTTGTGCCATATACTTGAGGTGGCACCTGGGCACACTCTGGTCTTCAGTCCTCAGGCCAGTGGTGCAGCTGAGCGTCTCTGGAGCCCCATCTGCAGTGCCCAGAAGGCACACGACTGCGTTTTAAGAGCTCACGGGGAGCCGGCCCTTGCCGTGCTGGCTCGGCCCTCCAGGATCCCTGCGCCTTTAAAGTCAGATGAAGCCTCAGGCAGGAGGCTGATTCAGGCTGCCACATCTGCAGGCAAATCCGATCCCAGGGGGCGGGCCTGCCCCGCGGAGCATAAAACCCCAGGTGCAGGCTGCAGACAGGGAGGGCCAGGGAGCGGGGCCCAAAACCCCTTCCTGTCCTGGCGCTGAGCATTCAGTGCCAGCAAGAGGGTGAGGAACTGAGTTCTGAGTCAGCTGGGTCAGCTCCGGGGACAGAGCCGCTTCTCGCCTTCTCAGAGTTTCCTACTGGGGTGACCGAACTCGCTCCCCCCAGGCTAACCACGTGTGTGAAGCCTCCCTTACAATCGTGATCTTTCCAAAAGCTAAGGCAGACGCCCCAAGGGCCCAAGAGACATTTTGAGTCCGGGGGCGATGGATGGAGTGTCGTTCCCTAGGAGACACCGCTCACCCTTTCTTTTCCCGCAGGGCTGGGCTCTGGGCGGGGCGGGGGAGGGCCGCGGGCCTGCTCCGGGGCGCACCGCGGGGCGCGCGTCTGGCCGGCTGGTGCTAGCCCGCGGGGTCGGGGATCCGCGCGTGCCGCCGGCCCTGGGCCCC
>NW_006434828.1:1771927-1774911 GCF_000325575.1 Pteropus alecto
CGCCGCCCCCGCACCCCGCGGAGGGGCCCCCCCGGGAGGGGAGGGCCCCACAGCCTCGGAACTGAAGTGGGTTCTTTTTTTACAACTACTTTGCCTTTTCCTTCCTCCGCGTTGGCCACTGCATCCTGTCGCAGGTTTCTCGTCAATGCCTGGCTTCTTTTCAAGAGCCCACTCGATTCGGGGTGAATTCGAACCCGTCCCGCGTCTCAGCCTGGCGCCCCAACCCGCCGAAGGGGAAGCGCGTCTCGTCTGCTAAGGGACCCGCCGCCGAGGTCGCGGAAACGCTCTGCTTGGCGGCGGCGCGTCTTTGTCCATCGGGCTCAGACGCGGGGTCACCCACAAGGAGAAACCGGGACCGAAAACGTTACTTGGGGGCGTTCTTAACCCCCGCGCCCCGGGCTGTGCGGGGGGCGCTGCCTGCGGCTTTCACCGCCGCTTTCTCCGGTGGCTTGGAGTGGGGCTCGGGGGACACGAAGGAGCGAAGACTCCTGCCAGTTCTTTGGGACAGCCACCGGATCGGGCAGGGCCAGGTGGGCTCCTGCGAGCAGACCCCTCCTCCTAGCGCCCCGAGAACAGGTGTGCGCTTAAGTCCCCTTGGGAGTGATTTTCACAGTGACCCCGGAGCTTTTTATCCAACCACAACATTGCTTTCGTTAAGGGCGTTCTCGAGGCCTCAGCCACGAGAGAGCTGGACCTGCCAGTCCTCCAGACTGGGCATTCGGCTGTCTGCTCTTATTTTTAGAAGAAGTATAAAAAGAATCTCAGAAAGTTTTAGCTCGGGAGGGGTGAGTGGGAACACCGCAAGTAACACGTGTGGCTTCAGCCACCCCCCTTCCCAGCCACGAGTCCCCGAGAAGCAGAGACACAGGAGCACAAGCCGCAGTTGACCCTGCGGCAAGAAAGCTCAGCAAGCCTGGTTTTAAAAGTGAAAGTGTAGGTCGTGGCTTTATGGTTGATTTTTCTAAATAGGGCAGGAGAGGTGACTGTCGACCGCGCGGTGGCGGGGAGGGGGTGGGGCGCATTTTTAGGTTGACTTTCTCCATGATGGAACTTGACCAGACACTTCCGGATGAGAATGTGGATTTTCATAGTAGTAATAAAGCACTTGCTAAACTCACCTCAGGAAAAGACATTATCAAAAGATTTTTTTGTGCCCCTATCGTGTGCCTAGCACTGGGGAACAGCTTCGGAGGACCATTTTGCTTAGATTATCCAGGACTTTGGGCCTAAAATCCTTCACAAATAAGAGAATTCTAATAAAATCTATTCAGATCTATTACGGAGGTTCTTTCCCCCACGTTTGGGGTTTGTAATTCGGTACCCACCGATTGCTCATACTGAAACTGGGCCTCCTGTTTTGGAGGCATCGACAAAGAAAATGCAGGCGGAATTAATCAACACCAAGGTTCCGCAGTTCAGAGCGTGTGTCCCAGGAACAAAGTGTTTCTCAGAGCTAAGAGGCATTCAAAGGGCCTCGGGGTGTTAATGGGATTGCTAAAGATATACCTGAGACCAGATAAATACTTGATGATTTTGCAAAGCCCTAGGGTTCCTTTGCAGGTTTTCTTCTGCTGACACATTTCCCCCATGGGGCCTGGACTTTGTGGCTTCGTTAGACGACTCTGCAGATGAAAAAAGGCAGGTTGGGGTTTTCCAAGAGCGCGCTGGTGTGTCAGAGGTTTGCTGGAAGCGGAGCGGGTGCGCGTGTGCGTGTGTGTGTGTGTGCGTGCGTGCGTGCACGTGTGTGTGTGCGCGCGCGCGCGCGCCTGCGTGGGTGATGAGAAGCGGGTGGCGCGGGGGCGGGAGGGAGATGTGGGTTGCAGAGCTGCCATCTAGAGGCCCCTTCCTGCAGCGTATATAACGCCCTCCTGCCGCCGCGAGCTCACACATCGCGGAGCTGCTCAGCCCCAAGGCAGCGAGCGAGTGCGGGAGCCGGAGCCGGGAGCCGGGAGCCGGGAAGGCGAGCCGCCCGCCCTACGCCGGAGCCCCGCTGGGAGGTAGGAACCGGCTCGGGCCGCAGCCCCGCTTGGGAGGGAGGGGAGGGCACCGCCAGGGTTTCTGCTCTTAAGCTCAGGGGTCTTTGTCACAGGACTTTTTTTTTTTCTGCGGGTCTGCTCTCTGAAAGCACGGGCTGCATGTCGCATGGCCGCATTGCAAAGTGCGCCTGCTAACTGGGGGTTTCACCTTTCGCTGCAGAAAGTAAAAAGGCCGCTTGTGGAAGGACCTCTCTCTCCGTCGAATTGAGGAATCTGCTGTGCTTTTTTGTTTGTTTGTTTTTTGTTTTTGTTTTTTTTTGCTGCTGAGGCGTTTAAGGTCCAGTGAGCGGAGAACTTTGATGGTCCATTCTGCTTCTCAGAGTTGGCATAGTCGGCAGCTGGGCCCCACCGCGTACCTGTTTCGTTTCTTGCGTAGGAACTGGGAAATTGATAGAATCTGCAGTCCGCGTGACGGTACTTGCAGAAAGACTTGCAGAAAGACGCACTCTTAAATTAAGAGGCGCCCTTAACTGAAGCAGAAGACTGCTGAGAACCTCTGTGGATCTGGGGTATTTGAAATCAGTGCTTCGGGGGACCACCGGATCCTGGATGCCAGGAGCTGGAAGGGGGGGATGTTAAATACGGCTCCCTCTTCTTGTCTCTTGCTTGCATCCAATTTGAATATTCATCCAATTTGAATATTTCTTGTACTCTCGGAAGGTGTTAAGTCCAACTTAGGTTGGAGAAAAAGGCGCACACACGTCTAGGGTTTTGTAATTTAAATATACTTTTCAGGTAAACCACACATTTTGTCCAATTTTGTTAACATGCCTAAAGATCGGGGGATGTCTGAGAATAAGGACTTCGGAGTGAGGTCAGCGATGGGGGCTTAGCCAGGACTGGTAATTTCCAGACAGAATGAGAAGTTGTAAAGTCATACTGGCTGTTGCGGGCGGGCTCGCGCTCTCTCTCTCTCTTTCTCTCTCTCTCTCTCTCTCTCTCTCTCTC
>NW_006434828.1:1774947-1824658 GCF_000325575.1 Pteropus alecto
CCTTTCTCCCCGCCCCCACTCCCCTCCCCCCCAATTCATTTCTTCACAACAGGATTACATTTTCTAGAAGTGCAAGAGAGGACTCTGAAATGGTTTACAGCCCTTTGAAGGTATTTCATGCAGTGACAACCCCTGAAACCCCATTCTGCAAAGTCTCGGCGTGGTAACTTTTTTCTTTTTAAACGGGGACGCCGCCTGCCTTTGTGTTCCTGTATTTATGCCAGGAAAACGCGGACATCAGATAGGCTGGCCTGGAAAAAGCAAGTGCAGGCTGTGGCGCCTGTGCCCAGGTTTCTGCCGATATGAAATGGAAGCGCAGCCAGCCTTCCTGCACCAGCTCTGGGCTCATGCAAAGCCCTCTCCAAAGCAGAGTTGCACGTGGGAGCTCTGGCTTGGAAACAATTTGCTCTTTTTTTCCCCCCTGTCTGTGCCATAAACACTTGAATGTGCACACAACTGCCGAGCTTGATGCTGCAGCCTCAGGAGATGGGGCGGGAGCAGGGGGAGGGGCTGCGTGTGCAGAAAAGCTAAAGAAAATTGAGAAATGCCTGTGTTTTATTGCCCATCTGATTTTTTTTTTTTAAATGGGCATGTTTTGCAATCACGGTTTAAAGAAAGTTCCAGAAAGTATAGCCAAGGCAGCATGCCTGTGCTTCAGGGGGTCAGGTTATTGGGGGTAAGGTCGTTCCCCTCGAGCCCCGAGGGAGTCGGGAAGGTGTTATGGTTTTCAGTTAGGCCTGGAACAAGTAGAGTATAGGCTTTCTGGATGGGGGGGGCGGGAAAAAAAAAAGCAACCTGAAAAACAAACAAAAAAACCCTTTTAGTCAGGAACAGTGGCTTTTTGTGCAGCTTTCTAGGCGGGGAGGCTCCTGTTTTTTCAGGAGAGATGAGCAGAGTCGGTGGAAGTTACTCAAACCCGAGGCTGAAAGTTACTCTATACACCCTCAGAAGACCTGAGAGATTTCAGGACTAGATCCTTCTCAGCGATCTCATGGAGTCGGGGGCGGGAAAGGATTCGCACTTTTAAGCCAGCAGCCGAAAAACTGAGTTCGGCTCTTAGAAACGAGAACAGCATTCGAATGCCTTCCCGGCGGCAGGCACGGCTCAGAAAGGGCCATGTGTGCTTTTTAAAGTCCAGAAAATTAGAGCTCCAGGACACACATTTTTCTCTTAAAAAATAGGAAAGAAGCAAAAAAAAAAAAAAAAAGTTCTCTAATTTTGAGTGCCTAATAGTTCTCTGCGGGAAGTGTTTGATGCTTTTGTTACACTGGGGGGGGGGGAACCCCACTATGGCTTGTTTTTAGGGATGGGGAGATTAAAGTTGGCTCAGCCACGAGTAGGTTGGGAAGCTGACAGTGTTTTGTTCCAAGTGCCCACAGGGTGGAGAGGCTGAGACTAATGCAGGTGGCCTCCGACTGCTTGCTGTCGGCCGAGGGACAGATACAGGAGCAGTGTGCAGCGTGGGGACTGGGGACTCTGAGGGCTCGGTCACCCAGATAGCATCTTCCAGTTTTCTTATTATACCACTTACCTCTGTGGGGATCTTTTCTCTGTATTAATAGAAGACTCTGAGATTGCAGACCATCTCCCGAGAACCCCATCACGCAGAGCGAGAGGACCCACAGTGAGTGGCTCTCAGCCCGGCTGACCTCCCCCTGGCTCGACCCGGTCCTCAGCTGGGTGGCAGTTAGGGCTCTGGTTACACGTGGCCAACTCAGACGGCAGCCTTTGCGACATGGGATCTCTGGATGTGCCCTTCCCTGGGGACAGTGCCACTTCCCTGTCGGGCAGACGAGCCCGACAGACCAGACCGAGTTTCTGGGTGTGTGGGGTTCATTTTATCCCCCAAATACTTAACGTGGAGGAGGACGCACTAGGTGTAAGGTGACATGTCCCAGGGCCCTGAGAGTAAGTGGCCTATATCTGATTAGGATACAGCTTCCCCGTTTTTTCCTCTCTCCCTTTATTATTTTTTGAGTTCTCAAATGATTCAGAGCAGTTCCTTATTTGTGCAAACCGAGATCACTCAGGGTCGCTAATGAGTGTGTGGTCAATATGTCACTGTCTTCTGTTCACTTGGTACGGGGTCCCTTCTCCTGCCCAGCCTCAGTTCCCAGGTGCACGGCAGTGACGGAGGCTGGACAGGTGGTCCTGTCTGGGGACGGCGCTGAAGTGCTCCCTGAAATTCTATCCTGGGAGAACACAGCTCCCAAATGGCAGAAAGCCAGTGAGGAAGTCCCTGTAGGCAGAGTCCCGAAGAGCCCAAGGGCCAGAGGGCCCCTCGGTGTCCTAGCCAGTGCCTGGGTCCCCGCCCGGCCCCGTTATCTCATATGCACCCCTGGAGACTGGGGGCGCCTCCCTCCCTCCAGGGGGCCTGCCACCCACCGTGACACGCCCCGCAACCCTTCTCTGTGGTTTGTGCTGCTTCCACCCTCGGGAGCCTTTTCAGCCCCAAAGGCCCCTCGCTCAAGGCCCCCCTGGCTCCTGCGTGAACAGGCCCAGCCTGGCTCCCTCACCCCCGCCCCAGGGCCTGACTGTCGCCTCCAGGCCTCCCTTACGGGCTCTCGGCCGCAGCCAGATTCGGTGACCGTCTCCAAGACATCGCCGACGCCCTCGCTTCTCTCCTTGCCCCTCGAAGGCCCCCCGTCCACCCAAGTGGGGATCCCTCCCCCTCCCGCCCCAGGGGCACCCGCCCCCCCATCCTCTCGTCACCTCGCCTTCTCGCTGAGCTGCTGAGCTCCTGGGGACCGCGTGAGATGATGCCGGTTTGCCATGCCCGGAGCACAGCCCCCGGCAGAAGATGCTCCACAGACATTTGGGGCACGAGAAGGGGTGAGGGTAGCCCAGCTGGGAGAGCGTCTGGACAGTCTCTCCCGGACGCCCGTGTCCAGTGCAGGCCTCGGATCGTGGGTCTCGGTGGAGCTTGAGTAACTATTGCTCCTTGGACGACTGATTCATTGAACACTTGCTTCGTGGCTGTGTCTGCACGAGCACAGACGAGCTGCCGTGGGTGCGGGGCCGGAATGTGAGCGAGGCAGTGACGCGGCCTGGCACTGCCCGCCCGGTCGGGGAGAGGAGAGGTGGGAGAAGGGGGGTGCATTGCTCGGGACCGGAGGGGCTGAGGGGTCAAGTCGGGAGGGGTCTTCCTGGCTTGCGATGGGAACTTGGAAACACACTGAGGGCGCTTTGGGTGAACGCTAGCCAGATGCCCAAACGCTTGGCATTCTGGCGCGGAGGGAGTGACTTTTGGCCAGTGAAGAGACGTGTTGATTGCAGGACAAACCACCGCCCGGTGGAGACGCTAAACTCGGAAGCCTCTAATTCTGGCTTGGCCCCCAGCCGGCGGTGAGCTCAGGCAGACCATTTGGATGCAGCTAAATACCCCAGGCCGCTTTGCTGCTGCTCACTCGTCGTCAAGGATACTGGGCGGATGAATGATGAGAGGCTCATCTCCCAGGGAAGGCCTGGAGGGGACAGAGAGGAGCCCTCCACTCCACCCTGGGGGACTGGGGCTGGTATGGGAGGCCCTCACGGACCCCGGGGCGGGGGAGGCCAGATGCTCCTCCGCAGGCCTGGGACCGTCCCTGCCGTCCGTCGTCGTGGCATAGGTGTGATGCCGGCTGAGGCAGCGTCGGGGCAAAGGGAGCGGCAGTGACGCTCGCCGCTGCCGGTTGGGGCTCTGTGGTCTAGGAAAACGGAACGCGGACCTTTATTATTTTGTGGAACAGCCCCGCCTCCGCGAAGATTCATATAAGTTACACAATTACGGAAAAGTTACATAATTCTCAACGCCCATAGAGTAAGGACCGCACTCCCCGCTCTGTGCCCTCATCCCCCGCTCCTGGGCCGAGGTTTCCATTTACTGCAGATAATTTTCTGTGCCTTTACGTATATGTATGTGTACATACGAAAACATAATTTTTGTCTCTTTTTCACACGAGAGACTCTGCTGTGTGTGCGTGCGTGTGTGCGTGCATGTGTGTGCGGGTGTGTGGTGCGGGTGTGTGCGCGTGCGTGCATGTGTGTGCGTGTGCGTGCGTGAGCGTGCGTGTGTGCACGTGTGTGCATGTACATGCGTGTGCGCATGCGTGTGCGCGTGTGGTGCGTGTGCGCATGCGTGCGTGCGCGTGCGTGTGCATGTGTGCGTGCGTGCGTGCGTGCGAGCGTGTGTGCGTATGCGTGCGTGTGTGCGTGCATGTGTGCGTGTGTGCGTGTGAATGTGCGCGTGCATGTGCGCGTGTGTGCGTGCGTGTGCATGTGCGCGTGCTGGCGTGTGTGTGCGTGTGTGTATGCGCACGCTCACTGCCTTTGACTTGTCGCTGTAACGTTCCGTGCATATGTATGTGTACATACGAAAACATAATTTTGGCCTCTTTTTCACATGAGAGACTCTGCTGTGTGTGCGTGTGTGTGTGCGTGCGCGTGTGTGGTGCGCGTGTGTGCGTGCGTGTGCATGCGTGTGCATGCATGCGTGTGTGTGCGTGTGTGTGTGCACACACTCACTGCCTTTGACTTGTCGCTGTAACGTTCCGTGTTCGTAAGAGTCCGTCTTCCTCTCGTGTTTACAGCTGGGTCCCGTTCCGGACGGTGGACCGGCCACACTTGGCCGAACCGTCCCTCCGCTGGTGGACGTTTGTGTCGTCTTCGGGTTTTACAAGCATACAAGTGGCGCTTCGGTTAACATCCTTGTGGGTGCACTGGGGAACGTGTGACTCTTTCGAGAGGAGGAATGTGTGACCTGTGAAGTCGCAGAACTGGACGAGTCTTGTTCTGCTTCCCGTTTCTCTCCTACCTGTCTGAGGTGGGCTCATTCTCCCGCCCGCCCCATGCGGGCTTCGGAGCCACAGGGAGGCCGGCAGCGGGCAGGCGTGGCTGACACAGAAGTCTCTCCCGAGCTCTGGCCCCAGGCCCGTGGGGACAGAATTGCTGTTTTATTCCAGCAGAGGTGACTCATCTGAGGTGGGTGACGGTGTCTCCTCCCGTGGTCACCAGCCCCGCCGCCTCCCAGCAGAGAAGCCCAGCCACATGGGCTGATACGCGAGTGTGTGCAGAGCACACTCAGCTGTCTTGGACAGGGTCACGCTGCTTCCGCCGGCGGGCTGACATGCTGGTCATGTCACTCAGGCACTCCGGGGACTCACGTGGCCGCAGGGAGCTCAGTAGAAGCTTCCCTCAGACTTTGCTGGGAGCTGGGTGGCCAGGCTTAGGGGACCAGGGCCTGAAAACACAGTTTGCTCAGATCGGGGCTCTGAGAGGCTCCCCTGTGAAAATCTCAGCCCGTGACTCGTCACCGGGCCCGCCCTGCCGCCCCGAGCCGCCTGCACGTGCGCTTGGCAGTGTGGCCTTTGCCGCAGGCCACGTGCCACGTGCCACGTGACATGGCACACTGCCGTTGTCAAAGAATAGTCTCTTCTCTAGAAACAGCCCTTGCTTGTCTCCAAGACCTAACGCATGGAAAATGCCCAGATGGCGAAAGGCCGAGCGGTCCTGCGGCCGTTCCCTGGTCCCTGTTTAAACACGCGGGATTCGATGACTGTGCTGCTTATCCCGTCTCCTTCCTCTGTGCCTCTGCGGGGTGGGGGGAGGGGGGAGAGTCCCCGAAGAAGGTGCAGGTCGAGGCGTAGGTCTCTGGCTTCATCTCCTGGGCTGTCGGTGACGGATGGTCAGTGGTCGGTGGTCAGCGGAGCCAGCTGGCTCTCGTGCTCCAGCACGGAGCGCCCGGCCTCCGGTCCGGCCCCCGCCCTGCTCTGGCCGAGATAGTCGCTGTGCCACCTGGGAGGGAGCGGGGTACACAGCTGCAGGGGGAGCTGCACCCGGCTCCTAAGCAAAGCTTCCAGCGATCACCACGTCGGGTTTTCACTGTGCAGATGGCAGAGGCCCAAACCCTCTGCCACCACGGCTGGGGCCCTGGGGCTACCACGCTGGCAGCCGCCAGAGGTGCAGGGGAGCGAGGGGCCTGGAAGGACGTCTCCTCGTGTGATTTCCGGGGAAGGGGCGCGGGAGGCAGGGGTCTTCTCACTTCCTGCCCCTGCCCCTGCGTGGGTCCACCTGTGTACGCCCAGACCAGCGGAGCGTCTCCTCGGGGTGAAGGAAAAGGTGGGGGGACTTGGCATCCAAGTCAGGCTAACGAAGGCTGGGGGTCGTCTCCGGCACCCGTGAGCCGCCCCCACCCCAGGATTTACGGCCATGTCTGCTGAGGCCTCACGGGTGGGCGGTGCCCATGTGGCAGAGGGCGGAGCCCCCAGTGGGCGGCAGCCAAGCGGCTCTCAACCTCTGCCCAGCTGCGGGACTGAGGTTCGTTCCCCAACCACGCGCCTCTGCCCTGCGGGGAATCTGGGGTCACGTAAACTAAGCCTGTGTGTCATTTTGTGGAAACAGAAAAGAAGAAGCTGACCGCTTTAGAAGCCCGCGGGGGGCACAGCCAGCCTCGTTCGTCCTTCTGGGCTCGAGGTCAGGTCCAGGCTGCTTGGCGGCCCAGAGAGGAGGCAGCAGCAGCTCCCAGGCGTGGTCTGGGGCTGCCTGCCCACCCGAGGCCAGTCCGCTGGGTCCCGGGGGCCTGGCTCCTCGGTGGTGTCCTCTGCTGCCCTGTGTGCCTGTGTCATATGCAGGTCCTCTTAGGTCGGGGTCTTCTGAAGTCTCTTTTGTGAGGGGTTTATTTGTCCTAAACTTGGTCTTACTGAGCCTCCTGGGCGCCCGCATGCTGGTGGCAAGTCGGTCACAGGGCATGAGCGTCCTGGTAGGGTGGCTCTGTGGACCGCCAGGCTTCCCAGCTGTGGGGCCGGCGGTTCCACCTCCTCTTGGGGCGTCCGGCCCTTTACATCAGCAGTGGGGGCACCAGGAGGAGAACTAGCGGCCACTTGTAACCCAGCGGAGCTGCCAGAAGCCTGCAGCCTTCTCTGTTAGTGGGGTCCTGGGGAGGTGACCCAGCGGCCTGCCTCTGTGAGCTCCCGAGGGTCCTGCCGGGTGGGGACACTTCCCGCTTTGCCGGTAAGAGTCAGCCGACTGTGGGGCGGGAGCTAAGCGAAGCTTCGCTCTGCTGGCGGGGGTGGGGGTGGGGGTTGGAGTTTTATAGAGCACGTGCCATGTGTTAGGTTCTGCATTCGGCCTTGCGTTCCTAGGTGACTCTGTGACGTAGGTGCCAGTGTCCTGAGAAGCAGTGGCAGACGGGTTAACTGGTCTCACACATCAGTGAGTGAGGAGCCAGAATCCCTGCCCAGGAAAGCCTTTCGAGCTGTCTCTTCCCGTCGTTACCGTGGCCACCTGGGCGCAGAGCCGCGGCCATTGTCCTCCCTCCTGCAGCCGGTGGTGACTTCTGTGTTCTGGGTCTTGGCACAAATCGTTCCCGAAGCAGGTGGACAGATTAAAGATGGAACCAGGGCGGTGGCTCAGCACCCGGGGCAGCTGGTTGGTTGCCCGTAGCTGAAGGTCACACGGCCACGCCAGAGTCTGCAGGTTCGGAGCTCGGCGGACACTCCACACATTGACCGTGTCCCCCGAGCCTTCAGGCGATGTCTTGAGAACAGGGCCATGAAACGGCAGAAAGCAAACACTGTGTCCTTGAGCACCGTGTGGATTTAGATTCTGGGTCTGCTCGATTGCGTTTTGCAGAGTTCTGTTACGGTGGTTTTCTTCGCAAAAATCCTGCAGGGCTGAAGCAGACTAGCTGGGCTTCCGGGGCGCTGGAATCCGGGGCGCTGGAAAAGCGTTTTGACTGAAACACGTTTTCTAACAAAGCGATATTTCCCTCCTGTCTCTTTGGTTTGACTTTGCGTGCAGGCCATTGGATCGCTGCCCTTGACACCATGGACCTGCATCTCTTCGACTACTCGGAACCGGGGAACTTCTCCGACATCAGCTGGCCATGCAACAGCAGCGACTGCATCGTGGTGGACACGGTGACGTGCCCCAGCCTGGCCAACAAGAGCGTTCTGCTGTACGTGCTGTCCTTGGTGTACATTTTCATCTTCGTCATCGGCATGATCGCCAACTTCGTGGTGGTCTGGGTGAACATCCAGGCCAAGACCACCGGCTACGACACGCACTGCTACATCTTAAACCTGGCCATCGCCGACCTGTGGGTGGTTGTCACCATCCCGGTCTGGGTGGTCAGCCTCGTGCAGCATAACCAGTGGCCCATGGGCGAGCTCACGTGCAAGGTCACCCACCTCATCTTCTCCATCAACCTCTTCGGGAGCATCTTCTTCCTCACGTGCATGAGCGTGGACCGCTACCTGTCCATCACCTACTTCACCAACACCTCGAGCCACAGGAAGAAGACGACGCGCCGTGTGGTCTGCGTCCTGGTGTGGCTGCTGGCCTTCTGCGTGTCCCTGCCCGACACCTACTACCTGAAGACCGTCACGTCCGCGTCCAACAACGAGACCTACTGCCGGTCCTTCTACCCTGAGCACAGCGTCAGGGAGTGGCTGATCAGCATGGAGCTGGTGTCCGTCATCTTGGGCTTTGTCATTCCGTTCTGTGTCATTGCCGTCTCCTACTTCCTGCTGGCCCGAGCCATCTCGGCGTCCAGCGACCAGGAGAAGCACAGCAGCCGGAAGATCATCTTCGCCTACGTGGTGGTCTTCCTGGTGTGCTGGCTGCCCTACCACCTGGTGGTGCTCCTGGACGTCTGCTCCATCCTGCACTACATCCCCTTCACCTGCCAGCTGGAGAACTTCCTGTTCACGGCGCTGCACGTCACGCAGTGCCTGTCCCTGGTGCACTGCTGCGTCAACCCCGTGCTCTACAGCTTCATCAACCGCAACTACCGCTACGAGCTGATGAAGGCCTTCATCTTCAAGTACTCGGCCAAAACCGGCCTCACCAAGCTCATCGACGCCTCCAGGGTGTCCGAGACGGAGTACTCGGCCTTGGAGCAGAGCCCCAAATGACAGCTCACCGGGTCTCCGGACACGCGCGCTTGCTGTCAGCCGGCCACCGGGCAGCGTCGTTTCTAAGATAAAGCCGAGGGGCCTCGGGGCTCGACGGGCAGCCTGAAGGGGGGCACACCTGTCACCGTGCATCCTCTCTCTCTCTCTCCTGCCAGCGTGGCTGTCACGGGCTGTGCATTCTGAGTTACGTCACGTGGGGTTTGTCAGAGCCAGCGATGGGATGGCTTTGCCTGCACTTCTGTAAAATAGGACTTTCTGTGTTTCCCGAAGGTTTTATACGGTGTTTTGTATTTAAACGTTAAGACTTTATTTTCTCACTCTTTGCTGTACCTTATTGGAAAGTTTATATTTTAAATGTTGTATGGGCGGTATAATGCTGACATATATTCAGAGTGCTGTAGCGTTAAGATTAGCTTGACTTTGGTTTTGACTAAGGATAACATTCACTGTTAGCTGTTGTGGAATTTTATATACATAAATGTATAAATATATAAATATATGCCAGTCTTGGCAGAAATGTTTTATTTACGACAGTCTTACATCTGTGTGGTGCTTCGTGCCAGCATGGGATATGGAGCGAGAACTGCTCTGTAATACAGTTTCTGACATTAATAGTATTTGTAAAAAAAAAAGCCGTACCGTTCCGGGCTGCAGCCCTGTGCACGAAACGAACGCTCATTTCAGAGCATTCTTCAATGTGTAAGTTATTTTTTTAAATAAAGGTTGTTTTTTTTTTTCCTAAAAGGGCTTTCGCGTCTCCGTTTTAAAAGCACGCTTGGCGTTTAGGTGGCGTGTGTGACAATACTGTATAAACACATACAGCACATACGAGCGAACACGTAATAAATATGTTTTAAAAAAAGAGAGAGTGTTTTACCAAAGGCAAAACCCAGGGGTTAACTTGGAAGAAATGATATAAGAGGAAAAACATTGTCTGCGTTGAGCGTTTTGGTGTGTTTTTGTTTTTTTTTAATTCTCACGATGTGCTTGAGGGAGGGGTGGAGGTTTGGGGGTGCAGGCGGCTGTCGGGATGAAGCTAGCGCAGAAAAGCCCCCGCCTGCCCTGCATGTGGGGATCGCAGCCCGAGACCCTGTCTCATGGGTGCCCCTCACGTCACGGAGCCCCGGACCGTCTCCGCGAAGGTTCCGTGGTTCAAATCCCCATTTCCCATTTCTCGGTCCAGGACAAACGCTTCGTTTAAAAATCACCCGTCAATGTCCCTCTACTGGAGGCCACGCAGTGAGTGAGTCACTAACTAAACCTGTTTGCTAGTTTGAAAGCACCCTCCACGCTCAGAACGGCCGAGTGAGCTGTGCCCGCACCTGCCGGACGTGGGGCCACAAAAGGCAGGGACGTGAGCAGGCAGGCTCGCCTGGGCAGGAGCTCGGAGACGGGCCTGGCTGCCCGGCTCTGTTCTAACCACCTCTACCTCCGACGAGGCCGATTTGCAGAGAGCTATTTGCCAACGCAAAGGTGGGCCGGGGCCAGGGGCTCAGGCCTCCTCCCCGTGATGTGGGAGCTGAGACGGGGAAGCAGCCTGCGCATGTGGCTCGCCCGTGGACTCAGCGGCCAGCCCCGAGCAGGGCCCAGAGGCCGAGCCCGCAGGGGGAGGGCGCCTGCTTCCTGCGAAGGGCTTTATGGCCGAGAGTTGGAACCCGGTATGATACATTACTCTGGCTACCTGCCTGAGACGCATCCGTGTCCTCAGGTGCACGTGTGCCTTGCTTTGTTCCAAACGGTTCAGGCTGGGTGACGATGCAGATGGCGGGTTAACAGGATGGCCACAGATCAGGGTCCGAGACCGAGGGCGAAGCTCGGTGGAATGGCAGAGCGGGGTCGGAGGAAACTGGCCCGAACATGCGCTCCTGACAACAGAAGGTCGTGAGTTCGTTCTGAGTTTTCTAGGGGTCTAAGTTCCGCCAGAAAGATCCCTGTCAGCGGTACATTCAAGGTGGAGACGAGACTCGCATCCACGAGCTCGGCTGTGCAGTGCGTGTAACAGCAAGTAATTCTGTCGAGGACCCGTCTCGGTCAGTTCGGAGATGCTCCCGGCCGCCCCAGCTCCCTCCCTCTGCCCCATTACTCTAGAATTCCGGGGCAAGCTGGGGCGGTTACGTCATGCGGGGGGGGGCGGTGCTTCTTGGTCACTGTTCCCACCTGCCTCTGCTGAGATGTCCCCTGCCTGCCCACCTGGACCTTATGTAGATGTCTTTATGTCACCCCCGTTCAAGGGTGTCTTCCTGCCGTTCCACACCGCGCTGACCGTGGGGCGCTCGGGGACTTGGTGGGCTCCCCACCCCCTTTTCTGCTTTTCCCAGCTGCTGCTTCCAGAGCTGAGGTACAGAGAGAGGGAGGAGGGAGGAGAGCAGGTGCTGAGCCGCATCCACATGGCCTGGGGCACCGGCTTGGTGGGCTCGTCCCATCTCCCAGGGGCCCCGGGGCGCAGCACCCTCAGACCTCCGTGGGGCTTCTGGGGTGCGGGCTCGTCTCATGGGTTTGCCGGGGACTAAGCCCGCTGCCCCTTCCAGAAGTCCCCTCCTTGGCCAGGCCTTGAGGACTTGCTCCGACTCATCCCCTCTTCCAGACTCCGGTCCTCTCCCTTGGTCTCGGCTGTAGCGTCCTTGCCGGGGGCGCCTGCGGGGGGCGCTGTCCTTATCGGGGGCGCCTGGCCGTGGAGCTGCAGGGCATGACGGAGGCGCAGGTCAAGGGCTACGGAACGGCACCTGGGGGAGCATCATCCGTCCGTGTCTTTAAAACATGTCCCACTCCTGCGGGTGGGGGTGAGGGGTGGGCAGGAGTGGGGGGCCCGGGTTTGTGACCCGAGGCGGGCGTTGGGGAAAGAAGCTCTATCCTGAAACCCAGAGGCCAGAGAGCCTGAAGTTCTGCCATGCGGAGCTCGCCGTTTTGCGTTCTTTTCGATGGATGACCTTTGAAGACAGAAGCCTTGTGAGATGGGAAAAAGGAAGCTGTTAGTGGTTTAGCACACAGTCGGGGACAGCCAGAGCGAGCCGCAGCCCAGGATGGGGCCTGGGACGGGAGGGAAGAGCAGCCACCCTTCCTTGTCGCGCTGCCTGCAGCCCCCTCCCCACTAGAGACGGGAGAGCAGTTGCACGTCACGCCCTCCTCTGACGCTGCTCCGAAGGCTGTGTGGCTTCCTGGGCCACCATGGGGCTCAGTAGCCCGTTGTCCCCGAGCCGGTGTTGAACGCTTTCTGTTCGGTTCAGTGTGTAAACAACTTCCTGGGTTCCCGACAAGTGACAAAGAAAAGCAGGGCGTGAAAATGCCAGACGTAAAACCCTTCGGGCGTAAAGAGATCGTCCGTCTGCCGGGTAGTGGACTCTGGTCCCCCGCGTAGACGGAGGCCACCGGATGAGGGCTGCGGGCACATGTGCTCAGGCCTCTGACGCTCAGCGAGAAGGCTGAACTCGCCCGCAGCCCGCAGCTTCTGGCCGCGCCTCCGAATCCGGGATGTGGACATTGCGTCCCCAGGCTTCTCCTCCATGGGTCCCGGGGACACACCCTCTAAGGCGAACCCAGAACGGCAGAATGTGGGGGCACACGGGAGCCGGGGATGTGCCTGGCGGGGCGGAGCGAGATGGCCAGTGAGTGCAGGAAGGTCCCCCAGAGCGCCAGACTGCAGGCGTGGGGCTCTGCTCCTCGGCCCCAGGAGTGTCCCCAGGTGGCCAAAGTACTGAGATTTCAGTCCTGCCAGGACGCTGGTTTCGGGGGCCGCGTGCTGGCAAAGCTCTCCCTGTATCTTGAAGCACTTCGCATGGCTCCCCCACCCCATCCTGGACCTCCCAAGGAAAGGTCCTTCACACCCTCGCGGGGCACGTACCCACAGTGCCTCTGGGATCCCGAATCCTGATGCCAACGTCCTTTGATACAGAGCGACTGGTTTGTACGAGGCACGGCAGGGGATTACGCCCTGTAGGCCGTTTGCCTCTGTGGGGTTTGTTTCCGCTTCTGGTGGCTGACGATGGCCTGACGTCCAGAAGATGCCAGCACAGTGGCCTCACCTCATGCCGGCTCTTCTGCTCTGGCACGCGGGCACACCGCGGACGCGTCCCTGCCCGAGGTAACGAACACGTGTTTTGGGACACGGTTTCGGGGTCGCGTCTGGGACGGTCCTAGCCGGTGCTTGGGGGGCAGCGTCTAGGTCGTCTTCTGGAATCGGGGCATCTGTCAGCGTGGGGCGGCTCAGCATGCGCCCGAGAGCCATCGCTGCGGCGGTCCTGAGGAAACGCAGAGAACTCGCTTCCCTGTTTACGGCGACTGGTGATAATAGGACCTGCTCGTCCATGCCCTGCGGACTGCCTTCCCCTGCCTAGGGGACACTTAGCTGTCCCACCGCAGTCTCTGGGCACAGTCCGCATTTTCCTTTGCAAGAAACCGCATTCCAGAGAAATACCGCTGAGAGATTATCTACCTGTGGGCAGTAGCTAAGTGGGGTGATTATGTCCCCCAGGGGACGCCTGGCAATGCCTGGAGATGTTTCTGGCTGTCTCCACTCAGGGTGGGGGTGCTGCTGGCATCTACAGTGCACTTGGCCCCAAATGACAACAGAGTTGAGGTTGGAAAGACCCTGGTCTAGGCTAAAACCAGCTGTTTAGATGCAAGAATTCTGAATGTCATTCATTTTCTTCCTGTGCTCTGCCCTGAGCGGGGGACTTTTGACAATCCCAGGGCTGCGGGCGCATCCTCGGGGGTCCCTAGAACGCTCGGCTTCCCATGTTTGCCCCTACACTCTGCAGAAAATCCGGAGCGACAGACAAGGGCAGGACGTGCCATCGGCGTGCAGCTGGGACCACACCGACCTTCTCGTCCGGCCCGAACACTCCGGTCAGAAGAATCTGGTTGACCAACAGTTCACGTGAAAGACACGCACATGCGGACTAAACGTCAGTCCTGGTTTAAAACCTCGGGAGGCTTTAACTTGCAATTTCATATTTATGACTTTTAGTTTAAAAGGCCCCAGGAAGGGCTCGGTTCCTGGCAGGACCCCGTCCGAAGATTGGGGTGACAGACTGAGTCCCGCTTCTCAGCAGCTCGATGACGCTGGTGGGATTCTGGGAACCTCGTTTCGCTCACCGTGACAAGGACCTCCCACCTCCGTTAAGGGTGGCCGCAGAGGCCGGGGCGGGGGAGCGGGGAGCTTATGCCACTACACGCTGCTGAAGGGACGGGTGAAGGGGTGGGTGAGAGCTTAGTGAGCCGAGGGCCACACACGTCCCTCAAAGTTTCCCGAGCTTTTGCGTGACTCATCCTGCCCCAGGTGTCGAGCACGCCCCGCCCCCAGCGCCCCAGGCTCTGCAGGCAGGTCCGAGGTCCACGGATGGGTGTGTGTCACCTGTGTGTTGCTGTGCGGTGTCTCGACCTCTGTCCCCGTTCTCCAGAGTCGTGCTTCCCCGGAAGGGGCGGGGGAGGGGGACTCGTGATGGAGGAGGCGTGGCTCTCTGTATGGTTTGTGGAGTGTGATGGGTAATTTGGGTGGTTTTCTTATTTTCCAAAGCTTCTCTTTTGTTGGCCTTTCATATGCTTATGCCCTCAGGCCTTCCCGTGTGGGGCTCAGAAACGGATGCCAGTCATGTCTTGTCCTCCCACAGGGTTGGGGGAGACAGGGGGAGGGGGGAGGGGGAAAGCAGTGGCTTCGTCAGCCATTTGTCACCATATAATGCCCAGAAGCAGCAGAATGGAAAAATCTGAATTTCCATAGTCATTTCCGGAACTAAACGGATTCAAATCATTTCCTAGGTAGGTCGGAATCTCCCCTTTGAGCTCTTTTTAGAAGAAAAGGCGGAGTCGCTGCGGCGATGGCATTAAGTCTGCTTGGGTGACTCAGAATGTGTGTTGGCACGGCAACATGTCGTGGGGCGAGCCGGGAACGTGGTGGCGGTGGCCGCCTCGCCTCCTCCGAGGCTTCCCCCGGGCGCGCTGGGAGCCGGTCTTTTCTCTGCTTGTCGAGAGCTGGAATCCGCAGGAGTGAGGGGTGCAGGCCGCCGCCCCCCGCCCCGCAGCCCTCAGGCCGTTGTTCCCGCAGAGTGTGCCCTGTGCAGCCCTGTCACGTGAACTTGGACTTCGTGCGGAGCCTGAGTGCGAACGCAAAGCCCCCGGTCGCCCGGCTGTGCCCCCGGCCAACACCCTCCTCTGCGGCGTGTTCTCTCTGCCGTCCGTCCGTGCATCCGTCCGTGCATCCGTCCGCTCCACCACGATCGCTCACGCGATATCGCGCGCCCACCGTGTGCCGGGCACCGTGCTTGTCTCCGAGATGTCAGAGAGGGCCGGGCCTTCGTTCTTCTCTTGGGATATGTCCCCCGTCTGGACCGGGAGATGGACAATGAGACTCAGAGAAAGCGTCACGGGCGGGATGGTGACAAGCATCCAGGTGGCGTTTTCTGGAGCTGCTCGGGGGCAGAGTGGTGGGAGTGACCCCTCAGAGGAGGAGTCGGGGCTCCAGGGGCAGGCCCCGGGGACGCCGTGTGGGATGGGGCCCTTGGGTCCACTCCGGGGTGCTGTCGCTCTCATTAGGAAAGGCTTTAAGGAAAAATAAGGCGTCCGAGAGGCGTCCCAAAGCTGGTGGCTGCCGAAGCCATTGATCACCGCACGATGGGAAGCACACCTCCAGGTCTGAATGCAATGCCGTAAGGGGTCATGTGACCACCCCCAACCCGAGGACAGAAAATGAGGCTTGAGGACAAGGCATTCGGGGTGGACGAGGGGTCAGCGGGGCATCACGCTCGGCTCTCGCCCACTGCAGAATGTACAGCTGGGCTGTTCTCCGCGGCCTGACCTCTCCTTGTACGTCTCGGTGGCCCCTGCTGCAGGTGGATGGTGGCCTGGCGGGTCTCTGCGGTTCGCAGAGCGGGCAGAGGAGACACATTGGCAAAGCCGGGCTGTCCGGGCCTCACCAGCCAAGTCCGTGTTTGACGCGGTCTCTCGGCCCACGGCATCTGCGGTGTCCATCGTCCGTAGCATGCAAAACGCAACAGCACCCTGCCCGGTGGCCCTACGATTCGGTTTCCCCACAGGTGACCGTGTTCTGTCTGAGAGGGAAGGGCGGGGCACAAGGCCTAAGATCAGAGCGTGTCGTTTCATCCAGTGGTGTCTCAGTAAATGTGTGATGACTGGCTTTTCAGATGAAAAAACAAAACAAAACGCTGACTTCTAGTGTCTGTTGATATGTCCATGATGGCCGATTTCGAGCTAGCCACACGACGTCACTGCACGCAGAGGGGATGCCACGGCGGCACACGATCATGTAGCATTTCCTCCCGGGAGCTACTGGAGGCAGAAACCACACGAGCACAGAGCACAGCAGGATGCAGTGGAAGATGAGGGCACGGTGCGTCCTGAGAATTTGTCACCTTTGTTTTTGATAGAATGTATTCTACTCCAACTTTATGCAACTTAAGTTTGATAATGGCTGTATCCAATAACTGACTCACAAAAACCCTGAGAATGTAACAATTGGCTCTTGGGAACTGACGTGGACTAGATCTGTCCCATGTCACCACTGGGCCATGTCCCACCCTCTCAGTGGTACCTGGTGGCTCAAACGTTTAAGGCTTTCTGGGGTGCATGGCGTACATGGGTTTGTTTCTTATTGGTTTCCCCCTCTGCAGACCTCCTGATTCATTACAATTTTGGAAACTGGAAAGCAAAAGATGAGTAATGGAGGCGAAAAAAATATGTATATGCACGTACACATATGTATTTATATTTATCTCTATTTTCTCTAGCGCCATCACAGTCAGCTTTTTGGGACGGAGTGCCAGTTACTCCTTGTTAGATTATAATTTTTTATATTTATAATTTCAAATATAATTTTATATTTATATATAAATCACATATTTCTTTATAAATTTTATGTGTAATGTAAATTTATGTAGTTATAAAATATAAAATCATTCCTGTAATAGAGTTTTAGACTGTATCGCATGGAATTCTTTATCGTAAGCTTCCCCTGCTCAGGTTCTTCTCCTGGAGGCCCTGACGGACACGGTCGTGGCTGTCAGCGTGGTGGACCCGCTTCGCCGCTGAAGGTCAAGGCAGCCGTAATAAATTTTATGTGTAATGTAAATTTATGTAGTTATAAAATATAAAATCATTCCTGTAATAGAGTTTTAGACTGTATCGCATGGAATTCTTTATCGTAAGCTTCCCCTGCTCAGGTTCTTCTCCTGGAGGCCCTGACGGACACGGTCGTGGCTGTCAGCGTGGTGGACCCGCTTCGCCGCTGAAGGTCAAGGCAGCCGTCTGGCGCTTCACCCCCGCCTTGTCTCCGTCCACCCAGCTCATCCTTCACCCAAGTGTCGGTGGCGTTGTCCCCAGTGGCCTGCCCTAAAGGGTGACCACTGCAAACTGCACTTCCCGACCCGTGGTCTCTGGCTTCTGGGCTCCCTGGGCCAGCGGGTGGCCAGCGGGTGGCCAGCGGGAGAGTGGGCAGCAAGGGGAAGCCAGGCTGGTCTTTCCTGCCTCTCTGCTTTGGTCCGTGTCCCCGGCAGCGGCTGCGTCCTCTCTGTGACCCGCCTTCCCACCTGCTGGCCATGGAGCCTCTCCTGCCAGGTGGTCGTGGCCTCTGGGCTCAGGGACCCCCCTCCTCCCGAGTCTCACAGGCTGTAGAGGTGGCTGCACCCTGGTGCTGACCCTCGGGCAACCTCAGCGTCCTGGGTGGCCTTCCATCGCCGCCAGCCCTTCACCCAGCCCCCCAAACTCCTTTCTCTCTCCTTAACGACTGGTTCGGCCTCCTCGTTCCTGGCTGGACTCTGAGTCGGTGAGCCCTCTCCTTGAACTTGACAAAGTCCCCTGCTCTTGGAGGGACAGGCTCGGTTCCCATCCATCACTCCCACTACTTTGCACTCGAAATATATATTTTTTTCTTTTTAGTGAATTCTAATACTTGTCACCGGCATGGGTAAAAGTCCACATTGGTTCAAAAGCTGCCCGCAGAGAATCCTGGGAGCCTGACTCTCTTTTCTTCAGCTTCCGGGGGTTAATGTCCTGCTGGATGGTGACCACAGGCAGTGGCGCTAGGGCAAGGCACCCAGCTCTCCAGAGAGCCACGCACGCAGGGGAGAAAACACACACCCGGCAGTCTAAGCGGGGTGACTGACTCAGGGACAAGGAATTCACAGGATCGGGCTGCGAGTGGCCAGTAAATAATTAGGTGTGGTCACTGGTCTCCTGCCTGGAAAATGACTTCAGCAGCCTGTCGTTTTGGAGTCTCTGCTCAGCTGACTGTGGACGCTGCACATGTGCCGCCCTGGTTTGAGTCCCTGATGCCCACCCGCCTTGTCATCGCCCTCCTTTGTGACCCAAGCTGAAAGGCCAGGGCGGCCGCTCACGGGTTGCAGTTAGTGCTCCTGCGGGGTTGCGAGCTGCTGGATTCTGGGGTCCTGGCCGGCACTCGCCCTGTAGGGAAGGGAAGGGATGCCCGCCCCCCTGCACCCCAACAGCCTTCCTCTGGGGGTCCCGCCGTCGTCCCAGCCGTGCTCCTTGAGAGAGGTGCCCAGGGGCCGCAGGTTTGAGCCGGCCGCTTCGCGTCGTGGGAGCTTCGCGTGCGCCGGGGCGTGGCCGAGGCTGGGGAGGTCCCGGAGCAGAGAAACCCTCGGGCTTGTCGCCTGTGCGGCCCTTTCTTCCGGCGCATGCGCTCCTGGCCCGCGGAGCCGGTTCGGCCTGCAGGGCTCGTGTCGGGCTCGGCGGGGTTGCCAGGCCCGGCAACCAGGGGACGCCACACGGGGTCCGGCGCGCGTGGCTCGGTGTCGGCGCTGCAGGGGGGGCCCCGCCTCCTTGCCCTGTAAACCTCGCCAGGTGAGGCTATCACCTGTCCGGGTCACACGCGGCCTGACGCGCCCACGGGTGCCCAAGAGCCCAGTAGTTGAGCTTCGATGTTTCGTCTCCTTCTACGTCTGAGCATCCCCGAGGCGAACAGACGAGCGAGGTCGGGGGCGGCGCAGGCCCGCCGTGGCGGTCAGCGTGGTGGACCCGCTTCGCTGCTGGACGCCCCCCGGGGCCAGCATCTCAGGAGCACCGTCCGAGCAGAGACCCTGAGCGGGCGATCGCGCCTTGCACGGGCTGGCTGGAGGGCGGAGGGGACACGACTCTACCGCGCGTGGAGAGTGGCAGGGAGACCGCCCCAGAGGCGCTCACCTGCCCGCCAGGCCTCCCGCCCGCTGGGAAGCGGGGGAGGCAGCGGTTTATCCACCCCTGGCCGGCGGGATACGCAGACATTCCCGGCCATCCCCACACATGTCCAACCGGACACAGAAAAACCCACCAGCCACAGGAGACTGCTGAGAAGTGCGGGGACCCCTTTGAAACCACTGTGGCCAGAGCAGGTCATGGGCTGGAACCGAGCCACAGAGGGCCCCTCAGCGAGCGGGAGGCAGACGGCGCTGCGGGCCTCCTGGAGGCGGCTTGAGCAGCCAGGGGACAGGCAGGAGCAAGCGAGCCGGACACCTCGCAGCTGGCGCAGCAAACGACCACGCGGGACAGAGGGACCCGCGGGAAACGGCCCTGTCTGATGCTCGTGGAGCTGGGGCCCAGCGTGGCGGCTCCAGTACAACCAGAAGGCCCTGGAGAAGGTTCCAGAAAAGGCACCCTGGGCTGCGGGGAGGGGGGCCTCACAGTAGTGAGAGGTGGGCTGGATGGGCCGCCTTGCAACTCCCACGAAGCTCATGTGGCTAAGCTTGGCTGCACGAAAGAATCTGAAAATCAGTTGAATAAGTTATGTTTAATATGTAACCATATCTCATCTTGAAATTAAGTTTCAGGGTTGTTAAAATGCATCAAAATCTTGCCTAGCTGCCTGCTTCCTTGTGTAGAAAGCTGAGGGTTTACTAATAATGCTTTGCACATGTAGGTTGTTTTTACCGCCCGGTCTTACTATCGGGGAGCCTCGGGGATTTTAAGTAGCAGACAGTCGAGAAAGGGATGTGGCTCGTGAGTGAGACAAACGAGGTGCGAACGAATTGTCAAGACCTTGCGCTCTGGGTGCTGGGAGAGCTCGGTTTTACTCTCCATTTATTTCTTTGTGACTTTGGGAAAATTGTATACTATCTCAGAGCTTCGGTATAAGGGTATAAGGGTATGGCGGTGTCTTCGTCATGGGCTCGTTCCCACAACTATGATATAAGGGTATGGCGGTGTCTTCGTCATGGGCTCGTTCTGAGGGGTAAACCAGAGAAGGTTTATAAACTCTACAGCGCAGTGTCTGGCAAACGGATGCACTGGGGACAGGACGGGCCTCGTCGGCGAGAGTGACTGGTCCCTTGGCACTTCCCCAGCGCTCTGCCCCTCCGGCCTCCCGTCCCCCCATCTAGACGTGGGCGCCCCGAACCAGGAACCACACCATCTGCACACCCAGCACCCAGCGCCGCGCCCGGCTCTGTGCTTGGCTGTGGAATACGTGAGCGAGGGACCCGATGGAGGGTCGGCGCCTTTAACCCTGAGCCCCAGGCTCTTCGCGCTCCGTCATGTTGGGTTCGGAGGGAATGCAGTGATGACAAACAGCAGGAGCCGGGGGACATCGACTTAGACTGATTAAACGCCCGTCTCCCCGGGATGCGGCAGATACACTCAAACGGAAACAGACCCGGCACCGGAGCCGACAGACGCTCATCCAGCAGGCGAGGCGCCCTTGGACTTGGCCTTCCCGCTGTGTCAAATGGTTTCCTGCTCAGAGACCTGAAAGCTAAGTTACTAAATAGTATATGAATTTTCTTTTCTCCGTGTGAAAGAAAAAGAAATATCTCCATGTGCTTGGACTTATAAAGTTGTAGCAAGCACACGCTATTTAAAGAAAAACACAGAAAAAGGCCCCTTGTCCTTAGTGTACAGAAGTGGACAGACGCTCCTGGCAGTTTTACTCAAGCTCTGGGGGTTCCGGCAGCTCCAGCAGTGACCAGGTCCCCGGCAGAGCCCCACTGTGGTCTGCGGTCTGAGCCCCTGGCGGTGAGTGCGAGGGAGAAACAGGTGCCCAGTGCTGGGCTGAGCCCGGCACGGACGCCGTCTCATTTAATCCCGCCCTGGGCTTGGAGGGAGGTGTTTTTGTCACTCCTGTTTCGTGCATAAAGGGAATGGTACGGAGTGGAAGGGGACGAGGCCTGAATTTGAACCTAAGATTCCCTCGTTCTGGGGCCACTGACCCGGACTGTCCCAGAAAAAGGAATCGGTCTGGGCAGACTGCATGAGGGACCCGGTGGGCCCCGTGACAGTCAGCCCAGCTGCCCAGAGCCCTGCCGGAAACCCACGCCCCACTCACAAGAGAATTTGACCTTTTTTCCTCCCTTTTCAGAGTTGTGGATTTGAGCATAAGTCTTTGTGTCCTTGGTGCAGAGCAGATACGCCCAATGAAACGTAGCTTTATTTTACAGAATTTGCCGAAGTCGGCAGTCATCCAAACACGATTACGGGCCAGGAGTGTTATCGGAAAACAGAAAATCGGGCCTTTGGGGTTCCGTTCAAAAGGAAGGACAGATGAAGAGGCGGGCTTAAAATTGACCAAGGCACCCCAATTTTTACGTCGAGGTGCGTTTTCTCCTTCCTTTCTTTCTGATGGCTGAATGTGGTCTTCCGCGATTACCTTCAGCCCGAGGTGTCTGAAGCTGGGTGCTGTCTTCAGGGAGGCCGATCAGAGGCCGCACCGCAGTGCGGAGGCCGCGTGCTGAGTGGGAGGCCGGGAGGCCTGCCGCGTTTCCGATCGCGAAGACCCGTCTTGCTCTAACGAACGGTCATTTCCGTAGGGCCGGTCAGTCGCTCGCGTGCCGTGCCTGCTTTTGGTCCGTTGATCTAGAAAACGCCCACGGGCTCGAATGCTCCCCAGAGTGTTTGCTTCTCTGCGTTTCTCTGTGGAAGCATCTTGTTCGATCAGACGGGCCGAGGCGGAGGAGACGGTGGACGAGAGTGGGGTCCGGCTGGGGCCTGAGCCTGACGACGTGCGTGTCACTGCTCCTTGGGTTGTGTTCCTCCAAACGCAGCCGACGGGCCCGTCCGCACTGGGTCCTGCCAGCTCGGATCTGTGGGGCCGGGAGCCACCGAGTCAGGTTTCCACTCCGGATTTCTCTGGGAGGTGCCACCAAGCTCACAGTCTGGCTCCGGGAGCAAGTACTGCCCGTCTCCTCAAGATGGCTTCGGCCATTTGCTACTTTCTCTCTGGCACATTCTGGCTCTGAGGTGGCAACAAGGCTTCCGAATCAGACATACCTAGATCCGGTTCTCGCTCTGGCCAGGCGGCTCAGACTCCCCGAGCCTGATTCTGTCCTCCAGAACAGGGGCCGCGTACTGGTGTCCATCTCAGCGTGTGCAGGAACAGTAAACCAAGCCAGTCCTATGTTGGCCCCGACTACACAGCCGGAGGTGGAGCACCTGACCGTCCACGCTGGCTCCCCTCCCCACCGCCTGTCGGCTTCTTTTCCAATCTTGCCTGCGGGTGTGACAGCGCCGAGGACCCCACCCCACTGCAGGAGGCCGCCCACAGGAGGGGCTCGGGGTGGGGCTGGCAAACGAATCAGCGGATGAACTCAGCTCCGCCATCGGCAGGCCTGGCAGATTTAACCTGATTTGGACGTGGGCAGCTGCACTGCAGTCTTCTTGGTCCTGCTAAAAAAGAATTCTTTCCATGTTTACTAGGTACAGAATTTACTAGAGATGGTCGGTTCTTGTTTTTCAAAAGCGAAGTGCCTTTCTGTTTTGACAGCCCTCTGAGAGCGCTCTCTAAGTCCCCACCCTGCGGTTGTGTGCATAACATTTGAGGAATTCACATATTTCCAAATCTTGGTAACAGTGGGTAAGATAAAAAAAACACGAAATTTTTCGGCCCCACCTATGATGACTCATTCCACGTAAGCCTCTGTCTTAGCCAGGGTGTGAATAAGCAGGACCCGGATGGCACTCCCGAAAGTCAATGAACTCAGTCTGCAGAGCGACCCCAAGGCAAAGGGAGGGGGTTCAAACTTGCTTTACCTCCCCGTGCGCTTCCTGGAGGAGGGGGACCCCTGGAGGGACTGTCATCGAAGTGCGCATCCCATGCTCATGGGGGCGGCAGCCGTCCACACTGCCCGTCCCCGGGCGCCCAGCCCCGCCATGCTCTGTCACTCCTGTGTCTCAGGTGTGGCAGAGGGAGGTTAGGGGCCGTGCCGCCCTGCGAGCACCCTGGCGTTTAGGACAATGGGTGTGGGCTTGTCCCCCTGGGGTATTCTCCAGCTTCCGCTCTTTGTCACCTAGAAGGAGTGGGGAGGAAGCAGCGGAGTCAGTGAACAGGAGACGGTCCTGCTTACCTTGGTGCCGCCTGGGACACCGCAGGAGCCGCAGACCCCGCTCAGTTAAGGAATGAATGAATGAATGAATGAATGAATGAGACCGGCATCCCTGGAGGAAACAAAGAGACTTCACTCATTCGGACCCAGCTGACGGACGTACGCACTGTCAGACACGCTCACGAGCTCGGCCGACGCGCCACCTCTGGCCTCGGGGCGGCCTGGGCTTTGGAAAGTCAGTATCCGCGGTTCCTTGATGAAAACTTCACGACACGAGCCATGCCAGGACTCACCAGCCAGAGCCTGGGGATCAGTGACAGCCTGGGGACCAGCCACGGCCTGGGACCAGGCTCCCCTCTAGCCACCTGCGGCGTGTCTGTGGGGAGCAGCGGCTCTGGGGGGCGCCGGGCACGGCAGAGATCTATAAATGTCAGTCGTCACAACAGACCCGGTCACCAGGCTGTGTCTTCCCGCGTCCTGGGAGCCTCGTGTGACGGACGTGGCTCCAGACGGACGATGGGGACGATTTAAACCCATCTCGGCTGGTCTCCCGGCTGCCACCTCCACCCTCAGCACCTGGCGTGGAGCTTTCAGGAGCTGTCAACGTGAAATGTTGCTCTGAACAGTTTCTTTGTCCTACGGAGAACAAAACTCACAACCCAGAGTTATTTACTTTTGTCTAGCTCTGCAGCTCGTGAAAGGCGTTAGCTGTGCCACCAAATACTCTGTCTAGAGTGACGCCGTGAATCACTAGACCCGCTCTGCACGCCGGCGCTGGAACTGATTTTTACCAGCAGGAGCCAGAGTGCGTTTTGGATGTTGCTTTAGTAAGAGAAACCGCACTGGCTGTTTGGCTAGAGAGAAATATTGCCGTTTCGGTCGCCTGCATACGGTGACCAGCCCATTCCCCTCCGAAAACATTGCCTGGGGACGCTCATTTTACTAACATAACACTCAACTTCAAGAGTCCACATCATGTATTTTGGGGGAAAAAAAAGTTGTTTTTCGAAATCTCTCAATGACCTCATAGCTATTCCCTTAACATAAACACTCACTTCTGAAAGGACCGTCTTTATGAGGGTTCGCTGAGTGATTTTCTTATTAGTTTTGAGTAAATGAAAAAAACAAGAGCCCTGAGGGATGACGTGTGCAGAATTCACAGACCACAAAGAGACCGCTTTCTCCCGTGCCACCTGCCCGGGCCGGGACGCAGATGGCATGGCACCGCGTGGCTCACGAGGCTGGCCTCAGAGAGACCGTGGCCGGCCTAAATGAAGGGGACCGTACATTTTTCTCAGTCTAGGAAAAATATTGTGTGAGGTAAGTTTTCATAAATCCTCAGAATTTTATCATTCGGAAACCCGTGGCCGGCCCCCGGCCTCCTTATCATTGGAGGTTCGAGGTGACCAGCCGTCGACGCGTGGGAAGCAGACCCCGCGTGTGTGCCCAGGCCGCAGGCCGAGCTCCTGCTCCCTCACGGACACTGTTTATCAGCGTCGAACGCGTGTGTCTTTCCCCGGCTGGCACGAGGACCGATTTCCCAGCACCTGTCCTCCTTCTGAGAGTCCTTCGTGTGGCTGTTTACAAGACATTTTTTTTTTCCTTCTCCTTGTATCTAATGCCATGGTGGACGTTTCACAGTACTTTGTGAAGTGGGCGAATGTGGGTGCCTTTGCTTGCTCTGGGGTGGCGTTCTTGGGAGGTGACATTCCCCGGTGGAGGAGGACAGATGCTGCAGCTCGGAGGTCTGGCCTGGGTCCCTCTCTGCCCGGAGGCCACATCCTGGCTTGCTTTTCTGCAATACGCGTGGGGATCTCAAGAATTTATTGGGACGGGGGGTGGTGAGCACAGAATTGCCAGGTTTCCAAAGATGCATTTTGTCATCAAGAAAACCAGCAGGACATTTAGCAGATGCAGCAAAGCTGGTTAAATATTTTTCTCCAGACACCATGATTCCTTTAGGAAATATCTGTGGCTTAACAAGACCCAGGGCAGGGCCAGTTACAGAGTTAAATGAATCAACAGGCATCTTATCTCCCCGCCCCGAGGGATTTCTTTAAAACAAACGTTGGATGAGGGACCCAACGAAACGATAAAGCGCCATGAAAACACCACGCCTGCAACTTCTCTAGGATACGTCTCTTCAGCACATCGGGGCAGCTTTTAAAAATTTCTGCAAGCTGCTGGCACGAGATACTTGGAGGGCACGGTGACCTTTGTCACCTAAGAATGTGTTAGAGAACAGCCATATACTTTCCAGGGGTCACACCTCGACACAACTTTCACCCCTAAAAATGCCCAAGGCGTTACTCACCAACTTCTAAAGAGAGAATCTGCTGCTTCCCGACCGTGCCTTTGCCCCGCGTATCTGCAGCTTGGCCCCGACCGTGTGGCCCCAGCTACGTGAGTGCACTCTGCTCCAGCTGACCTTGGCTTCCTTCACCACCTGTGCCGCACGCCGGATCCAATATGGTGGCCAAGAGCCATCTGTGGTGAGTTAAACTTAATTAATGAGAATAAAACCAATTCAATCTGTCAGTCGTACCAGGCTCATTCGAAGTGTTCGGCAGCCACGTGTGGCTGGTGGCTGTCCCACGTAACAGATTCAGAGAATATTTTCTTCACTGCAGAAAGCCCAGTTGGGCCGTGCTGCTCCCGAGTGTCCACACGGCAAGTCCCCAGGCCAGGACCGATACACACGGGCCGCGTCCTGTCCCTTACCAGGCTGGCTGCTGCTGAGAAACATCACGGGACCGTGTGCACTGGTGCCAATCACGTGCATGGCTCCTAAGCTGGGTGGGTCTCCCAGGCACTTGGCGACCACGTCCTTCTTCAGACACGTCCCGCCCCTCTCCCTTCCCTGCCAATGTCCCCGGCTCACCTCCGGCTCCCCACACTGCCCCTTCAGACCTGCCACTACCTCCGGGCGTGGGGCCTGCCCGTCTCTCCCCAGAGAAGGCTGGGGGCAGAAGGAAGGGCGCAGCACCATTTCCTGACCGGCATCCACGCCACACGCGCTGCCCGCCTCCCACGTCTGTCCCCGGCAGGCCTGCTTCTCCTCCGGCGCCTGCCCGTCCAGTCCCATCGGGGACCCTGCCCACTGCTGTCCTCGCTAACGCGCCATCAGCCCGTTTACCGCACGGTGGTTCCCTGGGGCCGCCTATTGCAGCCTCACTGACCGGTGCTTTAGCGCGACAGATGCTCACTGTCGCAGAGTTCCGGAGGCTGACCGTCTGAGTTCCAGAGGCTGACCGTCTGAGTTCCGGAGGCTGACCGTCTGAGTTCTGGAGGAGGCTGACCGTCTGAATTCCGGAGGCTGACCGTCTGAGTTCCGGAGGCTGACCGTCTGAGTTCTGGAGGAGGCTGACCGTCCGAGTTCTGGAGGATGCTGACCGTCTGAGTTCTGGTGGCTGACCGTCTGAGTTCTGGAGGAGGCTGACCGTCTGAGTTCTGGAGGAGGCTGACCGTCTGAATTCCGGAGGCTGACCGTCTGAGTTCCGGAGGCTGACCGTCTGAGTTCTGGAGGCTGACCGTCTGAGTTCCGGAGGAGGCTGACCGTCTGAGTTCTGCAGGCTGACCGTCTGAGTTCCGGAGGCTGACCGTCTGAGTTCTGGAGGCTGACCGTCTGAGTTCCGGAGGAGGCTGACCGTCTGAGTTCTGCAGGCTGACCGTCTGAGTTCCGGAGGCTGACCGTCTGAGTTCTGGAGGCTGACCGTCTGAGTTCCGGAGGAGGCTGACCGTCTGAGTTCTGCAGGCTGACCGTCTGAGTTCCGGAGGCTGACCGTCTGAGTTCTGGAGGCTGACCGTCTGAGTTCCGGAGGAGGCTGACCGTCTGAGTTCTGCAGGCTGACCGTCTGCAGGCTAACCGTCTGAATTCCGGAGGCTGACTGTCTGAGTTCTGGAGGCTGACCGTCTGAGTTCTGGAGGAGGCTGACCGTCTGAATTCCGGAGGCTGACTGTCTGAGTTCTGGAGGCTGACCGTCTGAGTTCTGCAGGCTGACCGTATGAGCCCAGGGCACCACAGGGCCACGCTCCAGGGGAGGACCTGTCTGAAACCAGGGCACCACAGGGCCACGCTCCAGGGGAGGACCGGCCCCCGTCCTTCCCTCGGGGACAGCCCTCGCGTCCCAGCTTGTAGCCGCCTCCCTCCGATCCTGCCTTGCAAGGCGTTCTTCTTGCCTGCAGGCTTCACACAGCTATCATTTTATGACATAAAGACGCCTGTCGTCCTGGAGTCCCCTCCTCCAGTGTGACCTCCTCTTAACGAGTTACCTCTGCAGCGATGCTATTTATAATCAAGGTCGCATCCTGAGGGGTTGGGGCTAGTGCTTTCATCTTTTGGGGGAAGATGCAACTTGCTGGTAACACCCCTGAATCCACGATGCCCTCTGCCTGGGCCCCAAGGCACGACCTCGGCCGGGCCCCTCACTATGCTTTGTGGGTCCTGGGTTGGGTGTGTCTCGAGAACCCTCCAGGAGGCGACCAGCCAGAAGTGGGAGGGGAGAGGCGCCAGGCCCTGCTCCCCGTCCGGCCCGTGAGGACCCATTTCCGGCAGTGCCACGGCCGTTCCTGTCTGGATATTTAATGCCCTGGGGGTCTCAGCACCCCTGTGAGTCCCCTTCGTGGCACCCACAGTTCTCCCCTAATTTCTTGGAGTCGCTCCGTGACCCCCACTGACCATCACATCCTACAGGATGCGCCAGGCTCCGGCCACACGCTACGTCCCCTTCCCCACGAAAGTAGTCGAGCTCCTCGTGTAATACACATGCGCACGACACGAAACTGAAGAGTCTCCCCCGGAGCCCCGGCCCCCTTCGCCCCGCCGCTCCGTCCTGCCCGACCTGCGCCCCCCGCCCCGTGCCCGCGGTCTGCCTGCCCCGGGCTGCATCCAGCAGCGCGGCCTGGCTCCGGCCTGGCTCTGTCACCCGTGAACGGCCACAGCAAACGCCGCCTTCCCTGGGAGAGTCTTCCTGGCGTGGCGCTCCCCGGGGTGCCGTCTGCTCCCGCGGGCCCCCCGGCTCTGTCCCCCTCTGTCGCCTTGGTTCGTCCTTCTCGTCCTCTCCACCTGACTTGCGCCCCATTTTTCTGCAGAACTTTTTGTCGTCCCTGGGTGACACGCCACCCTGCCGGGGTGGCCGTAACCAAGTACCCCAGACTGGGCAGCTGCAGCAGCCACTTGTCTCCTCACAGGCCCGGAAGCCAGAAGTCCAAGGTCGAGGTGCCGGCAGGGCCGGTTCCTGCGGCGGCCTCCGACCTTGACTTCCTGCTGCGGCCTCGTGGGGCCTTTCCTCTGCGCCCACATCCCTGCTGCCCCCCGAGTGTCCACATTGCTCTTCTGATAGGTCAGGCTGGACTCCATTCAAACGGCCTTATTTTAATGTAACCTGCCTCCGGGGAGTCGAGACGCTCTTGCCGGGGAGCGTCTCGTGGGCCAGCCAGAACAGGAGGGACATAGCTCTGGCACTGAGGCACCTTATCTGGGCCCAGCCGTCCAGGGGAAGCCTCGGGCCCCCAGCTCGGCCCTCGCCCCTGTCCCTTCTGAGATCACCTTTGGTGTCCCACGGGACCCCTGGACCTCCGGCTCCCTTCTCCGTGGCAGGAGTGGGGCCCACTGCCTGCCGCCCGGGGGGCCCCCCTCCTTCCATGGACTCTGCCCAGATCGGGAGCCGGGCTCAGGCTCCACTTACTCGCCTGCGTTCGGGCCCCGCCGTGTTCACAGCCTGCACCCCTCGCTCATGCTCTCTCAGAACGGGTGCCCCCACACTCCCTGGGCCTCTGAGATGTCTGCCTCACGCTCCACGGCTCGAGGCTGGGGTGGCCGTCCCCGTCAGCTGGCACTGCGCAGCGAGGCCACAGACTAGGGGGCTCAAACACAGTTCTGGAGGCCGGGAGTCCAAGATCAAGGTCCCGGCCAGCTCGGTTTCTGGTGAGACCCTGCATCCTGGCTCGAAGACGGCCACCTTCCTTCTGTGTCCTCACGGGGCCTCTCTTCTGTGCACCGGGGAGACGGGGAGAGATGGCCGATGACTCTTCTTCTGACAAGGACACAGTCCCTTCTGACCAGACCCACTGTTACGGCCTCATTCGACCCCGGTCACCTCCTGAAGACCCTGTCTCTAATACGGTCACATGGGGTTAGGGCTTCAACATGTGCATTTGGGGGACCATGATTCAGTCCGTGCAGAGGCGTCGGGGGGCTCAGGTGCCGGAGGAATTACCTCAGATGGTGCATTGGGCCTGGAGCCCAAGGGGCAGCTTTCTAGAACGACCTCTGTCACTTCTCGGCCGCCAGCCCGTCTGACCTGCCCGGTTCGCCCCGTGGGAGGCAGGGCTGACAGCGAGCGGTGAGGTGCCCACGTCATTTTTGAAAGTGAAGTTTGGTGACAACAATGTGGAACAGGGCGAAACCACCAGGAAAACAGACTTGTGGCGATACCATTTCTTTCCGGAGAAAACCTTGTCCCTCGAGGCAGGGCCTGGCTGCCACTTTCCATTCCCACTGAACGTGGCTCTTTTTTCTGCTTGACTAGAAGCGTCGTAACTTCTAGAGGAGGGGGGGCTGCCGGGCCCCGCCCCCGACGCTCCTCAGGCTTCCCCGTCTCACATTTCGGCAAGCTAGACGGAACTAAAAACCCAGATTTTAACGCTTTTGTAAAAAAACCCATGGGCTCCCGTCATAGATGTCACCGACACGTTCAGTTCTCGCCATTATTCAGGGAGTCCTCTCGAAGGGGTGGACGGCCGCTGAGAATCCGACGTACCCCGGAGACGGTGCTCCCTCCTCGGGCTTGTCTGCTTGGCATTTCGCTTTCTGGAATAATCTTAAACGATGTCATATCTCCATCTCTCATCAAGTCTGCCCGCATTGCGGGATTCTGCCACGTTATGACACAATTTTACGTTTTGTTATCATGCAGCATCCAGAGGCATGAGGAAGGCGGGGCCTAGGGGGAGCTGACGGGTACCGAGACGGGTTCGGACTCGGGGAGGCTGCGGACGTCCGAGCAAGGACCGCAGGCCGGGACGTGCGTCTGGGTGTCGGGCCGGGCTCGGTGCTCAGGAAGCCTCGGTCGCCTCATCTGTAAACGAGGCAGATGGTACCAGCTCAGTGCCGTTACGACAGGTTTTAGATGCACCACCTCTTGTCCAGCTGAAATGAGGCACAGAGAAATAGAGAGAGGTCCGAGCTGCTCTGGCCAGGGTAGAAGTCGGGGGGACGAAGCTTCCCTCCCCCTTGCCCACCTTCGCCAGGAAACTCGGCCACTGCCGTGGGGCACGGGGCGCGGCTCGTCCAAGGCCCAGCCAAGCCGTCGGCTCCTACGCTTGGGCTCTGACGCTCCATGGCCAAGAGGACGGCCCTCTGCCCACGTTTCATCGTGAAAAGTCGCTCGGTGGGTCCCCATGAATCCCATTTTGTGAACGATAAATGACTACATCTCCAGGTCACTTATATGAACTTGGTCACTCATTGAAATAATCATGCAGGTGACGGCAAAATGACCGTCCACAGGACCCGGGCGGATCGCATTTCCAAAGACACGTGCAGTCACGTATTCCGACCCATGCGCTTCCAGAGCGTGGCTTTGTCATCCCCCTCCGCCCCCGTACCGGGACGAGCGGGGCCCATGCCGCATCCTTGACTTAGCTTCCGGAAGTCCTTGGTATTTACTATCTATGGTGACACCGGCGTTACTTTCCAGCTCAGCTACAGAATTTCTCTCCTATTTTTAAAGAGGATTCAGTGGCAATGTCTAAGGGAGCTGTCGGATTACACCCCACTGCCACCTTAAGAGCCAGACCCGGCCTAGTTCTGACCCGTCCTGGCCGCTTTCTCAGCCCCCCCCGCCCCCCAGTTTATTGACATTCTCACTTTTCCTCGGCATTTTTTTTAAGTCAGGTTATTGTGCATATTTCTACCCAACTTCAGATTTGTCGTAGGAAGAAATGGGGAATAAGCAGCATAATGAATAACTAAACAGTGTCCTCCATGTGTTTGTAGAGGGCTGGATTTTCAAAACAAAACTACGTTTTTAGGTGACAGCTCCTTAACGGGACATCAAACATCATTGAACAGGAGCCGAGCCTGGAACGCAGGTGGGGAGACCCGTGCCCCCAGGCGGTGGAGCTGGGCTCCCGAGGAGGCATGGGAGAAGGCGCTGCTCCTGTGGGCCACCAGGCTGCCACGGCGACAGCCCTAACTCACCAGGTTCCATGTGTGAGGAGGGCTTGTCATTCACCACGTCCCACGCTCTTGCCACCGTCAAGACGGTGCCCCTGAGACGGTCCCACCACTCTGCCCGGGACGAGGTGCCGGCCTTGGCGCGTGGGCCCGTTTAATCCCGAGGCTTCCTTTCTTCACGGCACGGCGGGATGGGTCTCCTTGCGGTGCGATCTGGGGGCGTTGGGAAGAGATGGTTTGTGGGTATCTGATGAAGGCAAACGCTGACCGAGCACTTACTCACGGCCTGATGCTCTTCCCCGAGCTTCGGGTACTAGTGTGTGTGCTATCGCAACGGGCCGGTGCCCGTCTGGGGCCGTTCAGGAATTTGGCTTATTCTACAAATGAGCACCCAGGGCTGGATTTCACATCCTTGCGAACAGAACATACCCCGAGGGCACACGCGTAGAGACCACCGGCCACCTACGGTCTCAGAGAGGCAGATTTAGGGAGCCGAGGTCAAAGGGCTCGCCCGGGTCACCGTGATAAAAGCCACTGGCAGCTGCGACGACATGTGGAAAATAAAGCTCCAGGGCGTGTCGGTCGTGACAGTAGAGAGCCGGGAAGCCATGCCTCGGGCGGAGTGACGGGGACAGCTGTGGCCAGAGCCTCACGGGGCACGAGGGTGGGGGAGCCAGCCGGCCCACGGAGTTCTGCCCCGAGCAGGGGCTGCCAGGCCTGGGGTTCACATCGGGTGCACATTGGGGTTGTCAATTAAAAATCCGATGCGTTTTGTCTCCACCAACGTTTGCTAAGACAGGGTCGAGTCGGTGGTGGCCTTCGTCCCTGGACTTGGCTCAGGCGTAGGTGGAGAGAATCCGCAGCTCAGTCATAGCTACGACCCGCGGAAGTTCTCCCTGCTAAGGCTTCGCTCTGGTGCCGGGAGGTCCGCAGAATCACGGTTCACCCGCCCGGCATCGTGTTACTAATTAATGACCTTCGGCTTCGGTGACAATGATTTGTCAGCCCAAACCTTCTAGCTTTCTCCTTGGTGGTGGACGGTTTGAACGAACGAATAATTAGATAAATTAAACAAATTAGTTTTGCTGACACTCCCCGGTGAGCCACCACCTGGAGGTGAGTCAGGAGCGACGGGCGGCTGGCCTAGGGAGCGATGAGGGCACTGTGCCGTCGACTCAGAGGAGCTGTCACGACGCCGGGCCCCTCAGTTGGGTGAGGCTGGGCAGAATGAAGCCAGCGGAGCGGGAGTGTCTGCAGGTCGGGGATGTGCGGCGCCCGGAGCACCTTTGGCGTCGGGGCAGGTGCACCTCCCCGTCCCAGACCTCCGCTGAGTCGGAATCCTCCGACGCAGTGCTCGCACAAGCCACCCCCACTCGGCTGGAGTTGGCCTCCAAGCGGGAGGCCACAGATGATTGATCTTTATTTACCGAAGTTCAACTTTTCTTTTACAGCCTTTAGAAAGATGGTTTGGGGGTAATGATCAGTTTCTGCTAAGGACGGTCTTATACACAGAAGCTAAGGGACCGCTCACCTGCCACCTTCCTGAAGCCACTTCCCTGCCAGGGGCTGAGCCCAGCACGGGGAAAGTCTGAGCCAAGCTTCGTGGGTGTCCTGGGAACACCCAGATCCTGCTGGCATCCCCAGAGGCCCCAGGCGCCTGGGTCAGCCACACAGATTGTAAAACACCCTCACTGCTGCCTCTGCGTGTCCTGCTGGGCCCACATCGTGGCTGTGGCTCACCACGGAGCCCTAGGTGGCTAGAAGCCCCCGTGTCACCCACCCTGGCTGTCCTCCTTGCGTTTCGGGCACACTCAGCGTGACATTAGAAGGCTGGCTGGCCTCTGCTTGCCCTCCTCCCTGCTCTCCGGTTTCTGCGCTCCCCAGGCCTGGCTCGGAAGGCCGGCCTCGCGGGCCACAGCTGTGCCCGACCCCCGTGTTCTCCCTCTGGTCCGTGCCGCAGAGCCAGAAGCAGCCGGTTCTTCCTCGTGGGTGCTGCTCTGGCTCTCGGAAGGGGCAGGCTAGTCTTGGCTCTGTGGTCCTCGTGGACCTGGGCTCCTCGTCCACGCGGGCCGGGCGCTGGGCAGCCTCGCCTGGCCGGGAAGCCGACCAGGGTGCTCACTGGCACCCTTTGCAGCTCTGGTGGGCGAGCCCTCTCTACCCTGTCACCGCAGCGGTGGGGTTTAAGGGGAACCAGCGAGACCCGTCGTCACAGTTTCATCGGTCAAGGTTCTCGCTAGTCTTCGCTCTGCTACGATTACGAAGACCCGAGAGGGCAGGGAGCTCTCCTGTGAGGAGCCAGGTGGCCCCGGACTGTCCCCTGCCACACTGCCTTCTCCCAGGGACGCAGAGCTCGGGCTGCGCCGTGGGCGTGTGTGTGCGTAGGGGGCAGGCTCGGCGGGCGGGGAGGAGGGAGGTGACGTCTGGGAGGACGTGTTGGCGGCACCGTGCTGCGTGCGCCTTCGCGTTTGCTCACTGAGACCGTCCGCTGTCATCACCCCCGTCTGCACACGGGGAGGCTGGGCTCGCCTGCGGTGTGCGGCTGGTCTGGCTGCAGGCTCTGTCCTCGCTCCGCCCGCTGCCCCCCGCCCCCTGTGCCTGTCCCTCAGCATCCCGCAGCTGGTCAAGCCAGGCGGGGGCCCCTCCCCGCGCACGGGGTCTCCCGCGCCCCATCGCAGCTTCCCTTCCACTTCTCCACCCTTGACCGTGAGGTCTGAGTCCACCGCACGCTCCGCCGGGTTCGTGTTTTCTCAAGGAGTCTCTCCAAGGTCGGCCTTGACCGAGGTCACGTGGCAAAAAAAAAAAAAAAGCAATTCTTTCAGTCACATCCTTTTATCTCGACTCAAACAAAAACACCACCCTTTTGAAGACGACGATATTATTTCGACTCCTTCAAAACCACTCCTGTTACTCCTGTTACCTGACACAGATCTCTGTGCGGGGAGGCGGGGCGTGCAGGTGTCTCCTCGGAGCGGGGGCGGGGTGTTGACCGTCCAGCGGATGTCACCGCTCAGCACACGCCGTCGCACTTGTCCCGTCCCCTCTGCCGACAGCAGGGCCAGCGGTCAGCGGTGACTCTTCCAGAAGCTCATCTAGGCTTCCGGGGCTTTGCGTGTGAGCGCTGGGTCTGGTCGAGACCGAGCCCCACCGCCTGTGCCCCACAATCGCCTGTACACGATGCCCGCTGCTCCGTTCGGAGCACAGTGTCATGAAGCGGCCGGATTCGGGGCGCCTGCACGTTGTTGTAAACCGTTACCCCAAATTCTAGACGCCCGGTTGCTGTTCTGTGTCCACCCCTCACGTAGGCAGCGTCTCTTCCGCAGCCCCGCCTTATGGAAAACGTTTTTTCTACCTTTTATTGGAAAACCAGGACCGCGTAATTGTCACGCCCTCTCTTTGTCACAGCTGCCAGAAGGCTCGGAGCGAAGTTTCGTGCTGGTGGAGGTCGTTTATCTCAGCTTAATGTTTCTGGTAAAAATATCGGCCTCCCCACCTTAGTCTTTGACTCTTGTGTTTTTATTCATGCTCCGGTGGTTTGGGGATTTATTGCATCTTTCTTGCCCCAAACCTTCCCTGGAAACAGGCCACTCTGTTCTCTGCCAGCCGTGTGGGCTGGCCGGTGGCCGGGACCTGCCTGTCAGAGGGAGCCGAAGGCTTGCGGGGACCACGCCACATCGTCCAGAGGGAGCACTCGGGAGCGAGACCCGGGCTCGCCTCGCCCGTGACTGCGAGAGTCTCTCTCCTCATCCGCCGCACCGTCCGCCCCTCCAGGGCCGGGTGGAGACGGGAAATGAGGCTTTTAAGTTGTGCGGCCCAGGCGCACGGCAGACGCCGTCAGTGTTTATGTCCTTCTGAGTGGCCTCGGGTTGGTGTGGTCAGGGCCGGCCTCCTGCATGTGTGGCCATCCCAGGGCCTGGGCTCAGAAGGGTTTAATGCTTGCAGTCACCATCTCGAAACCCTTAATCATTTTATCTCTGCATGTGTGTTTTGTAAATGGAGTCTGAGGGGCAGGTGTGGCCCCTCTGCTGCTCCCTGCCGCCCCTGCCCCCCACCCCACTGCTTAGCCCTCTCTGCTTCCTGGGCGAGCACAGGATGGTGCTGGTCACCGTGAAGTCTGCAGTCACCTTGCAAATATCCCTGTGCCCAAATGAGAGGGACATAAACAGCAGATAAAAACCACCGTGACAGGGTCAAAGAGAAACTGTGGGAGAAGAGACTGCACCCCCAATGCGGTCAGGAAACGGGAGGGAGGGAGGGTGGCAGCGTGGTTCCCCAGGGTGCTAAGACCCACGGCCGCAAACTGGCTGGCTTCAAACGCCAACACGCGTTGTCTCGCAGCTCTGGAGGCGAGAGGTCGGTCGTGACGCTGTCACAGGGCCCTGTGCCCTCGAGATCCGGCGGGGAGGACAGTCCCTTGCCCGTTCCGCTTCCGGTGGTCACCGGCAGCCCTCGGTGCTCCTTGGCTTCCCTTCGGTCTCTGCCTCTGGGTCGCATGGCGCTGTCCCCATCGCGTGTCCCTGTGCGTCTCGTCTCTTCCCGTAAGGACACTGGTTGTCTTAGTTCGAGCAGCTGTGACAAAGCACCACAGGTGGTGGCTTACACACAGCAGAAACTTGTTTCTCACGTCCTGGAGGCCGGACGCCAGCGTGGTCGGGTCCCGGCGAGCGCCCACCCGCAGGTTGCAGGCGCCAGCTCTTCGTGGCAGCCTCGTGTGGCAGGAAAGCCACCTGGCTCTTGGGCCTCTCCTTACGAGAGCGCTAACCTCATTCGTGAGGGCTCCATCCTCATGACCCACTCACCCCACAAAGGCCCCAGGGGATTAGGGTTTCCATAATGCATTTCGTGGGGGCACGACCTTCAGTCTGGAGCACCAATCCCAGTGGACTGAGGTCCACCCCGCTCCAGCTTCCCTGGATTTCCTCGGCAAAGACTCTTTCCAGTAAGGTCACGTTCACAGGGCCTGGTGGACACGGAGTTTGGAGGGACGCCACTCGACCCGGTGCCGATGGCCGGTCAGGGCCTCTGCGGTCCTGGAGGAGAACGTGGCCGATGCTGCCGCGGTGGCCGCGGGAAGCTCCCTCTGCCTCCTCGTGGCACGGCCGAGCGCGTCACCTGGCTGATGTTCGTGGGGGGCTGTGGCATCGAGGGGGCCGGCAGTGCGGCTCGGGAGATGCAAGCGTGGAGACCCCAGGGACCTACGGCAATGAGCAGGGAGCTGCCCGTGGGAGGGCGAGAGCGGCAAGGCTCCCCGGCCCCCGCTGGCCACATTTTGCACGTGTTTCCATTGTCCTTGCAGCCACTCGACCAAAGCTTACGGAATATGCCCGCTTTACTGCAGGCACCGGGGCCGGGGCCAGGATGAAACCTGAGTGCGACAGAGCTACAAGCTCGGCCTGGGACGACACGGGACGGCTTCAGCACAGGAGCTGGGGGCCGGCATGGAGGAAGGGCGGGCGGGTCTGCTGGGTGACCGACGGGCGGTGCAGAGAGCTTGCTGTGTGGCCGCGGCGGGGGGACCTGGTTCCGGGCACTGCATCTGTGTCCCTGCTCGTGGGCGAAGGGTGAGAGCTGCGACCAACCTCCACAAATGGGGACAAAGGGGACGGGTGGAAAAAGACTTCAGGGGAGCACCGGTGGCAATGAAAACAGGCAGAAACAACCACGACGTGCCCCGTGACAGGAACTGGGAGCCTGACCGAGGCGTGTCCCGGAGCAGAGCGTCCCGCCGTCATGGGAAAGACAGAAGCCACTTTGCACAGCAGGCACGAGAGGGACCCCAGCCCCTACCCCTGATCGAAAGAAGCGGGGCAACGCGCAGGCCGGGGACGCACACCCGCGAAGACCAAACGGACCCGATACGTAGTTCGCAGACACCAGCTTGCGTCCATCACAGCTTCCTGTGTGTGCAGCTCGGGGAAAGATCTGGAAAGAGAAACCACAGGGGGCATCGGTGGTTTTTGCTGAGCGGCGGGAGGGCGGCGGCCGGGACGACGTGGGAAGGCACCCGTTCTGTCTGTAAAGGTGGCTTTCATGTCCTCCTCGCTGAGCTGGGACCGGGCCGTGAGCAAAGGACAGCGCCACCCCAAGTACGGGAACGATCTCTGCTGGGGACCGAGGGGGCTCAGGGGCTGTGACTGCGGGGCGCCTCCTGGACTGCTGCCCCAGTGACATTCTGAGTGTCCGCTTTCAATCCTCCCAAACCGCTTCCCCGTCACCCTGTCCCCCGTCTCTACCGCAGGGCGCACCCCTAATTACCGGCACCGTGTTCTTCCTGCATTAGCTGCATGAGCGGGGCCTCTAGGTGGCCGGCTGCACTTCCCGAGGCTGACAGGGCAGCTTCGGCAGCCGTTGGAGGCCAGTGTCCCGATGAGCGCGCCCTGTGCCACCACGCATCGTCCCTGGAGCCCCTCTGCGAGCGTTTTGCCTGGCACCGGAGCGCTCACGGGATGCAGCGGCCAGGCGCTGGGCGCGTGAACCACTTCTTGCTGGAGCTTCCTGAGGGGACACCGGTGAGGGTGGTGGCAGGCTCTGGACTGCGGGACATGCGGATGTGTGTGTCCGGGGGCCCTCAGCAGAGCGGGCCCGGGAATCGCGAGACCCGGGCTCGGAGTGGAGCCGCAGCGATGTCACGGAAGCTTTTACTCGGACGGAAAAATGGATGAAATACTTTTCTGATGACGCATCGCAGAGGAATCTGCGAATGTGTTGGATGACGTAGACTGGCTGACAGCTGAGAGATGGAGTTTCATGAGCAAAATCCCGGGGGCCTCAGCAGAGCCGGCCTGGGAATCGCGAGACCCGGGCTCGGAGTGGAGCCGCAGCGATGTCACGGAAGCTTTTACTCGGACGGAAAAATGGATGAAATACTTTTCTGATGACGCATCGCAGAGGAATCTGCGAATGTGTTGGATGACGTAGACTGGCTGACAGCTGAGAGATGGAGTTTCATGAGCAAAATCGACTCGGCCTCAGAAAACCCACTCGCGCAGGTACAAGGAAGGCGTGGCCTGGAGGATGATGGGCTGGGCTCGGGGCGAGCGATTCAGCCGCAGGCCACATTCACAGAAGTATCCGTGGGGCGCACAGATCCAGAAAAAGGCCCCGTGGGATCGTGTTCCTCTCTGGGGCAGCTCACTCTCAGAGCTACGTGGCAGAAGTAATTCTCAAGGCATCCTGTTCTAGTCAAAAAAACACAACTTTCGAACAGCAAAAGCCATCCCAGAATATTATGGGCTTCCCCAGGGGAGAGTGAGCCCCCCGTCACTGGGCCTGTGCAAGCAGAGTCATGGCAGGGAGGCAGCTCCAGCAGGCCGGACACCAGGGCTGTTTCTCCCTCCTCCAGGAAGGGCGCCAGGCCTGACTCAGGCGCACGCCATTATTTGCCCCGTTGGGGAACTGATGAGCAAACGTCACACATCTGGAGAAATAACAGACGGCCCGGGGTGTTCCCGCCACTCCCGGGTCCCGGGGCACCACGGAACGCCACGCGAGCGAAGACACGTGCTCGTTTGCTGTGGCCGCTGTAACAAATCGTCACAAACTTGGCGGGTTAAAACAACACGCATTTATTCTCTTGAAGTTCCGGAGGTCGAAATCAGTTTCACTGAGCTAAAATCCAGGTGTGGGCAGAGCCGGTTCTTTCTGGAGGGTTCGGGAGCCGCCCGCATCCCTTGGCTCGCGGCCCCTTCCTCCCCTTCAAAGCTCGTCCCTCCAGCCTCCGCCCCCATCCCCGCTTTGCCTTCTCTCGCTGCGGTCAGATCGCCCTCCGCCTCCTGCTCATGAGAACACGTGTGGCTCCCCTTAGGGCCTGCCCCCGACAGCCGGGGACACGTCTCCCTCTCAGGAGCAGTCTCACCGTCCCGGGCCCATCTGCGGAGTCCCTTTGCCACGCGGGGAACGTTCACAGGTACCGGGGCCAGGACGTGGGCGTCTTTCCTGGGGGGGCTGGCGCGTTGCTTAGCTCAGCACCGGGCGAAACAAATGGGGCTGAAACGGGCCTTGGAGGCACCTGCGTGTTTGGGGGGTGGGGAAGGGGAGCTAGAGAAAGAGGTGGGAGACAGAAACCACGAAGTTCAGAGGGTCTGTGACCGCGGGGTGACCAGCAACCTGGGAAGGGGGGTGCCGGAAGGAGAAGGCGGTGGCCGGGGTGGAGAAAGCCCAGGGTGTGGCCTGACTCCTGCCCTGCAGCGTCCTTCGTGCCTGGAGCTGGGTGTGGTGCGTCCGCAAGCAGACTTTGCTGAACGAGGGAAGAACCGAGGATGCTGCTACCGCCGGGGAAGGCTCTGCTGGGCGTCCTGGGTCGGCGTCCTCCCCAGGCCGGGCTCTGCAAATCCCCGTGGGGAGCGGAGGTACCTCCACCTGCTGTTGCGGGGGCCCGGGCCGCCGTCAGAGTGTGAGCACGCGGGCCAGCACACCGATGGGTTTGGCGGCAGGAGCGAGACCGCCGCGGAGGTGAAGACTCTGGGTCTCGCCCCACTTTCTGAAGACGGGGACTTAGGAAGCAACGAGCTTTCATTTCTACCAGCCAAGGAGTAGGTTCCACGCCGACGAGCCGACTCCATTATTCAGAAAACGTCCCCCTCCTGCCAACCTTTCCAGTGCCCAGTGCCCCCGCGGTCCGGCCGTGACCCAAGGCGAGGGGCCGGCCTGGACACCGTGCAGTAGGCAGGGCACAGCTTCTCCTGGCTGCGGGGTCACGGGAGCCACGGGTCCCTCCACATTTCATCATCTTCGCTTGCGAAATAGACGGGGAATGAAACGGGCACTTTCGCAGGCGCTGCCGGGCGGGCCGGCCAGGGCGAACGAGGACGCCGCCTTCCTGCGGAGGATTCCGGGCGGCGAAGGCCACACAGACCCAGGGGAGCCGCGTCCCAGAGCTCCGCACCCTCCTCTGTCTGTCGGGAACGTGCGTAGGTCGCCCTGTTAAGCAAGTCAATATTGGATTTCTTAGAATTCTGAGAAAGTTCTTTATTTTTCAGAGCCTGCAAGTCAGGGCAGACGGAGCTCTCTGTGAGACCGTCCACTCTTAGTGGAGGAGGCCCCAGACCGCAGGCCCGATCGCTGGATAGATCGCGCACGCTCGTACCCAGCTCCCAGGGGTGTCCGCCGTGGGCCGGGCACTGTGAATTCAAGGATGCGACGGGCTCGGCCCCCGTCGGCTGGAGTTGGTGGGTGGCGAGCGTGCGAACGGCCACCCTCAGGCTCCGTGCGATTGGCGAGGTCTGCGCACAGCACCCCGGGGAGGAGGAGGGCCTGGCCGTCAACCCGGGAAGCACCCCGTGGATGGCGCCTGGCAGACGCCGCAGGGAGGGTGAGGAAGGGAGGGGTGAGCAGGGCTGGGCCCAGTGGGGCGAAACGGCGGCCCCCGCCCCCCGCCTGAAGGTCTGATCACGTGTCAACTCAGGGCGCCTGGAGGGCCGGGCAGGCAGGTGAGGGGAGACACAGCTGGGGCAGGTGGCGCAGCGCCCTCTGTAACAGGGGGATAGCGAGGTGTTTAGACAGAGAGCAGCGGGCGGCTCGGGGCGGGTGGCCGGTGAGCCGGGGAAGCGGGGGCTGGGGGGGCGCGTCCTGGCTGCAGAGACCGCGAGTGCCGAGGACCGAGGCTGAGCATGGGGGACGGAGGGAGAGGACGGCGTGCTGGGTGTTTATTTGGGGGTACGTGCTGGGCTGTGCTGCGTCCCCGTGCAGGGTGGTTATTTGGGGGTGCGCTCTGGGCTGTGCTGCGTCCCCGTGCCGGGTGCTTATTTGGGGGTGCGCTCTGGGCTGTGCTGCGTCCCCGTGCCGGGTGCTTATTTGGGGGTGTGCTCTGGGCTGTGCTGCGTCCCCGTGCAGGGTGCTTATTTGGGGGTGCGCTCTGGGCTGTGCTGCGTCCCCGTGTAATCCGCATGTTGACATAACTAGGGACGGGCGGGTCACTCCTCCGGCAGCAGCCCGTGTCAGACTCGTCCTGTTGTGGTGACGTCATCTCTTGCAGGATGTTGACAGTGGCCTCGGTCCGCACGGTGGTGGGAGCAGGTTGCAATCCACCCCCACCCACAACCGCGAGGTCCAACCCAGGAGGCCGGGGTGGGGCATGGGGCGCGGGGGACAAGAGGGGGGGCTGCGACGAGAACCCGGATTCGGGACCGCACCGTCCGCCCTGTGCCCGGCGGCCTCCTGAGAACTGAGAGTGAGCACCCAGTAGGTGCTCACACACGCGGGCCCGATTGGGAGAGAGGGTTTGGTGTGAGCACAGACCCTGGCGGACAGAGCTGCCAGCAGCAAACGGGCGGCCCGCGGGGTATGCCGGGTGTCACTGGGCTCCTTCTCAGAGACCCGGTGGCTCAAGACTGGGCGAGGGGGCAGCACCTGCCTCACAGGACCGCCCAGCTGGGCCTCCGTCAGGCACTTGTCATTGGTCTAGAAGGCTGTTCCAGCCCCGCTGAGGATCTCGAAGCTTTGTCCTGGGAGGCGGGGCCCGTCCCGTGGCCTCCTGGAGCATGGCCTTACCCTAAGAATAAAAACAATAAAAATGAGTAGAAAATAATACTCGGGAAAACAAGAAAGAAAAACCAGTGAAGGAAGCCGTGAGGGGGGCGGGCGGAAGCTGGGAAGAAGGGACTAGAAAGGACAGCATCCAGTAACGGAAGACGGTCCAAGGGCGCCTCAGCGTCCTGGCCTGGGGCCTCAGCCTGGGGGCCGTGCGGCTGGCACCCCGGGCCCCGGCTGCTCGGCCAGCGCAGAGCGCGCGCCTTCGGCCACCACCGTTCCCAGCGTGAGACCGGCACTGGGCCTCGGCCTGTGCGCGAGGCCCCTCGTGGCCTCTCGTCCTCTCCGGTGGCCGAGCCTCCCCCACGCCTGCTTTCTCCTCCGCCGCAGAGTCCTGGTCAGTCTGAGGGCTCTCGCTCGGACGCAGAGACCGTGTCCCCCGGTCAGACTCGCTCAGGGCTGTGCCTTCGGACCCGCCTCAGCCCCGGCCGCACGGCCATGGTACCGGTGTCCCTGGCGCAAACTCAGACGACCTGTGAAGTGAGCTTTCAAACGGCACGAGGCCGTGTGTGACACCTACTCCGCCGGATCCCTAAAGACCCCATAGGCCGGACGATGCCCGTGGGTCACGACGGGGCTGCCGGGCGTCCCAGCGCGAGGGCCAGGCTGCTCCTTTCATGTTCGGTCAGGACCAACGCCGACTGGGAGAACCCCGCCCCCCACCGCGGCCGGTTTTCCCGTCATGTTACTAACGGCACTTACGTAAGAAAACACGCGCTCCTTTCTGATTCCTGCCAGGGAGCAGCGGGTCTCGAGGTGAGGCCGCTCCGCCGCCTCCCACCTGTCAGCGGACACCCGCAGCCCTTCCCTTTCTGCGTCGTCTCAGGAAGCTCTGTGCAAAGGCCGCTCAGCTGCCGCCGCCGTCATATGTCCAGGCCCTGGCGGAACCAGCTCGGCCTCTCCACGCTGCCCGTCTCGTGCACTGTTCTGCATGCGTGTTGATTATGATGCACTTAAATATCTTTACAGAGACAATAGTGCTGATTTTCGTCTTGCACTAAGGTGTAGAAAGGCCCAGCTGGTGAAGGACATTGGGGCAGAGCTGGTTTAGAAAGTGACATGAGAGGGTCAGTGGCTGTAAACACAGCACAGGACAGGACCCTGCCGTGGCCGGGCCGACGTCTCCGGGCTCTGGGACAGAGTAGCCCATGGTGTCAGGGCTGAGGGCTCCGGCTGCTCCCGCTGTGCCCAGGTCAGGTCATGTTTGCAGTGTGGCCCTGGGTCCCAGGCGGAGGGTTTGGGACACTGTGGGAGGCACGTGCACACCCAGGGAACCGCAAGGTGCCACACCAGGGGCCGCTCACCCCATGCTGTGAAGGGGGCCCCGAGCTGTGCCGTGTGGACGTCCCAGCGGTCAGGATCAGGGGTGTGTGGCAGGAAGAGCTGGGGGCTACGCGAGGGGCACGGGATATGGGGCAGCCACAGAGACCCCTGTGTCCGTCGGTGGGCAACGCAGCCGTCCAGGCAGACGGGGCCTGGGCGCAGGTGGCCGGCAGCAGGACAGATGCCGCTCCGACTCCGGGCCTCGCCGGCACCCTGCCCTGGCTAATTCTCGGGGGGCCGACCGCGAGCGGGCCCCGGCCTCTGACAGCGGTTTCTCTCCGGCAGCGTCCAGCCTTTCACTCAGTTCCTCGGCCGTCTTAGGGTGAGCGCTTAGCGCAGTCCGGGAAAGGAGCTGACAGCAGTTGAAAGGAGCGAGAACAATCGAAGGCAGGAGAGAGGCCGGCAGGGGACAGGGGACTGGAGGACTTAAACGCGCCCAGGAAGCGAGAGGCTCGGACGGTGGGGGTGGGGCTTCTTCCCGGTGACGGCAGCTCAGGGGGAGAGCTGTGAGTTCTCGGGTGCCCCCCTGCGCCCCTCGGTTTAGTATTCCCCTCCGTGCTCAGCCTCCAGCTAACGCTCACTCAAAGGCTTCTGTGAAGTCCCGCGTGACCTCAGCCGCTGCTCAGAAACCGAGCTCGCCTCCCTCGCTGGCCCTTGGCTGGGTCCGTCCCCACAGAGAGAAGAGTGTGGACGGGGAATAAAGACGCGGGGGACACGGGCCCCAGCGGCCCCTTTTCTCAGGACCCTGCTAATGCGCCATGGCCTGGGTGCCCAGCGCTGGGGATGGCTGAGCCTGTCAGACAAGGGGGCCGTTTGTCTCCATCCTCGGTGTCCAGGGCCCGTGTCCTCGGGGAGGTGCCAGGTTCTCAGCACCCCCCCGCCCCCCAGCAACATGAAGTGCTTTGGAGTGGACGGAAGCAAAGGGGGGTGGGCAGCCCCTGGTGTCACTGTGGGAACCTGGCCGGCTCCTGACGGGGGACGAGCATGGTGGTGGGTCTCGGGCACGGCCAGCCTCCCAGTTCAGCCTGGCCAGGCGCTCAGTGGGCAGCTGATGCCAGGCGGGGCTGTGGTCTAGAACAGGGCAGCCATCTGAGACAAGAGCCCAGCCGACATCGCGGCCAGGGTCCGGGCGGTGTACTGAATGCGCTCTGGGCTCCGTGGATCCCCCACGTTCTGCAGACGGGCTTCACGGCTGGGGAGAGGGTTGGGCCGGGGTACAAGGAGGGGCCACGGCGAGGGCCCTCTCTGCCCGCATCTCGTCCAGAGGTCACCTTGGATCAGTTTTTTAATTGCGATTCAATGTCAGCTTTTTGGGGGGGGTCAGGGAAAGGGTTTCTGTTGCTTGAGAAATGTTTGAGGGCCTCAGAGTATCGGACGAAGGTCCTGTGCCTCCTCACCATGGTCTGACGTGCGTGAGTGCGTGCATGCGTGTGTGTGTGTGTGTGTGTGTCGCGGTCTGACGTGCGTGAGTGCGTGCATGCGTGTGTGCACACGCGTGAGTGTTCAGTGCCCGTCCTCCCTGCCAGGACACCAGTCCCCGGGGCCGGAGCTCCTGTGTGGCTGGGGCACCGTGGTGTCCCCCACACCTGGAGCACCCTGAAAAATATCTGTCACACGAGTGAGTGATGAGCTGGGACAGGAGTCCGGAGACCCGGGGTAAAGCCACCCCCCTTGTGACCCCGATGAAATACACGCGTGAGTGTTCAGTGCCCATCCTCCCCGCCAAGACACCAGTCCCCAGGGCCGGAGCTTCTGTGTGGCTGGGGCACCGTGGTGTCCCCCACACCTGGAGCACCCTGAAAAATATCTGTCACACGAGTGAGTGATGAGCTGGGACAGGAGTCCGGAGACCCGGGGTAAAGCCACCCCCCTTGTGACCCCGATGAAATGATTTAACGTCTCTGAGCCTCAAAGTGGGTAGAATAACAGCCAACCCTCCACCCTCGCAAGAAATTGTCCGCAGTGCTCCGGGGTCCCCAAATGCACAGATGTGATTTTCTCCCTGAAAGTCAGTCTGATGTGACATAAAAAGAATCTTTTAACTAATTAATCGACATGGGTGACACCAGGAGAGAGGCCAGTAAGCTAGTGTCTTTCTTGACCCTGGACTCCCTGGGAGTGAGGCTGTCCCCACGGGGTCCCTGCCCGCCGAGCAGGGAGGGAGCGAAGCTGTGTGGGGGCCACAGCCGCCTGAGGTCAGGCCAGTCACCAGCCGAGCGAGGCCCCGGCCACCAGCTCCTGCTGCCGGGGTTGGATGGGCATCTCTGCGAAGTGGCAAATTCCTTCTGTGGTGACGAGTTGGAACCCTCGAGTGCCCAGGTCCCAGGGCGGCCTTCCCAGGGGGCACATTCGGGGTGCATGCGATCCACCGGGGTTTACGTTATTTCCCATCCGTAAAGCACAAGGCTTTCCCTGGACACTGCCTGCCGCCCAGTCAGCCTTCCCTGTCCCCGATGAAGGCCTGGGGGTCCCGCTGTAGGACCCGAGGAGCCCCTCAGGACCCAGCAGCGGTGCTGTCTCAGAGAGCCAGGGCTCCCACTGTGCTCTGGGGAGGTGGCCCTGTCTGCTGGGGTCTGGCAAGCGTGGCGGCCGCCAGGGTCTGTGTTTGCAAGGACGTGCTGAGGCCCAGGGGAGGCTGGCGGGGAGCCCTGTCCCAGTGGGGGTCTCGGGAGGCTAGCCCTCACTCTGAGGGGGTGAGGCTGGGAGTGTGGGCGTGCTCCTCTGTGTGGGGGGTGGAGTGGAGTGAGCCACCCCAGGGCCCGGCGTATGGTGCAGAGCTGGGAGAGGAGGCCCGGGCCAGCGGCTCTCACCCCCTCCTGTGTGGCTTTCTTTCACGCCCCCCGACAGCTGCACCCCCTTCCAGCACGTGGCATCTCTCCACACACACACGGCGAGTCCCCCTCCCTGTGGGGGACGCAGGATGGCGCAGTGTCCTGCTGGTCTCGTGGTCCCGGCCCCCGTGCCTGGTTCAGGGTGGGAGAGCTCGCACTCAGACGATGTCGGCGGGACCCAGGGACTCAGGGACCCAGGGACCCAGGCGTAGCGGGCAGCGGCCACGTCTGGGCCGTTTTCCTGGGCTGACGGGCGGCTGCTGGGGCTCAGGAAGCTGAGTGTCGATAATAAGCAGACACAGTGACATCTGGGACTCCAGAAGACACGTCTGCTGACTTGGTCCCCCATGGCCTTCTGATGCCGCCGATGCTTGTTATGGGACATGAGCCCTAGGAAGGTGAAGGAGGTGACTCCCACGGGGCTCTGTGTAATGAGGCTTCGTGACCCGGGCTGTGGCCCAGCTGGGGCTCCGACGTGCAGGGCAGACTTTCCCAGTTTGCCGGCTGTGCTGGTTCGGCACTGAATGTCCTGGATCTGGGGAGCCCCAGGATCCTGGGTGCACACGGCTATTGGTCCCCCCACAGCTGGGAGGGGAAAGTGAGCGCTGAACCCACAGCTTCTGGATCCGGCTGGGGGTGGGGACCTTGGCAGAGGGGCCGAGAGGGGCCTCGTCACCTGCAGAAACGTGGGCCCCAGGAAAGCCAGTCACCTAGAGATTCGCCACTCACCAGAGAACTTGACCTGCACGGGGCGGACGGCGCAGCTGGAGCCGCGGGAGGGGGGATACGGGAGCAGGGTGTGGTCGGCCCGGGCAGAAGCTGGCCTGCAGCCCAGGGTCAGGGGCCCAGGGGGGTGATGGCCAGACCTGGGCACTGCCTCTTGCGTGTGTCCATTTCTTACGAGAACAACCGTCCCGACCCCACGGCCCAGCGTCACCCGGTGTGACCGCACCTCGTTTACACACATTACACCTGCCAAGGGCCTGTCTCCACGTGAGATCGCGGCCGAGGTCCGGTGGGCGTGGGTTTTGGGGGGCCCTAGTCAGCCCAGTGTGCCCGCTCTGCTCCCCCCCAGAGGCTCTGTGCTCCTTAGAGCACTCCGAGAGGCCAGGTGAGAAACAAACCCGTGTAAATTCCTCCCAGCATTTTCCAAATGCTTCCTGAGAACGGAGCCCTTTACTGCGGCCCTGGATACAGCTTCCAGGAGCCCGGTCTGGCCAGTGCCGTGCGGCTCCCTGCTGTGTAGACAGACCCGCTTCCCAGAGTAACTGCAGTCTGGGAGTGGGGGGAGGGGGTCAGCACGGCCAGGGTCCTGGTGGACCCCGGTGCTTAGGGACGGCGGGGTGCAGGTGGATGGGGAGGAGGCCAGCGCGATGTGCCTGTAACCTTGGTCTCGATTTTCCCAGTGTGACTGAGAGAAGCAGCGTTTTTCTGAAATAAGGTGCGTTTTAATCGCGCACGCTATGTCCGCTGATCTCTTACTAACTGTGCCCGCCTCTTGCTCGTCCTTTACCATGCAGGTCTGGGTCACCTCCTCCAGGAAGCCACCGCCAGTGCCAGAATGAGCCCCTGCTCAGGCTTCGCCATCGCCCTGCCCCTCCGGGGGCTGGCGTGGGCGGCTCACCTGTGTCCCCTCGCACGTACTCCGGCCTGACAGGCACTGGCCTTCCCTGCTTGACGTGAACCCCCGTGTTTGCTGGCCTGGGGACATGGTTCCGTGGGTGGGAGACCGTGACAGGGTTCCTAATCCAGACGGGGAGGACAGGCCAGCCCCGAAGGCCCCACCCCTGAGGCCAGGGTCCTGTGAGGCTTCCCCGTCTCTTGTCACCCACTTCCACCGTGGGATGCAGAGGAGGGACAGACTCTGGTCTTCCCGTGGGGGACAGGAGAGCTGTCGCCAGCATCGTGCACTAGCTGGGACAGCTAGCAGGGGTAGAGGACTCGAAAAGCCTCACCCAGGAGAAAAATAGTGACGTCACGGACCATGACCCTGAGCAGGGCGGCCACACCCTGGTTATTCACAGCCTACGAGGAGACAGTCTTGCCGTCTTGGCTCAGCCGCCCGGGGTGTGTAGGTGGCCTTGCTGCCTCTCCATGTGGCTGCAGGCGGCTGTGGACAATTCGGAAGGACTGCTTCCTGCAGGGCGTCTGACAGCAAAGTTGAAGGGAGGTGGACATGGGGCACACGGAGCTGGCCGGGCAGGGGGCCGGGCAGGGGGCCGGGCAGGGGGCCAGGCAGGCGGCCAGGCATCTGGAAGCCTCACCTGCCTCTGCTCCCTTCCCACTCCGACCTCCCTAGAGACCGCGTGTCCTCCGGGGCCCGTGTCCGCGCCCTCCCTCCTGGAGAGGGTTCCAGGTGGCAGGTGGCGGGGGTGCCGTGGGAGAAGTCGGGGTCCCGAGTGTTCCCCGCACCAGCTCCCAGAAGGTCACATCTTCCTGAGTCCAGGTCGAGGCTGCCATCTAAAGCTTCGTCAACTGAGTGTCTTCAAACGACAGATGTGCACTCTCTCAAGCCCTGGGGGCTCGAGGCCGGGAACCAGGGCACCAGCGGGGCTGTGTCCCTCCCGGCGTCGTCGGGAAGCCTCTGGTCCTCGCCTCCTCCAGCGTGTGGTGGCTCCAGGCGTCCCTGGGCTTGCGGCCGCACCCTCCAGTCTCTGCCTCTTCCCCCCGCTTCTTCCCTTCCGTCCCTTACAAGGACACTTAGCACTGGCTTTGGGGCCCGCCCAGATAGGCCAGGACGAGCGCCTCATCGAAGATCCTTAACGTGCCGACATCTGCGAAGACCCTTCTTCCAAATCAGGTCCCATTCCCAGGGTCGGGAAGTGGACATGTCTTTTGGGGGCGTCACCATTCAACCCACACACTCGGTCTGACATTCAGCTGGGGTGTTTGGGGCCAGGAGCTGTGGTGGCCTGTCCTGCTGAGCCCACCCCAGTGACGACATGCTCTAACCACCCAGGGAGCTGGTTGCACCCCACGTCCCACGCCAGCCTGCTGGGATCCCCCGCCCCGTGGCCCTTTGGCCTGGCACTGGTGCATTTTCCAGTGACTCAGAGCCTGACACAGAGGAGCCGTCCTGCTGAGAGGTGGGGGCGGGCGGTCTGGAGACACTGCTATCTTGGGTACTTTCCTGAGCCAGTGTCACCGGACAAGGGGAGTGACCCTTTGAACCTCTGAGTCCGAGTCTTCGGCCCTGAGCTCTCTGTCCTCGCCTGTAGGACCAGGGACCGTGCTGTCTCTTCTGCTCCCACGGTCAGGGCGACGGGGCAGAGGCCCACGGCGGGCCTCAGTGGACGGGGTGGACGGAGCCGGGCAGCAGCGAGGCTCCGCCTCTCTGCAGAGGGAACCACCAGGTGTCTCTTTGTTCCCTGCACAATGGCCCCTCACACGGCTCGATCCATCAAGAAGCCTCCCGCACCCAGCACAAAGCCCTGCCGCCCTGCCGCCCTGCCGCCCCGCCCCTCCCCGCTGGGCCAGCTCTCGCCCCTCTCATGTGCCTCATGCGTCCTTTCTGGGCACCGCGGTGCCAGGCTCCGTGTCCCGGTTGCAGCCCTCCCCGTGGCCCCCATTGTTTGGGGGGTTTTGTTTCCCCTCTTTTTTGCGTATTGTTTTCCTCGACAGACATTTGTCTTTGCCTCAATAAATTATGCTTTCCTCGCCATTTTATATCTTTTTTTTTTTTTGGTAAGTATTGTCATTGTCACTAAG
>NW_006434828.1:1824710-1852309 GCF_000325575.1 Pteropus alecto
GGGCAAAGGCGGGGTCGGGGGTTGGGGGCCGAGGCCATTGTCTTATTATCTCCCTTTCGGTTTTCCATTCAGGTTCGAATTCTCTCTCCATTCATCTTTTGATGCAAGCTTGGGGGGCGGGGAGGGGGCGACCCTCTGAATTCTCTCTCCTTCAGCTCTGAGCCGCATTTTAAAATTCACCTTCTATTTTTCACCCCCAGAAAAAGAAACATTTGCTTCAAAATCCATCGTTATCATCTTCTTGGAGCTCAGGATCTGTGGGAAAGGTAAGACGTTAATCTTTATTTTTTTTTAAATAGCTGCTTTGGATGACTTATGGTCGAGATAAAACACGAGGCCTTTCTGCACGTATGGAGGGAGGAACGATAGCGAGGGGGTTGGTCGGGAAAGGATTTAAACCGCGCACGCTGTTGGCCGAACCGTATCTTTAGGAACTGAGGGGGTCGTGAGCGTCCGCTCCGTGCCAGACGCCGCCCTGGCTGTCCAGGTCCCTTATCTTCCTTAATCCCCGTGGCCCGAAGCAGCGGCGTCTCTGTCTGCGGCTCCACAGAGTCGGAGGCGCCGCGAGCACGTCTGGCGCTTTCCGGAGGCCCCGCTTCAGAGGCCGGCCTCCCGGGCACGGTCTTCCATGACGCACGGCCACGGCCAGCGTCACCCCTTCACCCGCTCGGTGAGCGGAGCCCAGACGCAGGCGGGGGCCGCCGGGGTGCACGGAGCTGCTGGACCTGCTCCCGCGCTCACGGCTGACAGGTGCGGGGACGTGGCCAGGACGCAGGAGTCACAGAGGTGGCGATCAGGGCTGGGACGAAGCCCCGCGGTGGAGGGACGCCTGCTGCCCCAGGCGGCCGGGGCATCCAGCGGCAGGAGGGTCATTAACAGGAGACTCGACGGCTCAGAAGGGCGGGTGTGTCAGGGGTTAGGGCAGCGTCAGGGGCACACGGGGACCGAGAGGTCCTGCGTGGCTGGCCCTCGTGAGAGGAGGGAGGGGTGAAAGGAAGTTGGGGTCCGAGGTGGGGGCCCCCCAGAGCCCTTCGGACCAGGGGTCAGACTCTGGCTGTCTTCCCAAGGCCAGGGAGGCAGAAGGAAGTCAGCTCTGTTGGACTGTGCAGGGAGCTGACGTGTGCGTGGGGGAGGGACAGGCCCTGCGGGTCACTGGTCTGTGCACAGTGTGGGGGTGACAGGCCTGGAGAGTGGATCCCACAGCGTGAGCACAGGAGATGGTCAGGGACAGCGGGTCACTGGTCCGTGCACGGTGACCCCGCGGGGCATCCATTTCAGAGAACTAACCAGGCCCACAAAGAGGCGAGCACGCCGGCAACACTGGAGTGTGCCGGGTCGACGTGGCCGCCACGCCTTCACCATCCCAGGACGTCCCTTCGTAGGACCAGAGGATGACCCCAATGCTCTGGGGACCGCTTTCCAGGCTCTTTGCTTCTTCACACTTGGGTGTCTTTGCAGAAAGAGTGGCCCCACTTAACCGGACCCCCATTCTGCTAGACACCACCCACCCGATGCCTGTGTGCGTGTCAGCACCCACACGTGCGGGGACCTCGTCCCGGCTGTAGGGGAAGCGGAGTCCTTGGCCAACATCGATTAAAGTCAGAAGGAAACGAGGCAGCTCTCTTAATGGGGACCCCGTTTTCCGGGGAGTCGGGTGAGCCGAGTCAGGGGCATCGCTCCCAGCAGCAGCCTGGGCTGGGGAGCGGGGTGGCTTCCCGCTGTTCCCCAAACGCCCCGGCCCCGCGTCCTCACGGCCAGCATTAGGACTGCAGGGTCGGCACCCCCGTGTCCCCCCCACACCAGAAATGGCTCTGCATCTCTGCTTCTCCGTCATTCTCTTCTGAGCTCCGATGCGGGTGACGGGTTAGGCGCTTGGCAGGTTAATTAACGTTCCATATTCTCTTCTTCCCCAGTTCCTGCTCCCTCCGAGTAAGTGACGAGCGCACTCTGATGCGTCTGTCCTGCGATCGTCACATTTCCTATTGTAATTCCTTCGGTCTTGGATCAACGGTCTGGAGATCTCGACGTCTCTTGCTAGACGTCTGTAATTTTTCTGGAGGCTGGTTCGCGCGCCTGCTCTTCAAGCATCGGGCTCGGCTCGCCCGAGGCAGCGGGGCGAAGCCCCCGGGCGCTCGTGACAGCTGACATATTCCCCTGGAGCAGAGCGATCATCCGCGTTAAATGAGGATTTATGATCCACCCTCGCAGGCGAAGGCACCAGGGGAGCCCCGAGCCCCAGGCGAGGCCCTGGCCAGCGAGCGGACGGGCCCTCGTCGGTCAGCGGGGGAGGCGTCCTCGCTGCTGCGTGTGCCCGTGCGCGTGCGCCTCTCTGTTTTGCGGTCATTGTCACTTGTGCCAGCGTCACTGACCCTGTTTGGGAGGGCGGCTGCCTGCTGGAGGGTGAACTGTGGGTACACAGGGCCTACTCAGGCACCCTGGTTCTGGGAGGGTCGAGACTGACACCGTTTCTGGGTACTCGACTTTGCTTCGGGGTGTCGTCAGAAATCCAAGAGGTCTCTTTCTCTGGAACACACACACGTGACATGCGCACCCCGCCCCCCCATCCCCAGCTCTGTGCTCTGCTTCTCGCCAGTTCTATATCGTTAGCAGTTATTGAAACTTCCTGTTATGTCATCGTCTCTAAAATGGGGGTGGCACGGTCATCCCTCTAGAGCGTCAAATAGCGTCCCCCCAACTATGTCCACATCCCAGCCCCCGGCGCCGATGGATGTGGCCTTCTTTGGAAACTGGGTCTTTGAAGATGTAATTAATAATCTTGAGAAGAGATTATTCTGGGGCAGGGTGGGCCCTAAATCTCATGACTAGTGTCCTCACAAGAGGAGGGGACGGATGGAAACTCACAGAGAAGGCCTTAGGAAGGGGGAGACTGGTTGGGGTGATGCAGCTCACGGCAGGGACCGCCTCCGCCCCCGGAAGCCGGAAAAACCTTTTCTTAGTGACAATGCACGGACCACCCTCCCGGGGGCCTTCGGGACAGCCCCGCCCTGCCCACGGCTTGGGTTTGGGCTTCGGGCCTCCGGGACTCTGAGAGCGTAAATCACCCAGTTTGTGGCACTTCGTTGCAGTAGCCACAGGAAACTGCCCACTACCCTGTCCCCCGCGGGGACGGTGTGAAGGAGCGAGGCCGCACATCTGGCCGGAGCATCCTGCTGCCATCGTTCCTGATCCTCCCTCCCCTCGGGCCCCCAGCCGGGGCGTTACGGGGCCGGGGGAGCATCAAGAAGCGTGCCGGGGGCCCTTTCTGGCATTCACACAGGCCCTGCCCACCCAGGCTCCCAGCGAGAAGTCCGCCGGGCAGCAGACCCGCTGAGACCCGGGGGTGAGGTGCGGGGCGGCGGGGAACTCTATTCAATCCGCGACTCTTTTACCTTTGTATTGTATAATACTGGGGAGAGGGTGACCAGCAGCGCCGGGTTGCTTGTGGGATGAACTGGGGTGTGTCTCTGTTTGTAGAGGAAGGAGCTCAGCCCTGAGGCTGGCAGGCGGTTTAAAACAGTGAACACACCTCACTGACGCTTTGACACCAGACTCTGTCCTCTGATGCGATGGGTGACAGGGCGAGGCTCCAGGGAAGCCCAGCGGTCACGGCTGGGGTCGGACAACCTTTCCTGGGCACCTCTTATCACAATGTGATTTAGGGGTCCTCATCCCTGGATGGACAAATAGGGTGTTTTTTAAAACTGTGGCTCCCACCATGCCTACTGAATCAAAATCTTCTGGAAGGCGTCTTTCGGAGGCCTCCTGGGGGTCTTTGAGAGCTGCTGGGGTAACCTAGGTGAAGGTGACCGTGACATCGGGTCACAGGAGCACTCTGGAGCTGCCAAGCCAAGGGCAGCGGGCTTAGCGCCCCCGCACAGGACACATTTCTGCCCTCGGGGGTCCTCATCTAGTGGCGGCTCAGATTGGGGGTGAAGCTGCCTCCCTCCGCCGTGACGGGGCGTGGCGGAGAAGCCACCTACCGGAGGTGAAAACAGAGACGGGAGGGCGGGCCGCTTAGTCGTCCCCTCGTCATTGTACCTGGGCCCACAGGGCAGGCGGGAAGCCTCCATTCTGAAGAGTTCTGTGGTAGACTTGAGCTTCATAGAAACCTCTGAATAAGGAATAAATTTAAATGGGGATCTGAGCAGTTTGGGATGAAAATCTAGCTAATTCTTTTCAAGTAGTAATAAGGTCTTAAACACAGAATGATTTCGGCCCAGATGGCCTGGGGCCATCACCAAAGCCTTGAAGGTAAGAATCCAGACTAGTGTCTAGAGCTGGAGGCTTCCCGAGGAGGGACTAGCAGCTACGACTCGTGTGTGTGCGTGCGTGTGCGAGTGTGTGCGTGTGTGTGCGTGCGTGATGGCTAAATTACCGATATCACAGTGCTCGTTCTCACGTGATGGTTCAGTCTCTCTCGGCAAACCCTCCTGTCGGCCCCAGGGAGCCCCGCGTTTGCGACAGGCCTCGAGAAAGCATTTTCTCTGTGCTCCGAGAAGGTTCTCGGGCTGTGCAGAACGTGGTCCGCAGGAGCCTTCTTTGCTGCCACGGGCCGCTGGCACATCGGCAGCTCTCTACTCTGGGGCCCCCTCCGTGACCTGAGTCAGAAGCCCCAGGCCGGCCCAGGGACACGCATTCTCCGTGCAGCGAGCAGGATGGACGGAGGCAGCGGGCTGGGAGCGCTGCGTCCACCCCCGGCCAGGGGACAGCATCTGACTCTTCGCTTAGCCGTCTCTCACCCCGTTAACTGCCGGTTCTAGCACTGTACGCATCTTTTTTTTTGGGGGGGGGAGGCTGGGGTGAGCGTAAAATTAAAACTTTCTTTTACGTCTAATACATTTTAAATTACATGTGGAGCCCCAGCCTCCAAGAGTTGACTGTAACCCGGGTAGGCTTCTGAATATCGAGGTGTCCAGTGAAAACCCACATCACGTGAGTTCCTATTTGTAGCGCTGGCGCATCATACGTGCTATAAACGCGATCGCTAAGAAATGAACTAAATGGCAGCGTGGTTGGGAGAGATGAGACTTCCAGGCTGATTACAGACACACGGAGCCACGTTTCCTCTACGAGGATTTAACGGAAAAGCCCATCTGCTCAACGGAGACGAAACACCAGATTTGCAACTCCAGGATTTCCTAAGAAGAAGATAATTCTTTATTAATTATCGGAAAATATTCCTAACCTCCCTCCGGAGAGAAGCCATGGAAAAAGACCAATCTCAAGAAAAACGCAGTCAAATAAAGGTAAAATTACATTTGCTATAATGATTTCAAATCAGCGGGTTGTTTCTATTCGTTATTAACTGTAGTCCCATTGGACACCTCAGTGTCGTTGGTGCTTATTTATATATCGCATGAATATTCAGGAGGAACGGTGGCCCTGTGGGGCAGTCCTGTGATGGCAGAGACACCCCAGTCTCTCCTCTGTGGGGCGGAGAAGTCATAACAGGTTTTTACGATGAACTTTAGCAAATAATAACCCTTGGCATTTGCTCCTTGATTGCTAACATGATGTGTTTTGTAAGAAGAGCTCGCGTCACTGCCGTGGGGGACATCATGTGCCGAGAGACAGAACTGCAGGTGCTGTTGGAACCAGCAGACCCAGCTGGAGGTTCCGGGAGGAATTCCATCTGGAAGAAAACAAACTCTGACCAAGCAAGGGGCGGGGCGGTCTGGCGGAGTCGGCACCGACGAGGGACCGAGCACAGCAGGCTCTGGCCCCCGCCGGCAGCCCAGGCCTCCTGGGCGTCAGGCAGCAGGCAGGGGCAAGTCTGGGACCCAGGCAGTCGGAAGCAGGCCCTCATGGGGGACCCAGCTTCCGCAGGTGGTGAGGGTGGTGACTTGGCCATAGGAGGAACTGGAGCCGGGCTTTGGGGCTGCTCTCGCCCCTCTGGGACCGGGCTGATAGGAGCCGCTTGGTGCAGGGATGCACGAGGTCATGCAGAGCACTGACATTACAGTGACGGAAGAGAGGCCCGGGGAAGCCACCTCGCTGATCGTGTCGGCCGAGCCACGTCAGTCCCACAGCCGCGGCCGTCCGCCCGCCTGCGCTTCCTGTCCCCCGTGCCGCTGTTCCTCAACGAACTCTCTTTCCTCTTTTTTTTTTTTGAGTCAGAAACTCCTTTCAAAACCTGATGAAAGTTCTGCATCGTTTTCCCCTAAAATTCACTGATACGTTTTTGCAAGGAGCTTCGGAGGGTTCACGGACGCCGGAAGTGAGAAGCCTTGCTCTCGAGGACCAGGCTGCTCGCGTGACTGTCACTGTATCGGTCCCTGTGCCCTGTGCACGTGTGATCCCGCACACATGCTTTAAATCGCTAAGCTGCGAAACTGACTTTGCGCGTCTGACACCCACTGCCTCCCGCGGCCTGACTTGTCCACTGAGTAGTCCAGGAGACCCCCACCTCTGCCCACTCCTCACAGCCCTCTGGGACACTTCTGAGCCGGCGAAGAGCCCGGCTGCTTTGACATGAGAGGGGCCCCTTCTCCTCGCGCCTCGTGGAAGCCACTCCTCTGGCAGGGAGGACACGGCGGGCGTCAGGGCACCTGCTGGGCCTGACCCAGCCCATGCCTCGCTGTTCTCCCGCGTCTCTCTGACTTCTGCTCGCCACGGCCCCAGCCCCGTGTCTGCTCCTCGGCTGGTGTGCGGCCGGGGCTTCTGCATGAGGGAGGCGATGAGATGCGACAGGCCGGCCGGCCGTGAGTCGCGGGCAGCAGCGGAATCGATAACGCGGAATCTTTGAGAACTGATATGATAAGACCCGGGACTTAGCGTGGAGTGAGGATGTGTCGTTATGGTGCGGAAAACTGTGAAAACGGAGGAATAAGAATATGTGATTATATTTGCATATTTGTGCAAAAGGTGGAATCGATAACGCGGAACCTTTGAGAACTGATATGATAAGACTTCCGGGACTTAGCGTGGAGTGAGGATGTGTCGTTAAGGTGCGGAAAACTGTGAAAAAGGAGGAATATGTGATTATATTTGCATATTTGTGCAAAAGGGGACCCAGAAGAGCTGCAGTGGAATTTAGGGCGAGGGTGACCGTCAGGGATCGGGTCGGAACGGGGTAGAGCGGAGCAGTGGAAGAAAGTTTCGTCTGAGTACAATTTCGTATATAATTGTGATTTTTGCAACCTCTAAATTTTAATATTAAAAAATGAACTTTCATGCACAACGCTAAAAAAGCAAAATTAGTGTTGGATAAAACCATAAACGAATGAATTTAGCCGTATGTGAAATCGATAACCCTAAGTGCACAAGGGAAGAGAATTAATTCAAATAACTTTGAACTTTGCCAAGCTGATTTATTATGAATAATGACATGGCCACCGTTGTTCTGTAATTTTTAAATTTCTTTGTAAATATTGAGGGAGAGATCGAATAGGTAAACCTATTCCTATTGTCAGGACCCAGGCCTCTCCCCATGGGAGAAGGGAATAGGGAGGAGGACTATTTATTACCCGTTTCCAGAGAGTTCCAGGATGCATGGCATCCCCGTTACAACGAGCACACCTGGCACCCAAACCCTGCCTTCTAAACACCCTTTCCTGCTCCAGGGAATCAGGGCTCTTTGGAGAAATTACTGATGCCAGTAGACGAGGTATAGCTCACCCCGGAACATCTGATCTCAGAAACCAAGGGAGTGCCCCCGAGCCGACAGGAATGCAGATCGACGGGTCCTGGCTCCAGCATCAAAAAGAATAATTATGTGCTGCAACCAGTTCACCTTTCTGGAATTCTTCCCAAAAATGCTGCTCATGAGGAAACGATCAGGCAAGTCCCGGATGCCAGACGTTCTTCAAGACAAATAGCTCAGACTCTGCTCGGTGCCATGGAAAAAAAATAAGCCGAAGGTGGTCGATGGGAACAGCTCTAAAAGCAAACAAATAAATAAATAAGCAAAAGCGTGCCCCGAAAGACGCTTAATTGGTTGGCTCCTGGGGCAAGAAAAAGCCTCTGTCAAAGGCAGGTTGGGACAAGCGGAGAAGGCAAGTATGAACGTCACGTGGGCGAGAATGTCACCTTCACGTTTCTATTCTCAGGCATGGTCACAGCACTGCGGGTGCCCAGGGAGTCTCGTCCTCAGGGCTGGGCCCCCGCTCGTCCACCCCCAGGCCAGCAAGCACGCTGCTCATTCACGCTGGGCGGACATTTGTGCCCTGCTGGTTCCCGGGGCAGCCCGGGTCCCGCGGGTGGAGTCCATCTGCTCTGCTCCGCTTGTGTCTGCCTGTGGCTGTGGACCGCAGGTTCCTGGAAATGTGAGGTGTGTCTAAGCCCTGCTGGCCAGGCCACAGCTGTTTCGGAAGGCGTGGGTTTCTGGCCTGCTCTCCCTCCTTCCAAACCAAGCATCCTTTACCTGCTTTCTCCGCAGGGGTGGATCGGGAGGGTGGGGAGAGGCTGATCCACCTGGGGATTGGGGGCTGCAGTCCTACTGACCTTGCTCTGCGGCCAGGGGCAAAGCATTTGACTCCCGGCCGCCTCCTAGATGGTTACTTCGGGTCAGTGGACTCAGCTTCTTAGCGTGTGGCACACATCTGAGTCACTTGCGGGACATTAAAACAAAACAAAAATCAAAACACTCAAACGCAGGGCCGGCTCCCGCCCCTGGGCGTCCTTCCTCGGCAGGCCGGCGTGGGGCCTGGACACGCGCCCTTTCCTGATAGCTCCCCGGGGCCTCTGCCGCGTGTGTCTGTCGGGGCGCCACCAGACCGGAATGAGGGTCCACCAAGCTCTCTCCAGGGGTGGGAGCAGCAACCAGCTCCCAAACCCTCGCCGAGGCTCAGAAAAACGAGCCGCAGACATGGACCCCGAGCTTGGGGCGCACGGGCCTCTTCGGTGGGCGGAGCCAGGCCAGCACTGGGCCCCCACTCACATCTGGTGCTCGGCCAGAGGCGGGGCGCCCCCCGCCGCGGGGAGCGAAAGGTTTCGTGGTCCCCCGCCAGCCCCGTGCCTGCTGAAGGGTCATTTGAACCTGAGTGGCGCAGCGAAGGAAAAATAGCCAGCGGGATGACGAATGGGCTTGATTTCAAAGAAGCCCGTTTCCTCAGGGGGCGGGGCGTGGGCGGCACCTGGCTCGGCCCCAGAGTGCCAGTCACGGCGACACGGCCCCGGGGTTTCACGGTCGGCCTCTGGGTGACTCGAATCACACCCTCTCCAGGAAAAAGCCTTCACTGGACCTAGCAACGTGCCTTCTGTGTGTTAAACACAAAGCTGATTCACTCAAAACACGAGAGCAAACAGCTTCGGAATGTCCTAAGATGCCTTGGATTTGGGGCCTCGTTTCTCTGTTTCCATCAGTTTAGGATTCTGTAGCCCAGACGATGAACTGACTCAGAGTCCAGTTGTTAAGCCACATGGCTTCTCCCGCTTGACCTCTCAAGCATCTGCTTTCTGGGCGCTTCTCTGTGGAGCCTGGCTGGAGGTCACTGACGGTCACGTGGGAGGGACTCAGCCCTCGTCCCGATGCTCCTGTGGCCCCCTGGCCAGCCCTGGCTTCCACAGCCCCTGGAGGGCCACTTGGTCTCCCGAATGCCGCCACCCAGCCCACCTGGGCCCTCCGGGCACCGTTTTTCCCCTCCTTCCCCGCTGAGGTTCAGTCCTCCCGACAGGAGCCTGCAGCCCGAAAGCTGTCACTCCGACAGTGACGATGACGGCGTCGCTGAGCGGTGGCCTCCGAAAGGCACGTGTGTGCCCTGACCCTTGGCGCCCGTGACTATCACTTTAATTAAAAATAAATAAACGATTTACGAAGAGTCTGTATAGGTGTAACTGAGGGGCCCGGGGTGAGGTCTTCCTAGGAGGTCTTCCTAGGCTATTTGGTAGGTTCTAAGTCCAATGACAAGCGTCCTTATGAGACACGTAGAAGGGGACGCAGAGGAGGAGGCGGAGATGGAGGCGATGCAGCCGTGGGCCGGGGGCGCCCGGAGCCACCAGAGCTGGAAGAGGCAGGAGGGACCGTCCCCTAGACCTCTGCACACGGCCCTCCGGACACTCTGGTTTCAGACTTCTGGCTTCTAGAACCGTGGGGTTTCTATTGTGGTAATATGTTACGGCAGCCACAGGGAACACACATGACACACATGTGCACACATGCGCACAGCATACACACATGCACACACCACACACAAACATGCACACGCACACACACCCCACCACACATGCACATGTGCACAGTGCACACAGCATGCGCACACATACCACACACATGTACACACACACACACTCACACGCACACACCACACACATACAAACACATATGCCAGACACCACACGCACACGCACATGCGCACACATGCACACACCACATACACACACATGCACACACACCACACACATGCACACACGCACACACACCACACACACGCCCATGTGCACACACACCCCCTCAGAACCCAGTGAGGGACCAGTAAGCACAGACGCTGGACTCTGGACCGAGGGCAGCGGACAGCAGGAGAGCAGCTAACGCTCCGGGCAGCAGCCCAGACCCCAGGTCCATGCGCTCCCCCACCCCACCTTCGCCCTGACGCCCAGATGTCCACTCAGCATCTGGGTCCAGGTCACCGTCCTGCCCTCAGTCCTGCTAGCCCACAGACCCCGTCCTTGGAGGCCGCCCGGCTGACGTGCCCAAAGTCAGTGCCCCCGGCCCCCAGCCTGCCCGGCTCTGTCCTCCGCTGCCCTGCAAGCTCCTCATCTGGCCCCTCGCGGTGGCCGCCTTCTGGAGCCTGATCCACCGGTCAGCTCTGTCACTCCATAGAGTCCCAGGCTGCCCTGAGCGGCCCGACTCAGCTCAGCCCCACTCCCGATGGCCTCGTGTCCATGACCGCTCGGCCTCGCACGGCCCCGCACGGCCGTGCACTGAGACTTTTAATCTTTTCTCCCTGAAATCTGTTCTGCGAGCCCTTCCTTTAGCATTTGGATTTTAAAGACGATTTGAGCCATTCTGGCTTTTAATGGCGCAGTCCCGATGGTGTTTCCTCAGGCTCCTTTCGTGTGTGCGTGTGTGTGTGTGTGCGTGTGTGCATGTGTGTGCGTGTGTGTGTGCGTGTGTGTGTGCGTGTGTGTGAGAGAGAGACAGTTAACGTCAAGGCATTGATCGTTCTATGGCGTAGGCTGATGATGATGAGTCTCTTCTCTTGCAAATGTTTTTCAGCACCTTGCTACTGCTAATAAGATATTATTATCATTTTTTCTGAGTAAAACCTCTAAATTTATTCTGTGAACCTATTAGTGTGATCTAGAATTCAGATAGTGTCTAGAGATACACCGATCATGAGTTTTTGTCACTGTCTCTTAACCCAGAGAGTTTGACATTCACTGATCTGGTATTTTCCTTTAATTTGGCCGTCGGCGAGGCAGTCCCATATAAAACAAACATTTCTAAGCAAGTATTAGCTGGTAGGTAACTCGTGACTTCACGTGGGCCCGGATAAGACGTGACTACCTTCTTTCTGTCTTCACGTCAACTGCTGTCATGCCCGTTGGCTGACAGGAGATCCTGGAGGTCTCGCTTGTTCTCTGGAACCGTCCGTGCACGGGTTTGTTTTCGGCTGGGTAAAGTGGCGTCAGCCTCGCTGCGCCCTCACCGTCCACGAAGCGAAGGAGATTCTTCTCGTTCCAGCCAGGAGTCTGTCTTCTGATTTTCTGCAAACATCAAACGCACTCCCTGCCTCTCCTTCCTCATCCATCACGGTGGAAAGCTCCAGGCGTGGGAAAGGTCAGATGGGCCACCTGTTGCCTGTACTACTTCTGTCAAATAATAACCAGAAGAGAAATAATTGAAAGGAGACAGACAATTCATTACTAATTATACGGCGGGGCCATCTTGGCTTCAGATGTAGAGTTCGAGCTATGTATATTTGGAAACTAAGTAGTATTAAAAAAAGTTTATGTTTACGTGTTAGACATAGTTCATAGGTTCTGTGGGATTTTAGCATCGTGAGCCTTCGACGAGACCAAAAATAACACTGCTTTGCATCATGGGTAGTGGCTTCGCACTCAAAATAAAACCTTCTCAGGGGTGATGTCATTTAATTACTAATTAAAGCAATTATATTCCAATCTCGTCATGCTCTAGAATAGTTATTATTAACACTCTAAATCTGATGGAATTCGCTGCATGGCTTTGGGCTGACTGCAGAGTCCTGAAATCGACAACTGAAGTTGTCCTTTGAGGCAAACGAACATCATCAACTAATGGCAGGTCCCCTGGGGGTGGCCGTCGGAGACAGGCTGGAGCACATCAGAGACACAGACCCTACCTCCCCCAGACCCTGGCGTTCTCTGTCTCATTCCTACCCTTGACCAGGGCATTTTGCTAATGTAAGCAGTTTGCAATTTGTTAATTTAATTTTTCCCTCCAGCTTTTCTGAAACTCAGAGCCAGGTCGAACAAGGATCTTCACCTCCTCTGCACGTGAAGATGGTCTCTCTTCTGCTTTGCCCTTTAATTCCGCGTTGCATTCTGCAAGTGCGTAGGGTCACCAGGGCCCGCCCAGGAACTGGACTTCAAGCCCGGGAAGGACAGGAGCGAAGCAGGGCAGGTTTGGACCAAGAGGGACAAAGGGAAAGTTCTGGAGGCGGGAGGTGGTTCTGTCAGGGGGCGTTGTTTTGGAAGATCTCCCTGCAGTGCCTCCAGCACGCTCGTCATGCCCTGGCCACCCCCACGCTGCGGGACTGCTCCTGGAGACAGCTATTATTCTCTGCGCAGAGGGCCATCTAGCCTCGCTCGTGAACCCTGGCTGGGCTGGGCTGGATCGGGGGTGAAACCTAAAATAATGTGCGGTTTTATTACCAAATTCTTGAACAGTTTTATATGTATTCGTAATGGGAGATAAGGTGAATACAATAACCCCTTGCCCATAATTCTTCTGAAACATCTGTTTTCAAAATATTATTTTACCCAGAGGGTGGCACCTTCAAATAGTTGAAGCAGCTTCTTAAAGGGCCGGGCTGTCAAACTTGAGTTTAACGCATGAGCTGCAGATTAACCCTGCAAACAAGATCCACTCAATTGCGACTCTTTGCTTAAAGCCTGGATTTCTTAAACAGCTTTTCCTAAGTGTGGTCCAGGACTATTTGCTTTAGAATCATCTAAAAATCTGAAGACTGTTGGGGTTGCTCCAGACCTACTCAATTAGAAGTTTCATGGGTAGAATCTGAGTTTAACAGGCTCCATCCAAAAAGATATTTAGGCAAAATAAAGTTTGAGGTTCAGCATATTAAGGAGTGGCAAACATTTTCTGTAAAGAGATAGAGAGATAGTAAATATTTTAGGTTTTGTGGGCTGTAGGCTCTCTGTGAAAACAAAACTCTTGCCATAGATCATACATAGATGGGTGGGCTTGGCTGTGTTACAATAAAACTTTATTTACAAACGTAACTGGTGGGCTGGGTGTGGCCCTCGAGCTGTGGTTTGCCATCTTTGCTCTAGGCAGTGAGTTTAGAGAGAGGAGTCCCCACCGATCGCATTTGTCATTGCACAGAACCCAGACATGTATAATGAAACAGTCACTTGGTAAGTGCAAAAATGAACGGGTGCTTACGATGGACATTTGCTTTTTAAGGTTTTTTTTTTTTTTTTTTTGCAGTAGGATTTTTTTTTAAATTGAGATAACCTTGGTTTATAACATTAAATGCATTTCAGGTGCACAATGTTATGATTCGACATTTGCGTATGCTACATCGTGCTCACCACCAAAAGTTTAGTTTCGTCCGTCACCATACAATTAACCCCCTTTACCCGTTTCACGGTTGTTTTTTGGTTTACATGAGTAAGACCCACTCTTTTTGGTGCACAGGTCTACGAGTTTGGCAGATGCGTAATCACGGAACGGCCATGGCAGTCGGGACGTGAACGGTCCCCTGCCACCACCGAACTCCCTGTAGCCGCCTCGGCAGGCACACCGATCTGTCCCTACAGTTTGGCCATTGCCAGAGGTGAGGTGAGCGGAATGACCCCTTGGGAAGCTTTCCGAGCCCGGCTTCCTCCTCCGAGCACTGAGCGTTTGAGACTCGCTTGTGCGTTCACGTGTTTCGATGGTCGTCGCCCTCGCTGACCAACCGTTTTCCGTGCTGTGGACGCTCCGCAGTGTGCGCTTTCTCGGAGGGAAGTTTGGCTGTTTCCAGTTTTGGCACTTAGAAACAGCGCCGTTAAAAGCACTCAAGCACGGTGTGTGTGTGTGTGTGTGTGTGTGTGTGTGTGTGTGTGTGTGGACAAACGTTTTCCTTTCTCTTTAGTAACTACCACAAGCAGATCGCCGAGCTGCATGGTAAGTGTGTGTCTGACTTTATCAGAAACCGTCAATCCGCTTTTGAACGCCGGCCGGCTTTGCACTCCTACCGGCAATGGATGCGAGTTCCGGTCATTTCTTGCTCGTGCAAGCACTTGGTATCGTCCGTTTTTTTATTTTATTTTTTTATTTTACGTATTTATTTTTTTAATGAACCATTCTAGTGAGCCTGCGGCGGTATCTCATTATGGTCTTAATTCGCATTTTCTTAACGAGTCATGATGTTGAGCATCTTTCCATGAGCACTTTTTTTTTTCGCCATCTGTGTATCTTCTTCGGTGAACAGTCTGTTCGAATTCTTTCTTTTTCTAAAACCGGGCTCTCGTTTCTTGTTGAACTCTGAGAGTTGTTTATGTCTTCTTAATACAAGTTCATTGTCAGCTATACGATTTGCAAATATTTTCTCTCAGTAGGTGGCTTGTTTTCTCCTTCTCTGTCACAGAACAAATGTTTTTAAATTTTGACGGTGTCCAGTTGATCTTTTTTTCTTTTATGGACTGTGCTTTCACTGTCCTATGGAAGAACCCTTTGCCTGACACGAGGTCACAGATTCGTTTCCTGTTTTCTCTAAAAGCTCTGTAGTTTTACACGTTACATTTAGGCTTATGGTCCACTCAGTTCGATTTTATATAAGGCGTGAGGCATAAAACAAATTTTCTTTTTTACACGTGGGTGTACATTTTTTTCTAGTACCATTTGTTGAAGACTATCCCTTCTTCACGGAATTGCCTTTGCGTGTTTGTCGAAAACCAATCGACCATATCTGCGAAGGTTTATTTCTGAGCTTTCTCTTCCGTTCCATTGATCCGTGTGTTTGTATTCTTACCAGTCTTTCATTCCTAATATTGATAATTCATATCTTCTTTCTTTTTTTCTTGATTGGCCTGGCTAGAGGTTTATTGATTTTATTGGTCTTTTCAAAGAACCAGCTTTTGGTTTCTTGATTTTTTCCTATTACTTTCTTATTTTAATTGTCATTGATTTCTATTCTAATTTTTATTATTTCCTTTCTTTGTTTGCATTTAAGTCTAATTGGCTCTTATTTCTTTATTTTCTTAAGGGGAAAGTTTAGATTATTGATTTTAAATTTATTTCTCAAAAACATGCATTTAATGCTATAAATTTTCCTCTAAGCGCTGCATCTCATACATTTTCGTTTTACGTTCAATTTATCCTAATTTGAAACATTTTTTAACTTCTCGAGAATTCTTCTTTGACTCATGGGTAACGTACAAGAATATTACATAATTTTCAAATATTTGGAAGTTTTTCGGTTACCTTTCTATTATTGATTTCCAGTTTAACGTTGTTACTGTTAGAGAATGTACTTTGTGTGATTTCTATATTTAAAATTTCTTAAGATGTGTCTCATGTCTCAGAGTGCCATCCGTGTTGGTGAGTGGTCTATGTGTCTTCTGCTGTCATTGGATGTCCGTTAAGCCAAGCCGATTGCTGGTTCTGTTCGGTCCTCTGTTTCTTCATTGAGTTTCTATCTGCTTTGTCCATCAGTTTCTGAGAGAGGGACCTTGACGTCTGAAGCTGTAATTGTGGGTTCGTGTTTCTCCTTTGAGTTCTGTAAGTCTCTGCTTCACGTTCTTTGGCGTCCTGTTGTTTGGTGCATGCACGTTGCGAGTTGCTGTCTTCCGTGAGAATTGACCGCTTACCATTAATTAGGTAGGGTCACTCTTCATCCCTGACAGTCTTCCTTGCTGTGAATTCTGTTTTGTCCGAGGTTAATATGGCTATCCCAGCTTTCTTTAGATTAGTCTGTTCGAATTCTGGTTCATGATACGTCTTTCTCCATCCCTTAACTCTTAATGTATCTGAGTCTTTTTATTTAAAATGGGTTTCTAGTAGACAGTGCATAGGTGAATCTTTTTATTTCCTTTTCTTTCAGCTTGACAGTGTCTGTTTTTTAACCGTTGTGTTTAGGACATTTGTGTTGAAGTGACTGTTCGAACGCAGGCAGCCCTTGCTTTGTACAGTCGCGTGGCACTGTAGAAATGGCCGCAGCGGCCGAAACCGTGCAAAGTGATCTTAAAATTATCAATGGGAAAAATTTATGGTGGTTCCACAATTTAAAAATGTTTTGTCAAAACATTGGTTAAGAATGTATTGGAAAATGAAAAAGAGTAAGCCCACGCACCCCGTTAAACACCTGTGAGGACTATAAGCCCACGCGCCCCGTTAAACACCTGTGAGGACCACAGCTCACTGCCTCTGCCTTGCCCGACGCGTTCTCTGAGAGACGGTAATCAGTGTCATGGGGGGTTGGCGCAGAGAAGGGGACCGTAGGGAGCTGGTTTGGGAAACTGGGGTGCACCTTACGGAGACTCTAATTCCAAGGGGCTTATCCTTGTATGGAGCTGGGTCGTGGGACCGCAGGAGGAAGGTGGCAGACTTCGCAGGGGCCGATCTCCTTTGGGACATTAACACGTGATTAACTGGAAACGGCTCACATGGTAGGTGAATCACGGGGGTTCCGAAGACACGGATTGATGCTGCTGAGTTGAATGCCAATTTAAAAACTCTTGATGAAGAAAGAATCCGAATGCGCCCTAATTAACTGAAGCGAAGGAGGTAATCTTTGCCCCAAACGATCACACGAGAAGTCCTCACTTCTGGAAAGCTTTGCCACCGTGAGAAAATGACAGCAGAAGGCAGAGGCCATGGCCCCCGGGAAGAGGCGCGTCCTCCCCACCTGCATCAAGGCCAAGGAAGCACGTCCCCAAATGTCCCCAGTGTCCAGTTCCGAGAGAGTGCACCCTGTCGTGGTTCAGGAGACTCCTCCACAGCGGATGATGACATCAGATACACACGCAGAGGTCTGACACATACGACACCTATAAAATACAAGCCCAAGTTGTTTAGGAAAATGTCAAAAGAGTCGCTAGCTACCGTCCAAGGCAGCTTGCTTTCCGGGAGAGAAGAGCTCATGTAAACGAGCCGAGTGCTCTTTTGGCCGAAAGACCCCCGCATGGCAAGCGCCTCCACCAGGTCAGTCCCGTCCCCAGGAGGCAGGTCCTCACGAAGCACGAGAAGGCTCTGGATCCTGTCCTCCCACAGGACAGAGTACGGTTGACCAGGACTCCATCCTCCCTTGTCCCCTGTCAGATGTCAGAGGTCCCAGGGCCCCAGGGAGGACACTGTCCCGGAGTCCCCTCACCACTGGCGTCCCCGCCCCGCAGGCATGTCTCCCACTGAGGCGCAGAGATGTGTCTACACCAAGCACTGTCCACACAGCCTGAAAGCAGAAGCGAGTCGCCTCTGAGTCGGCCCAGCTGCCAGTGAGGCGGCTTCTGAAGTCCAGAACCACGCGAGGTGCTTTTCCGTCTACTAAAGCAGTTCCGAGTTCTCCCTTTTCATTTTACCGCTGTCAGTTTTTATTGGTTCGAGGGAACACTTGACAGGATTTTATTATTCTTAGATAATGTTTTATGACTAGGTTATTTAAATGTGACTCATAAACTAATTGATTCCATTCTATATATTTTTGTAGATAGTGTAATGACAATGTCTTTATTGTTAACAAGTCAACTAAAATCGTCCAAAAAGATGACAAAAATTTTATTTGGTCTCTCTCCTAGAAGAGTTTTGAAATTTTTCTACTTTGTTTTTTACTGCTCCTATTTAAGTCATTATACAACATCTCAAACGGAGACTCGATAGCGTAATTTTTAAGAGTGTTCTCTAGATACACATCATGTAAATGTGAATCTTATTAAGCCGTTTCCATCTTATTTGATTTCTAGACGGTCAATGTCATTGCTATGTAACAATATGTTCTCATCCACAAACAGTAACTTTCTGTCTTTCTTCTACAGTGATATCGAATTTTCTCTTATTTGCCATCGCTGTCAGGGTTAAGGGCTTACATAAATGCTCGCCCAGAAGCCCAGCAGGATGGCGACCCCTGGGACACGGTTTGGCCGCGGCTTACTCGGAAGCAAGTGTCCGGCGTTCGATCTCACTCCAGCTCCTGCTCGGCAAGCCCATCGCGTGACCGCGGTGGCAGGTTTGTGAGCGCCGTCTCACAGATGGAGGGTTTGGGACTCACAGTTGGTTTGGTGTACCGAAGGGCGCATTTACAATAGTTATGGAGACGATTTTGGAGTCATCGACGTCGGCCAGAGGCCTGCGGCTTGGGTGCTTGTGGCCGTCGGTGTGCATGTGGGGAGGCCCGAGGGTGACTTATGCAAGAGCGGAGACCCTCGCTGGCCCCTCTGGGGTGCGTTCGGGGCGTTCGGGGCGGAGGTGGGCGGGGGCCACTCTGCCACCGTGCTTGGCTAGGGTGCACACGCCAGCACATCTCCACGGCACTGACAGCGGACGCCACCCCTGGGCCCATCACCTGGCCGACCACTTACCACTGAAAACGTCCTCGACTGTGTTCACGCCGAGAACAGCAAACAGACCCTCATCATTGCCTGGGTGTTTCTCTGACTCGGAGGAAGGATAGTGGCTTTTGTTCCCGAAGAACTAAATTCACGGAGTTCCTTGTCACAGTCTTAAATTTCACAATAGGACGAAGCTGCGCCCTCCAGCTCATCCACGACCAACGGCTCGTGCTTCTTAGACCGCGACATGGATCCCGCACCCCTGTTCAGCACCTGCCCGAGCTTTGCCCAAGAAAGGGGCCGTGCGAGAGAGAAACTCTCGTCTCGTCTTTCTTTGAGAATGAGCAAACTAGCCAAACACTTTTAGATCATCGAGAAGCAAATGACCTTGAGCACGTGACCTCGGTCCTCCCCCATGGGGAAGTTTGCATTCGTCATGAAAGGAATACGCTTTCCGGTTTAGGGGAGCTAAGGCTGGTTCATTCCCGTTCCAGTTTACAAAGCACTTCGTCATCCGGCGACATCTTGCTGGACCCTTGCATCGGTCCCTGCGTGCCCCTCGGATTTGCAGCGAGAGGTTCGTCACCACAGTGCTCGGGCGAAAGGGCTCGTCAGACGGGGGTCGAGGGACTTGCTGGGTCAACATCAGGAGCTCCTTCCAGATGCGTCTGCGTGGGAACGTTTGTTTGAAAAGCAAGCCTGCACCAGAGGACTCCACGTTTGACTAACGGTTTTCAGGAAACTCGTGGCTAAATTTAATATTCCCTTCTAATGACGAGCTCACGTCGGGATGCTGGGCCGTCGACCCCGCCTCACGCTGCGTTTCACCGTGTCCGGCCACGTGGGGCGTCCCGGCCTGTGAAGGACGTTGCGCTGCATCCACAGGGCGGTAGGGACCGTGAAAGCACTTCGGCAGGGAGGTGACCTGACCGAAGGAGAATTTAAGCGGATCTTTCTGGCTGGTGGGTGCGGGACAGAGCGGAGCAGGGCGGGAATGGCTGGACAGAGAGCCGGCAGCGGCCAGCGGCGGGGCGGCAGCAGAGGAGAGGGCCGGGGGTGGACGGACTCAGGATAATTTTGGAAGTAGAGCTGATGGGGCCCAGGGACGATATGGCGCTGGGGGTGAGTCCAGGGAGATGGGCCGATGGATGGCCGGTTAGCGAGGCGGGACCGCAAAGCAGGGGGACGTCTGGGGAGGGAAGGCGGGGAGGGGACAGTCATTGGGCTCCACTTCACGCCCAGACACCAGGGGCCGAAGACAGGGAATCGGAACGGGAAGCGCGTTTGCGATTCTCAATGGAACCAGGGTCCCGCGCGCAGACCGGCGGTCCTCGTCCCTCAGCTTGCTTGGCGATCGGCAGGCAGCCTTGGTGGGGGATCGGGCGTCTCCCCTCCTGGGGATTCTCCCAGCTGTGACGGGAATGGAGACCTTGGTGGTGTTGGGAGGCAGATCTCTGCCACTGCTTTCCTTTTCCCTATCTGTGAGGAGAGAGGGGCGTCCACTGGCTCAGGCTCTTGACCGTGGCCTCCTCGGCTCGTGGACCCTCTCCTGTGACTCACCCCTCCTCTGACCGTGTCATAGAACGTGACAGTTTGGTTGGGGTTATGTGGTGGCTGCTGCCATGTTGCTCTGGTATCAGGATGGCTGCTTCTCTTCCCTCTGTGATGACGCCGCCCCCGCCACCCCGGTCCTTCCTGGGGACACTCCAGCCCGTCTCTTGCCTCGTGTAAGCCCGAGGGTGAAGAAGAGGCACGAGGCTCAGGGCGCCTCTCGTGCCACAGCTGGCTGGTCCCACTGTGCAGTCGGCCTCCATTAAACAGAGACCTCTGACTTACAACTCGGACAGAGCGAAAAAGGATGGTCCAAACCCGAGCGTGTCACAGACTTGGCCACGTGGCACTCACCCGACAGCGTTAGCTGGATAAACATCTATTTCTATAGGATCCTGTCTTCCGTTTCTCTTCGAGAGCTTTCCTAACCTAATGATGCGCGTCAGCTCCACGATGGCCATCCGTGCTCGCAGCCTTCAGAAACTGTCAGCTTTAGATGGCTTTACGGGCTGTCTCAGGGCGTCCTTGGGCTGCACTAGACACGACTGATGACTTCACGACGTAACTGAGCCGTGAGCTGGCTGACCTTCCGCGGCACGTCGGTGGTGACTGCGTCTCGGCTCCTGCATCGCTTTTGTGCATTAAAGCACAGATAACAGCGGTCAGGTCTGGCAGATTACAGAGCGACCCAGCCTGGTGCCAAGTTACGAGTCCTTGGTGAACGTGCTGCCGAAGGAGGCCGCCCATTAGCTCCGAAGCTCCTCTCCCTTGGCCCGCCCCTCCCCTCATTGAAGGGACAACAAATTAACGCGGCCGGGTTGGCCATGGAGATAAAATCATTCTCATCGTGTCCTCGGAAATCCTGACGGATGAATGCGCGTTTTCTTTTCCTTTTTTTTCCTTCTTTTTAGCTGTTTCTCATCTGGAATAACGCGAGAGGGCAACGCGAATGAGCGGCGGGCTGTGAGGTGATTCGGATGTTTAAGTTCCGTTATTCGACGTGTTGCATTAAAGGCCCTTGTCTGGCCTTTCTCGGTCGTCACTGACTTTCTTTGCTGTTCACGAAGCCATTTCTCTTCCTGGCGGCCAGGCCTGGAGTTCCCATTTGCTCAAGTTCTCTCTTCGCCCTGGGGGATTCTCGTGGGGTGGACATTGTAAACCGGTGCTCATTGTTTCTTCAGAAGTGGCCATTTATTTTTAAATCAGGAAGCAGTGACCCTAACATTTCAAGTCAAGCTACGAATCCGCTTTATTTTTGTTCTTCCTGTCACTAGAGATAAATCTAAAATTATGAAATCGTTTCGTGGAGGTAGGTCAAGCGGAACCACCGGTGTTTGGAGACAGTATCGATATTCAACAAGAAAAAAAAAATTAATGGGTAAAAGCAATCCCGACATATAATAAAGATTAACCTCATTGCATGAGGCAGGCTACTCTCTGGTTGAAAGGAGCTAAAGGAAAATAAATCAGCTTTCCCTCTTCTGGGAGATAGAGATCTGGTCGTGTTTGATGTTGGGTACAGTGTGTGTCTTTAGGGCTTATAGCTCAGAGCATGAGTTTCCTGGACAGTTATACAGCTACCCTGTCTCATAAAAACAGCAAACTCGAATTTACTCAAACTTCCCTTTGCCTTCTCCAGAGCCAGTTTGTCTGGTTCTCTTGCCAAAAACATTTTTAGCCCTTTGGCATTTACGACACAAGAGTAAATAAGGTACTTCGGAGCTCCGGGCAAGGCGGCATTGCACAGGAGAGAGAGACACACAGGCCCAGTGGCATGTCGGGGACGGCTCACACTTGCTTGTGAGAGCCGCACGTTAAATGCAGGTGTCTGGAGGGACGGCCGACTTCACGTCGGGAGCCTGACGTAGGCCGATGTGCAAGGATCCGTTTACAGGATGGTCATGGTCAGTGCTACAAATGGGCCCTCTCATCCTGATGAGCCACGCACCAGCCCATGGTGCTGAGTCCAGAGGAGACGACAGCCCCTCCCCCCCAGCTGGTGACCCAGACGAAGTGCTTTGGAGAGCACCGGGCTGGGGGTGGGTCGGGCCCCCGGGGGAGGGGCGTTACCCGCGGTCTGCAGCTGGGGGTCTCATGCACCTGGTTCTCCTGAGTTCTGCTCCGCGTCCCTTTCCTGTGCTCCAAGTTACCAAGCATTTAAAACAGAGAAAGATGCGTTCCTGGGGACGACAGGAAATCCCGAGGAGCAGGAGGTGACAGCCGGCTCGCACTCGGTCCTGACACCTGAACCCGCGTGACTCTCACCCAGGTAGAAACGTTTGAAGCAGGAAAACAGTGCGAGAAGACTCTCGAAGCTCTCGTAGGGAAGGTCCAGGTAGAAACGTTTGAAGGAGGAAAACAGTGCGAGAAGACTCTCGAAGCTCTCGTCTTAATCCAGGAGCCGATTTGACCCGTATGAAACGGTCGAGCAGAAAAGGTGTCTTTGAGAGGCCGCAGGCGGGCGGGGAGGGACCGACTGTCTCCTTGGCTTTACACTCTCCGTTCCGGGCTCTGAGAAGGAAGTGTCACAGCGCACTGGACGTGAGTGGCACGGTGTTGCTTCTGCGGTTTTCTGAGTGAACTGCAAACCCGCATCGGATGCTGTGAACCCTCAGCTCAGCTTCCCCTGCAGCCTGGAACCGACCCGCAGTTCTGGCCCTAACGCCGCCAGCCACCAGGCCTCCCGAGGCCGGCGCTCTGTCTGCTTCCGCCAGCTGTTCAGGTGAAGGGGTCCGAGCGCCCCCTCTCCTACGTCGTTTCGTTTAGACGTTGGCTCTTTTGTTTTCTCCCTCTGCCCGCCAGCCGAAGTGACAGGAAGCCGCTGTTCGCAGGTGGAAAGGACATTTTGTAAAGTTCATTGACCAAGCCGTGTGCTCTGAACGCTCTCGGCCAAAACAAGGAATTCCGAAGGAGCTCTGTTTCCGCCCTCTTCCCCTCCACTCGGCTCCCCGCACCCCCGTTTCGAGGGGGCCTGGGTATTTTCACAGTTTCATCCGCACCATCAGAATTCTTTTAGGATGGCTTTATCGTCGAGGACTTTCAGAATACCAAGGTTTCCTTCCTTTCTTGTTTTTGGTTGTTTTGCTAAATGAGCATTACGCTCTCAGTGGTTCCATAATCTGACTTGGGGAAAAGACACAAAATTCACGGAATCCTGAAGGTTAGAAGCATGCACTTGGAGAGATCCTAATCAAACGTTCCACCTTACTGGTTCTCGACCAGGGTGACTTTGCCTCCCAAGGGACGTTAGCCATGTCTGGAGCCGTTTTGGGTTGTCACTCCTGCGGGGACAATGGTGCTGGCATTCTCCGCTGGGCGGAGGCCAGGGAGGCTGCTGAACGCCTTGCGGTGCACAAGGCAGCGCCCCCGAGCAAGGAACACGCTGGCCCCAAATGTCCATTGTGTCCAGGTAGGGACGCCTGGCCCACCCGACGGCTGAATCCCTGCCAGCCTCCGCTTGGACAGCTCAGGATAGAACAAGTCATGAGAAGCGGCCCCGCCCGGAGCCCACCCACGGCATGACGAGCGGGCGAGTGGGCGGCCGGCAGCCAGGGCAGGAAGGGCCAGGGGACCCAGGAGCAGTCATCTCGGGACAGAGAAGCCTGTGCTGAAAAGGCGTAAATAGATTTAGTAAGAGGTTGGCCTAGCGATCCCAGGGGCCAGGCTCAGAAACCCTAGGTAAAAGCTCTGGCGACGTCGATTTGGCTGGGGAGGGTGACGCGCTGGCCTCGCCCGAGGAAGCGTCCCGAGGCCTCGCCGTCGGTTCTCCCAAGGGTGTCACAGTGAAGAGAATCTGGAGGCTCCCTGAGTGCCCTTTGCTTACTTAGGTCCTGGCCTGCAGCTTCTGTTCCCGTGCGGTTGATTTTCTGGCCCCGGCGAAGCTCGCGGAAGCCTGGGGACAGCGAGGGGTGAGCTTCCAGGACAGGCCTGCGAGACCCTCCACGTCCACGAACGGCCTCCCTGGCCCGGCCCGCTGGAACGGCCTCGTGTTCGTCGGTGGACAGGCTGTCGCCTCCAGCCAGTGTCTCGCCTGATTCGGAAAAAGCAGAGACCAACCTCCGCTTCAAGGTCGGAGGCACGTGGGGGATGAGCGTGCGTGGACGGCTTGTGGGCTACCGCTCACTCCCCAGAGGTGCTGGATGGCCTGGCAGTGAAGACCCGGAGGATCGTGCTGGGCCGAGAAGGGTCGGCGTCCCCCGGGGCGTCTCTGAAACGCTGCCCAGACCGCAGCCCTCATCGCCCGGGCACGTGGCTAACGCTGCGGCGGCCGGCTGGACTCCGCGCTCTCGCCGAGTGGACGCGCAGGGACAGTTTCACTCCGGGGGACGGTGCTGCTTCCTCCGCAGGCCCTGCCCCTCCTGCTTGTTGCAAACACCCTGCTTGGGCAGCGGCTGCTTCGCCGTGGGCTGTTCGCTTGCACGGCAGCCTCCGGCAGCGGCGGCGGAGCCCAGGGCAGGGCCTGTTCCGAGGGGCGGGGCGCGCCGTTTGGCACAATGGTGGTGGTTGCTATGGTAATAATGTTTTGCATTAACAATGCTGCTTTCGCCAGATGTGTTCTTAAGCCCTCTCCACGTGTTGTCAGTAGTTAGAACAAGTCATAACACTTTAATTTCTCATCACCGAGCGTAGTTTCTCGGTGAATCGCGGGGGGTTTGACCACACCCGGTAGCAGGACCCCCAGCACGGACACCGTGGACCGGGGGTTCGGCTGAGCCAGGCTTCGGTCTGACCTGGAGAAGCACTCAGGCCGACCGCCCTCGCTGTGCCTGCGGCGAGTGAGCGAGGGAGGGACCACAATGACCCTGACGGTGGCCGAGACGCTGCTAAAGCATCTCACACCTCCGCGGGATATAGTTCTGAAAACTGTCTACAAAGCCACGTGGAATCTCAATTTAAAAACGGAAAAAAACCCAGGACTGACTCTGGGTCTCGAGGACAGAGCGTCCAGGGGTCCTGGAGCCAGGGGGGACCTCGTCGTGGGAGCCCTCCAACCCGCGTGTCGACTTCCCTCTGAGGTTTCGGCTGAGGGAGCTGAAGGGTCACCGGGAGCCTGTGACCCTGTCCCTGCCACCTGCTCCTGCCCGGTTTCACGTGGGGGACGTCCGGGCGCGATTTCGGCTGGAGAAAATGTCCCACTGCTGGAGGAGAGGAAAACGAAATCTGACAAGCTGCTTTGCCCGGCGCCCGACATTACAGGTGGGGACAGAGAGGGCGTGAGAGTGGTTTTGGGTCACAGCTCAGAAGGGGCCCAGCTGAGGCTGCCCAAGGGGCACCGGGGACAGTGCTGATTTCAGAAGGGAGGACGACTTCTTCGGGGGCCCAGGGACGGGCCCTGGGTGGTTTTCTAAGGAACAGCCACGTTTCTTTTCCTTCCGTTAAAAGATGGGTCTTGAGGAGTGTGTGGCGGGGAATCGTTGTCTCCACGCGACCCAAGGACGAAGGGAGAGCCGGGGGCGCGGTGACGCGTGCTGGCCTGAGCTGCTCTGCTGTGGCCTCGTCGGGGGCCACGGGGCGCCGTGCACTCGGCGCGGCTGTGACAGGCGGCTCCGGAGGCCCCTGCACCCCAGCCCCTGCACCCCCACCGCACACCTTCTCATCTCCGCTTTGCTGCTGCGGAGACGGAGTTTTAAAGAAGAGACACTGGGCTCGGACTCTTCCTCCTTCCGTCCCATCGGCCATGGAGGAGCCTGCACGGTGGCCGTCCCTCGGCCGCCTGGCCGCTTCCCTGCCAGCCCTCGTGTTCCTTTAACGCAGGCGGTGGCCATTTATCCCCGTGCTTAGGTACTGACATGTGGGGATGGTTTATTACGCAGCATAACCTAGTCTGTCCTGACAGATACAGGGGCCGGATCTGCTGTCCACTGCTCCGAACTCTCCCTGGTCAGTGGTCCATGTGATGACAATCAAGACCCCACCATTCCTGCAGCTGTATGCTCAGGCCACCCAGGTGGCCTCTTAACAACCAGACCATTAGAAGTTGGCTCTGTCCAGGTGCCTCCCGCATTTCTGGAAGCCCCTGGGGATTCCAGGTGGTCATTTGCACGCAGCTGGCAGTCTGCCCTGGACCTTGGCTCGGTGCCTCTGCAGGTCCCCTCTGCGCTCCCTGAGTCCTGTCTCAAGCCGCTGCCACGCTCTGCACCCGGCTTCATCCCAGTGTGGACACAGCCCCTCCACGAATTACTCAAAGTACATACAGCGAAGACGGATCTGTGACTCTTAACGCAAACGTGACCGGAGGCCGGGCCGGATGGGAGACTATGATGCAGACGGGCCCACTTAGCGGGACTTCCGGCTGTGTTTCCCCAGCAGCATCCCCGGGGGGCCAGCTGCCCTCAGCTCAGCCCCTGCTGCCATATTTTAGGGGCTGCCTCCCCCTCCCACCCTGGGGGTGCCGATGACCGTGACCTCCTTGCCCACGGTCCTGCCCCACCGAGCGCTTTCAGAGAGAACCGTGCCTCGTCCCTGTCCCAGGGTCCCGCTGGGCTCCTGTCGTGACGACCTTCCGAATCACCAAGCCCCCTGCCACAGAGCCTTTGCCTCTCGTCCCTGCCGACGGCAATTTAGCTCCTAAGCCGCTCCGACGGGCTCGTTCTGGCAGAGGATTTTGGCTTCCGCTTGCGCAGTGCTTGTTTTGCTGTTCTGTGAGGACTTTCTCCAAGACGGTAACAATCTGTCTTCAGAGATGAATCCAAATGGCCCGCCTACGGCAGTTTAGCTCCTAAGCCGCTCGACGGGCTCGTCCTGGCAGAGGATTTTGGCTTCCGCTTGCACGGTGCTTGTTTTGCTGTTCTGTGAGGACTTTTTCCAAGACAGTAACAATCTGTCTTCAGAGATGAATCCAAATGGCCAGCTAGAGAAACAGGGACACGGCCACCGTCTCACACGGGGTCCCCCTCCTTTCCGGCTGGCAAGGCCGAGCCCGACTCAGTGTCTTTGTGGGCTGGCCGTCTCCTGGGCCTCGTCACACATCTGAGCCCGGGACCCGTGGTGTATCTGTCACACCAGGGACCCACCAGCAAGCAGGCGTCCCCCGACCAGCCGGGAACGCAGCCAGGTTGGGGAGACGCTGAAGGCTTCACGGCACCGCTGGCTCCCGCTCGCACCAGCCTGCAGCTTATTTGGAAAGTCAGCATCTTCACGACACAGGACACTGTTTCACCCCTATTCCCTTCAGCACGTCCTCCTCCGAGGCCCGAGGATGGGCACCCGTCCTGCTCTCCTTGCCCGGGGACGGAGGTGCCCAGACGGCGTCACCCAGACCTCCCCGCTCTCCCGTCCCAGAGCCGACGCCGTGGCCGTCCCAGCCCCTCTGTGGGCTGGAGGCGAATCTCCGTCCCCTCCCCCGACGAGGCTCCCGCTGCCCCGCGCGAGCGGCCGTGGGGGCCGTGGACGCAGGGCAGCCTCTCAGGATCGCGGGG
>NW_006434828.1:1852388-1865213 GCF_000325575.1 Pteropus alecto
ACGGGGTGACACCGAGGGACGTTGAGGCACCGGGACCGGGACGAAGACGAGGGACTTCGGACCCGAGCGCAGCCGGGCTGTCCTCCTCTCCCGTCTTTCTGTGTCATTCCGTGTCACGGCCCAAGCGCTTTCCGTGTTTACCCCGCGCGTCCTCAACCACGTTTTTAATGGTCGTCATCCACGTTTGGCCACTCGTTACGACGGGACATTGTCACGGGCAGCGTGGGTTTTCCCCACACGCGTGTGTCAGAGGCCTGACCTTCAGAACGGCCTCGTTAGGAGGCAGGGTCGTTGCACCTGTGATTAGCTCCGATGGGGTCACCAGGGGGTAGGGTGGCCCCTAACCCAACAAGACTGGGGTCCTCGTGAAAAGGAGACGTCTGGACCCAGTGACAGGTACCCGCACAGAGAAGAGGTGTGGAGACACGGAGGGGACACAGTCCGCGGGCCAAGGCGGCGTGGGGTGGGGGAGGGGCCGGGGACAGTCTCCCTCTCGGCTCTCAGAAGACGTGACCCTGCCGATGCCATGAACTCGGACTTCTTGGCCCCAGGGCTATGAAACAGTAAATTTCTGTTGTTTTGAGCTACCCAGAGTGTGAAACTTTGTTCCTGCAGCCCTAGCAAACGCACACTAACGCCTTCGTGAGCTTTTTGCTGTTGTAAGTAATCTGGTGACAGCATCTTCACGCAGGATCAGCTCACACCCTCTCCCCCGCCCCCCAGCCCTTCCTCACCCGTTTGAGTAGGAGCCCTCTCTGTGTCCCCTGCGTCCGCATGGAGGCTTCTGGCAAGGGCATGAATCCCGGCGGATGCCTGGGACAATGAGGGGGACGGTCCCTTTCCCCCGGGGCCTGGGGCATTCAGGAGGGCTGGGTGCTGCTCCCACCCTGGGGTGGACTTCTGGCCGGTCCTGGGCATTAGAGGCCCCTCTCCCTCATCGTGACCCTGGGTGGGACTCGTCTCTCTGTCACCTCCCCTCCAGCGGAGGGTGATGCCGGCCGACAGCCCTGTTCTCCACAGACGTCGAATCCAGGGGCTGCAGTTCACAGCCTCGTGAGCCAGGAGCTTCCGGAATTGTGGAGCATCCCACATTGTCTTTGAGCTCGGGGACCGTGCCAGCTGCCGAGAGCAGACTCCCCCGAGCCTGGCAGCACCACTTCCCACACTCAGGCTTGCTGCTGCAGCCGCTCGCCGGTCAGGGGCTGCGAGCTGGGAGGAGAGGGAGCTTTGTGAGAAGCCGAGTGGATACACCGCAGGGCCAGCTGCGCCTCTGGCTCCAACTCCCACGTGTTCCTCAAGGCCACGTTGGCGGGTGATGAGCTCACATCCTAAGATCAGCTGGAGCGTTCCCGCAGGCTCCTCGTTTGCCGAGAGCACGTGCTCAAGGCCAGCCCTGAGCAGTGCTTTGTCGAAACCGTCTCTCGGACCTTTTGCCTCCCCCCATCCCCCCATCCAGAAAGAACGGGGCTCACATTTTCCCTGCCCTCCATCATGGCAACTTTAATCTCCTGGTAAGCATTCTGGGAACATACCCCCGAGAGCCTTTCTCTGGACTCACGCGTTAAAACACGTGCTGAATTTAAACACAGGGACACACAGGGACTGAGGGTTGCTGCTGAAAACGCCACACAGCGCCACGGGGAGCATAAAGCATTTTTCTTTTTCCTGTAAGCAGGTAACGGGGAGAAGCCTCGGACGCTGGATTTGATTAAAGAGTGCTGTTCCAGACATGTATTCTTGGGGGTGAGTGAGGGCTCGAGCCCCCGTTCGGGGCTATTTCCTTCCAGAAATGTACTTTTATGGCCGCATTCTCGCTGGGAGTGCTTTTGAGAAAAGGTGGCGTTGATGGAGGGTTTCGTTGGATTTGTGCTGGAGTCTTGCAGATAAGGAAACGGAGCAGACAGGCGGCTGACACTCCACACAATCAGTTCACGACGGAGGTGAGACCCAACTCCAGAACCCCCAACTCCAAGACCGCTGGACTGCCTCCGCTCCCTGCTCCAGCCCCTGCTGATTTCCACCCAGATCAAACGTCCTGCTTCAGAGCGGTGCTGTGTGTTTATAAAAACTCCACATCAGAATGCACGCTTTGGGGCGATGCCATTGAATTTGCAATGCTAAACGTGCTTCTAACTCGAGGAAAATCTGGATTTCTTTATAAGACGGGTAGACTTTAAAATACATCTATTTTGCCTGTGGGCATGGCTTTCACTGACCGGCTCAGAGAAGAGTTATTACCATGCAAAGGTAGTTTTTCCGCTGTAAATTTTGCTGTAGGAACTAAAAAAAAAAAAAAAGAAAGAAGAATCTTGGTTTCTATCCATTTTAGTCAATGAGGCAGTTATTTTGTGATCTTTAAACCAATTTACATTTTCAGTCATATTAATTGTAGGAAGACGCAGAGGCCAGGGGCCTTTATTTTTATTTCGTACTTTTGCGTTCCTCCGTAAGGCAGCAATCTGAAAAATAAGACGCCTAAATGGAAGATGTGGAAATTTAGCTAAACAGTTGACTGAAATAATAGAAGCCTTTCATGTCCTCTCCAGAATTCTCTATTCTCGTATCACGATGCCAAGTTTGGGTTAAGTTACAGCCAAGTATGTTGCCTTTGCCCATTCAATTTATTCTTGGCAAACTTCAGAGAGTATTTATAATAAAGTCCCATTTCGAGCATTCGATTGCCCCAGTGGAGTTCTAATAACACTGGGTATTTATTTAATGTCTACCTCTAGGAGTTCAAAGCACTTTACAGACATTCCTGACTGATCTTAATATTCCTGAAAGATTTACAGATTGGAAAAATCAACCGAGGCATGGAGCTCTGCTCGAGATCACCCAGGAAGACCACGGGACCTGCCAGACAAATCACACACCTCTGACATCCAGGGGTCTCTGTGCCTCAGACGGTGACGCCTGCCCATCCCCCCATCTCAGTGTTGTTGACTGGAAAGTGTTTGTTTATTTCTCCATGGAGCTCTTTAATTAAGGAAAGTAGAAACTCCACAAACACTTCTGCTTGCATGTCACAGCATTAATTGGGCGAAGCATCTTTTAAACACTTAGCTTCTTCGGCAATGAGGTTGGCATTTGGACAGTTTGGGAGGCATCCCGTTTGGACGAAAGCAATGGCGATGATTTTTCCACGGCCATTCCGGAGCGATGCACACTCGCCTTGGGGGTGTGTGTGAGTGGGGAGTGGGGATCACAGGGCCCTGGGGCGGACGGCAGGGGGAGGTATTTGAGGTCCTCCCTGGCATCTCCATCTGGCTAAAAGGCATCAGCCGGGCGTTATCACCACCCAGCTGCTTTTCTTGGGCACAGGCTGTCACGTGGTTAGCTAGCACTCTCTTGGTACTTCTCATGTTTGCCGAGTTATGGTTGTGTTAAACTTTCTGGTGTGACCGAGATGGAGAACACGCCACGTCGAGCTTGTCGAAGATTATCAAAAGGAGGGGACAGAGTTGAAAGTCCGAGAGCCAGCGGACGGGCCTGTGTCCAGGGCCGGAGCCTCCGTGGGCTTCACGTGCATCGAAGCAGCCAGTACGCTGCCGGCTGCTTCTCCGAAGCACGGTGCGGAAAGACCATTTCGAGGACTTTGAAGCTGGTACCGCCATTTCCCATGTTCTTCCTTCTCCGTCACCCGAGGAGCCAAACGCTGGGACATCCGGCAGCGCGGGCCAGTCACGGGCATTGGGTTAAAAGGCACGAAGGGTGTCACGAGTCACAAGGCTGACTCTGGAGCTCGGCTGACTTGGATGCTGGTGCCACTGAGCAGCTGTATGATGGGGACAGTTCCCTTAGCTTCTGCGTGCCTCAGTTTCCCCTCCCGTAAAACGGGCATAATAATAATAGTATCTTCCTCACGAAGATTAAACGGGTCGATACATGTGAAATGTTTAAGACTATTCTTGGCACATAATTAGCGCCTTCCTAGTTTACCAGCTGTTGCTGTCCCTCGCGTGCAGTAAGATGAACCAACTGCCAGCTCCTCTCTGTCCTGTGAAACCGATGACAGAGTGTAGCAGCGAGACGAAATGGGTGGGGACCAATGTCGGCGCTGAGGGTGGCGGCGGCAGGCTCCGTGGCAGTGAACGCTGAGGGCTTCCTGCTGGATGGGGCGAGGTGACACGGGCTTGCAGAGGTTACCTCGTCTTTCCCCAGAAATCAGGGCGGGGGGGTTGTGGCGTTGGCAGGGGGTGTCACAGGGAACGTGCCTGTGCCCTGGCCTGGGGCGGCGAGAGCAGGCCACACAGAGAACCTCTCGGCTTCCCTGTGCCCCGTCCGCAGTGACCCCGCAGACGTGGAGCTTGTCCCCGAGTCCCCCCCGCCGCATTCAAGCTGGATCACCTGATTTCACCAAACGCATTCGCGGCCCACAGTCTCGTTCCAGGTAAGAGCAAGAACCTCTCCAATGTGGCAGGTGTGGCCCCAGACCGAACCAGCCACCCTGGGTGCTGGAGCCAGGGGCTGGTTTACGGACAGCTGGATGTGGGCAACCGGGTGTCCGTGTGAGGGTTTTGCTGATGGGAGGAGACATCAGGCCATGATCAAGGGGCCGACCCAGGCCACAATCACCGTTAGACCCCTGTGACTCAGCACTGTGGGTGTAATTCCACGTGTGCCTGCCTTCCAGCTGCAGGTCCGGGAGTGTGTGTTTGGGGGGCGGGGAGATAGCATCCTGTGACGCCCCAGACCAACGCGGTCACCCATGAGAAGATTCCGCAACAAAGAGGAGACAAACTCATGTTGCAACAACAGGGAGAAAAATACTGAAAAAATGTACCGCAGCAAACGGGAGGGGCATTTAGATGTCACTTTCGTTCCCCTTTGGCACAGTCTGCACAGTAAGATACGGACTATGAGAGAAGACACAGTGAGAAAGGGAATGGCCGGCAGGAAAAAGCGCTTAGAGAAAGACGAAGCTGTAAGAGAATTTAAAATGGGATCAGAAAGGTCACGATCAGTCGGAACTCAGAAATCGAATCAGGCACCTCGAGAAGCTCTTTGAGGATGACGTAAAGCTACGGCAGAAGAAATGAAGACTATTAGGAAAGTATAGCAGCTATGAGCGAGCGAGAGAGTGGCGTTTCGATGGACCGGTAACTTTTGGATGTAGAGAAAACCCTCTGACACAGGGAAGGACGCGTCTCAAACAGATCGTGGTAGATTCAGGATCATCTGCCTGAACCTTCAGCCAGACCACAGAACTACGACAAAGCACTGTGAGTTGACTTTAGCGAAAAGGGACTTAATGGAAATAAATTGTAGTAGATCGTTCTTCAGTTTTAAAGAGATCACTTCAGGGAAAAAAAATAAGAACCAGGATGTGCATACTGTAATTAGTGACTTTGAATAGGGAGCTGGGAGTCAACTGGTATACTTTCCAAAGGGAGAATCCCATGCCTTCTAACTGGCCCAGGGGGCAGCTGCGAAAATTGACTGTGTAGCTAACTATTTTTGAAAACTCAATAAATTGCAAAAAGCAGAAATAGTACTACCCACGTTCTCTCACCACGATGCAGAAAAACTTCAGCGGATAATGAAGATAAACAGGAAACTGCAGTCACAGGAAAATGAAAACAAAGACAAAACAAAACATTCCTGCATAACTATCGGGTCCAAGACGAAATCAAAACCACATTACAAACTACTACAATATATGATGCTGTGTAAAAATTCAGCCTCGGCGAGGAAGGATGCATGTTACAGCATTGACTACAGCCGTGAAAAATGGAACATTCGCAATATTTCTAACAATGAAAGGTCCGTTAAAAACGTTACAGCACATCCTTGCCCTTGAAATGGAATAGTGTGTGGCCATGAAAAGATTTTTGTTGACATGGAATGATGCCCATGACATGTTTTAAATAAGAAAGCTAGGTGTACAGACTCGGCTCACTTTTTAGAGCGGTGGTTATGTTTCTCCGTGGGTGGTAGGGTGATACACATATTTGTTTTTTCTTTCTGCTTATGGCTGTTTTCTACTTCGTCTGGATGGGCATGTATTAATTAGGTGTCAAAACAGGCAAACACATACAGAAAAAAGAGAGGCTAGGGTAAAGATGTGACATCATGACGAAGGAAAAACACCCAGTGATTTTAAGTGGCTCCACGAGAGTGTGGAATTCATCGCGTGTGGCTTTGCCTATTTACAATCTTCAGAGATCTTACACTCCACACACGCTCATTGAGATGCATTTTTTTTTTAAGCAGCTCTATGAACTCCCTCTGAACAGGGCCCAGTTGTTAATTTCCACTATGTGCATCATAACTGTGACCCACTTGCTAACTGGTAATGGTTTAAGGATCCTGCCATCAGCTGATAATGTTTTCTTTATTTCCAGAAACGCAGTGGCATGTGTAAACAAGCCGGATTCTTCTGAGAATTCCTCTGAGCAGAGTTCTGAGTGATGACTGCAGGGTATAATCACCCAGGACACCCCAAACTCTGCCTTGCTCTAGAATCTAATTGCCAGAGATTAGGTGATTCAGATACCAACCAGGTTTTAATGATCCTTGCCTCTCCCTAGAACGAATCCAAGATGATGGCTGTCAACACATCAGTGAATACACCGCTGTATGTCACCAGCTTGCACTCGTCCTGTGACACGGCACCCTAAGCCATGGATGCATGAGAGAGGGACTGGACCAGGGCTGGCTCACACTCAGCTGAGCCAGTGAAGGGCTATCCCCATAATTTGGACCTAGAACTAATGAATCTCATTAGTCTTTATTGGTGCTTGGCAGGAAAGCGATATGGAGCTGGGGTAGCCATGAGCTCATGGAAACAGAAAACACTGGGCTGTGAGGGAGAAAATCCCACAGGGGGGCAGGATTCGTGGTGAGAGAGGAGGAGGGAAGGGGAGGGGCAGGGGAGGGAGAGGACAGGGGGCCTTAGCCGGGCTCATGCAGAGGCCCCTTCTGAGCACCATGAGGCAACCCCGTGCCCTCCCGCAAACGCCCCCCGTTAGGCTGACTGGGATCCCGCCACACGCAACCAAGCAGTGAACGGCCAGGTGAAATATCTCATGCTTCATATATAACAGACCTAACGGCCACACTAGGAAACACTAAGCAACGTAGAACAGCCTTAATATGTAAGTGACGCTTCAACCACATTCAAGTTTCCTTCTGGAAGACGTAACAGCATGGAAGACCTCGGACCCATTGGGAAAAAACATGTACATAAAGCAAAAAGCCAAACAGTAACTGGATAGGTCTACGGGTTTATACAATTTGAAAATTATTTACAGGACTCGATCACGATTAAGAGTCAACGAAACGTTTGTCGGCCCACGGTGCCAGGAACTAGAAATGTGAAACTGTGACAGCGTCTCGTTAGGAACCATCACGCATCCAAGGCAGCAGCTCGAGCTGCGAAACAGTTGGTCCCTAAAAGGGAGTGATAAGGTGACAGGGTCCCGGGGAAGGGGGCTATCTCGGGATGCGACCGTGAGGGCGTCCATCCAGTGCTGTCAATGTCAGCAAATACACATACCAGACACTCAGTTAAATCTGAGTTTCAGATAAACATTGGCTAAGTTTTTTTTTTTTTTTTTTTCGGTGTACGTATATCCTAAATACTGCATGAGATATACTGAAAAAATTTGTCGATGATCTGCAATTAAAATTTAACGGGGCGTCTTGTGTTTTATCTGGCAACGCTGCCCATTCCAAGCAGGGCTTAATTAGTTTTCAAACGTCATATTGGATGGATTGTCTTTGGCTCTCTCTCTCTCTCTCACACACACACTTAAGAAATTCTTGACTTTCAGGACTGTTTCACGGAGCTCTTTTCACCAGAATCACCTCTGCGGTGTGCTTTATACTGAAAAAGTGCCATACGATGGGTGTAGTGTGGCATCACAGACGACGCCGGTACATGGAATGCAAAACACCTGCAATGGCGTTGCCGAAAGTTTGGGTTCGCCTGTAAATGCCCTCGGGAAGCGGGGTGCAGAGCAAACCTTGCTAAACACTCTCCCATCCCCAAAGCAAGCAGAGAGGAAATGCAAATCCACAAACAGCCCAGCGGAAGATTGTTTGCTGAATTTATATGTTCATAGCTCAATCTAAGCTGTTATCGATTTCTTTGCTGGTGTTTGACCTGTGACCCCAGTATCCTGCTCCTTCCTGAGCTGATGCAGAGACTGTAAGAGGCCTCGGTGTGTTTTCCCACAGGAGCTTTGCCCCCATGGGCCGTCTACGTGCCGGGAAATCGTAGTGATGTCCATATTTCAAAATGGCTCCAGGATTATTTTATGTCAAGACCTCGTTTTGTCTTTCTGCTCCTTGTTTTCTTGTGCCCGAGCTGACTAAATGCATGGAGGTGTCAGCCAGGACGTGGGGCTCGGGGACAGAGCTGGGGCCATGAGCCGTACCGCCCCCCGCAAGCAGTGAGCGAGTGAAGCAGGGTTTGGTTTAGGGGTTCAGGACGCATCGCACCCCGTCTGTGCCTACACGTCTATCTAGCTGTGCACCTCAGGGAGGGGCATCAACTTCCCCAGGCCTCATGCTTGTTTACGCCTTGGCTGCAGCCAACGCACCCTGGACCCGCCTGGAAGCCAGCGCCTGGAGGAGCCCTTCGTCTGTCTACTCGCCTAAGGTCACCCTTTCGTCAAGGCGTTGCTTCTGCTGGCAGAGGGGGTCCAGGAAGGAGGCGGGGTGCAGGGGGCGGGAGGCTGCCCAGTCGGCGCCATCCATTTGCAGGGGGTCCAGCTGGAGTCCCCGCCCGGCGCCCGGCCTGCCCTGCACGGGGACCTTGCAGGTGCTGAGCCAAGCTCGGAGATCAGGGGCTGCTCAGCTGGCCGGGGTCAGGTCAGGGACGGGAATCCTTGTCCCAGGCCAGTGCCATTTCCAGCGGCGGGAGGGAGCAGGCAGCAGGGAGACCCCGAAGCCGCCGCTGCCCCTTTTCTTTCTCTTTGTAAGTCAGCTCGAGGCATCAGACAGTCCCGGCACCGCATGGGGCAGAGCGAGCTGTGCCGAGGAAGGTCTAGCTTCCCCGGCGACCCCGCGCAGAGGCCCTCGGGCTGGGGGCCTCCGGCTCTGCTCCCAGAACTCCGAGTGTTTTGGATTTCCAGGCAGGAGTTCTGGAACCGCCTTATCTTGAGATACACACTGACTGGAAATTGATCGTGCTTTTCCGTGTGGTTCGTTGCTAAGAAAATATTACCCTCTGAGCCGCAGCGCCCACATTCTCTACCTCCAGGAGCAGCTGGGGGCGGCGGGCGGGGGGAGCACACTCCTGGCCACCGGCTCGTGCTGGCCCGGCCTGACGCCTGCCCCACAGGCCACGTGGTGGCCTGACTCCGCGGGCGAAGGCTGGGACGAGGGGGCCAAGCGCTCATCACATTTGCCGCTGTTGGTGAGAACATTCGAACTCGGGGCCCTGTGGATCCCCGCCGGAGCTGGCCGTGCTCCTCGGCGGAATTTCTGGCACCATCGAGACGCCTGATACCTACAGACGGAGCTGGAGAGGAGCTCTGAGGAAAGGGGCCCAGAGAACATCAGTGAGAGAAACGACCGGGCCGAGGACACTGAGCTCTGCCCCTTCCGCAGCCCGTCCGCCCTGCCTGTTCGGTTACGTCACTGTCTGGTTTTGATTTGTTGGAACTGACTCAGAATAAAGAGGGTGTGGGTCTTTTTGGAAGGAGATTTTATTCTTGTCTCCACGGGCTCGAGAATAAAAAAAAAAAAAACAACTAAGTGCAGAGACACCCCGATCTGCCACCTCTGTAGCCAAGCTGGCTTCGCTTCAAGGTGCAAACACATCGGCTTCGTTGCTCCTGGCATTTGGGGCTGCTGCGTGTCGTCGGAGAAACCGTGCTGTGTGTCCCAGGAGCCATGTGGTGTGCCAGGCCGCACGCTGCGATTCACGTCGACCTGCCAGGTGGGCGGGGTCCCTTGCCCCCTGTGCCTTACAGGTGAGCGAGCGGAACAGAGGTGCGAGGTGGCCCGTCCACGGTCATGACCGCAGTGAGCGGCAGCCAGTGCTGGGGCTGAGCCATCAGAGAGTCCGGCTCCGTTTATCCGCAATTAGAGACGATGCCGAGCCGCGAAAGGACACCAGCGTCCGGTCTCTAAGTCTCTTCCTAGTGGCGAGTCCCGCCCCCCTGGGACTCCCCGGACCCTGCCGCCCGCAGCCTTTGCTCCCCCTGAGACCACAGTCAGGATTATCCCCGGCCGGCGCCTCCCATACGACGGACCGATCGTGATGTCTAAACTCTCCGACCCTTTTGTCCCCCTGCTCTGCAAATGGGGGTCAGAGCGTCTGTCCCTTGAGACATCGGTAAGGGTTCAATGGGAAAATTCTGTTCTGTACATTTTGGCCTGGGGTTGCACGCAGAAGAGAGTCCGTATCTATAGATAATAATACTGGTCACGTCCGTTCCTTTGCTTCCACCAGACGTTTGCATGTTCAGCCTTTGTCCTCTGTGAGATTAAAAGACCTCCCGCATGTGACCTGCAGGCATGTGACGTGTGAACAGAGGGACCCCATTAGCACTGCACGGATAAGGCTTGTCCCAGGGTGACAGTCAATGGCGACGTGGCCCAGTTGCTGACCCAGTTGAGCCCGATGGCGCAGACGTGGGACGGTAGGCTGTTCGCTGCATGCCAGCCTGGTGCTAGCCTGGTGGACAGCCCCACGGGGACCCGGCCTTGCTCCAGAAGCTCTGGGGACCGTTCTCTCATTCCCGATTCTATGTCAGTTCTAATCCCAACCTCGAATGCTCAGAGCAGGAGGGGAAGGCCCAGCATTCTGCTGTCACTTGGGTGCCAGCCCCAGCCTGCCTCCTCCGCCCTCTGGAGAGAACCTTGGCCAGCTCTGGCCTCCAGCCGGGCTCCACCCCAATGGGCGGGGCGTGGGAAGAGCCCGCCTCCTGCCCACGCAGCTCTCCTCCCTCTTCCCGGCCTCAGGGACGCCCCACCCAAGCCTCGGGGGAGGATGCCCTGCGCGGGTGGTATCAGTGTCTCCCTCCCTCCTCCTGTCCAGGGCCTTCCCAGGAGACGGTGCTGGCTGCAGACTGTACGCTCTGCTTCCACCCTGACCTACTATGTCCCGTCCCCACGTGACAGCCATGGTGACGCTTCACTGAAACACCCCACATCTCCCTCCTTAAGGCCCTCGAAACCCTCGACGCGGCCCGATCTGGCCCTGCCCCTCCCCGAGCACCCGTGCGTCCCTCTGCCGCCCGGCGTGTGCCTTTCAGTCATCGGCCACGTCAAGCTTCTTCCTGCCCCAGGGCCTTTGCACGTGTGGCGGGTGCTCTGCCCACGTCACTCCTCCCCCTCTGTTAGCTCTGCTGCTTCGTATGCGTCACCCCTCGGCTTCGATGTCACCCGTGTTCGCCAGGCGGAGGCTGAAAGGCACGGAGGCTGAAACGCACAGGTGCCGTGGAGGCACAGCTGGCCTCTGCGTGTGTGTGTGTGTGTGCGTGTGCGCGTGTGTGTGCACGTGTGCGTGTGTGTGCACGTGTGTGTGTGCGTGTGTGTGCATGTGTGTGTGCGTGTGTGTGCATGTGTGCATGTGTGTGTGCATGTGTGCGCGCGCGCGTGTGTGTGTACAACACGCATGCGCATGCCACTCTCAGCCGCTAGCCCAAAGTGGGATGTGCTCTGTTGCAGTGATCTGTGGCGACCAGAGCGCCTCGCACTTGACCCCGAGAGCGAGCCCCGGGCCGGCGTGCTGGGCCCCTGGACGAGGCCGATTTGTGTGTAGCAGGCGGACGTGAACCCAGGTGTGACCCAGGGGCTCATCTGACGCCTTCCCGGCTCTGGTCCCACACAGCGCCCGCCCCGCCGCCCTGCGCAGCCTGCCGTGGAGGCTCCTCCACTCCCTCCAGGCCCAGGGCGCAGCCTTTCCGGGCAGGAAGTGGGGAAGGGGACGCGTCTGCGGTCTCTCAGGCTTCTCTGGGTGTGTGGAGCTTGTCAGCGCTGCAACAGGAACCTAGACATCTGGGGCGTCCTCGCCAGAACTGACAGTCACAGGGTGGTGGCCAGAGCTGGAAATCAGGGTGGAGGTCAGGGGTGAGTGGGGGCCGGGTCACAGCCAGGGCGGCCCCCACCCTGATGTTTGTAGAGAGGAGAGGTAAAGACAGGCTTCGGATGCAGGACATCTGGGCCAGGCAGAGAGCACAGAGGACCCAAAGGGAAGACTGTGGACAGAGTGCACGGAGTCGGGGGCCTGCAGTCTCACTGGTGTGGGAGGCGGGTCTCCCACGGGGACCACCCCACAGGCCTGGGCAGAGCCTCCGAGAGGCTTGCAGAGCCGAGCCCTGCTGGCGAGGATGCCCTCCCGCTGCCTTGCCTGCACACCTGGGAAGCTGGCTAAAAGGCAAACAGGAAGCTCGCTCAAGAATACGGCAGCGTCTCTGTGTTGGCAAAGCAGAAGTCCGCACGTTGCACGTAGAATAAAGATGCGCAAGGGTCTGTCAGCTTTTGTTTCTTTCTTACTGCTGATCTCGGGCTTATCCTGGACTCGGGGCCCACCCTCTGGTGCTGGTCCCCGCAGGCCGGCCTGGGTCAGGCCTGAACATCTGCCCCATGTCTGGGGCCCCAGCCCCTCCCTATCTGGCCTGGTCTCCAGGACACCGGGTCCAGGGGCTGTGAGTGTGTTCCTGCCCCAGAGGGTGAGGTTTGTGCCTCCACGAGCTCCCGGGTAGCCGACCACTGAGACGAGGCTGCCACGGGCGGTTCCTTGTGCAACATGATCCACAAGTCCCTGAGTCGTCTGTCCTAAGAATTTGGGTTTTCGTGCTTCTAGGATTTTTGAGAGGAGGTATCGCTGTAATTCAGTTTATTACAGAGACTGTTTCCTGCAGAAAA
>NW_006434828.1:1865230-1866454 GCF_000325575.1 Pteropus alecto
TCTTCCAGTTATCATCTGTGCAGTCACAAGGTCTCAGCTCTCCCCACGGGAGCTCCTGACCGCCCTGGGAATAGGAACAGGTCTGGGGAATTACGCCAGTTTCCTGGGCAATGTCCGGGCTGGGAGGCCGGGGACGCGGTGGGGACGGGGAGTCGGAGGGAGGATGTGGCGCCCTGACCTCGCTGAGCAGGAGGCCCCCGTGCCTGAGAAAGGGTGCTGTCAGGTTGCTCCCGACGCCAGAGGTGTGCCCTGGCCTGGCACAGCACAGCCATCTCTCCCTGCGTTCCTGGGACCTTGGGGACGCAGGGGACCTGGGGTGGGCGCCAGGCCTGGAGAGGGGCACTGTCCTCCTCTGAGAACCGTGGTGCTGAGGACACGTGTCTGGGGGAAACTCCGGGCGGAATCTGTGGGGCCTGAGGGGGTGGGACAGGTCTCGTCCCCAGGCAGACAGGGCCCAGGAATGCTGACGTGGGGTCGAGTGTTTTGAGCTGGTTGATCCATGAACACATATCCAAACATATGGCGGGCATTCATGTTCCAGAAATACACGCGGAGAAAGCCAAGTAGCTCGGCGACCACCCGGCAGACAAGCTTAACTGGCAGCAGACGAGCCCCCCGCGTCCCGACTCGCTGCCCCCGCTCTGGGGCTGGGAGCCGTTTAGAATTCTCTACCGAAGTGAGCACGTTCTTCACGAGCAGAAAGCACACTCGCGCGTGGCAGGGCCCGATGCGCCAGCCGTGCACCTGTCCGTCGCTGCTGGCGTCCTGCACACGTGGGGTGACACCCTCCCCGCTGGCACTCGTGCCCCCCCTCATCGCCCGGTCCCCCGTTTTACATGAGAATGTGAGTCCTTGGTGTAGCATCCCGCCCGCCACTTTGGTCAAAACTGCCAATGTGACCTTTTTATACCCGAATCATAAGCCATTCCCAGGCGTTAAAGGAAGGTTTGGGGTGGTGCTGGAAATGGGGCGTTTGGAGGCTAGTGCCCCGTCCAGCACCGAAGAGCCCGAGCAGGACCTGTCCGTGAGAGGTCGCCCCTGGGTTGAGTGTCGGGCTGAGTAGATCGTCTCGGAGGTGGCTTCGAGCCTGTGCCTGTGATCTGCGTGTCAGCGAGCAGAGCCGGTGAGAAATGGAGAGCTGCACTCGGTGTCGCTGGAAGAAATATCCTCTGTCTCTCAGGGATGTGGCATGAAATTAAGCAAGGAGGGCTAGGTGGGGCGGGG
>NW_006434828.1:1866551-1868513 GCF_000325575.1 Pteropus alecto
ACCCCTCAGAGACCCAGCCGTCCCCCCGGATAACCGGCAGGACCCAGGCAGCCGGGGACAGTGGCCCGGACCTGACTAATGGTCACGTGGCCGGACCTCTGGCATGATAAAGACAACACCTTGACCTAAGTTACGTTTCAGGGCCTGAGCTAGGGCAGAACGACCCCCTGGCCACTTTCCCACGAGACCGGACAGAGGGACACAGGAAGAGACCTCAGCACTGTCCTCCAGACCGGAAGAAATGACTTACCACCCCGGCCGCCCCTCGACCAGTCAGCTCCCAGCACGACGGAACCCCTGACCCCGGGGTCTCGTCATCTCTAGAGAATCTGTAACTGACGGCCATGGGGAGTCACGCCTCAGACCGCAGGCTCCCCCTCTCCAGATCGGTCAGTCAGGACTACACTGTGTTTTCTCCCTGTGCTGCAGACTCCGGCTCATGCATGTTTGCGGTCAGCGTGTCAGGCCGGTGGACTCGAGGGGAACGTTGGGGACCCGGTAACAAAAGTGGTTAATTGCGAGTCTTTTTTTTAAAGCCAACATTTATCAAAGCTGTCCCGTGTATATTTGAAAAATGAGAGCTACATACAGTAGCAAGTCCAAGGCCACAAACGCTGGGCTGGATATCGTGGCTGAGCACTGGGTCAGCCCGAGCCCAAAGCCCTTGCCCGTGACGAACCTGCTCTCACCAGCTCAGTAAAGCCCAACGACCTCTGTCCGTGGAGGGCGTTCGTCTGGCCCTGGGACTTGTCCTGTCCTCAGCTGGGACATGCTCACCCATTCACGCCCCTCACTTTCACCAGGACACTCTGGGCTCCTGTGGCCGCCTGTCCACGCCAGCTGTCTCTGTCCCCAGAAGGAAGGACAGTGGGCTTTGTGGGCGAGCGAGCCAGGCCTCTCTCTGTGTCAGTGCTGAGACAACCCCCTTACGTGTCGATATTAGTCTGACTCTTCGGGATCCTTTCTTTTCCTTTCTTCTTCCGAGTTCGGGGGATGTTCTCCCTCCGTATATGTCCATGTGGTTGACAATGACGGTCCTCACATTCTCTTTCAAATTCTAAATCCATTCATCAACGAGCTGCTCTGCGGTGGATCCTATGGGGTTTTTGCCAGCATCGTATAAGGTAAACGCCACATTAAGATGGAGGGGACCGCAACGGGGTATTTTTAGCTCGAGACCGCATTAGACAAGCTCGCAGATTCCTGGGTCGGACCGCACGCCCGCCCATCATGCTCCCCTCCTAGCATCTCTCCAAGGAAAGGACGCCCAGGCCGACTTGTCACGCCTTTGGACTCAGCGAGTGGGGAAGGCTCGTCTGCTTTTCAGGGCTGTGTTTGGAACGTCTTGTTCCTGCATTTCTGCCTCCCATGCGGGCAGAGAGAACCCTGCAGAGTCTGTCGGTCATGACAGTGATGGGAAAATAAGAATGTTTTTTCTTATCTTGGATTTGCATCGAGACACAGGATGCAATCCAGCCGTGCCAACTGCATTCACGTGCCACCTTCTGCGGGACGGGTCCCCTCCCCCTGAGCACGTATCCCCAAGTCTGTACACCTTCATATGTACACCTAGAGTGTTGGAATATCAGCAGGGTGGGACCTCAGAAACATCTGGTCTGAGGACTTCCACTCCCAGTTGAAGAAAATATGGCCAGGAAAGGCAGAAGGGACGGTGGCGGGCCGTGCGCCCCCCGCTGCCCTGAGTGTCCCCACATCCTCGTTCCCTGTGCAATTATCATGTGCATTTCACAGGTAAACAGACAAAACAGACGGAGCTGGAGTGACCGCCCGGAGTTGCGAGACAAGTTATTTTCGGCTTAGAATTCAGAGTTCCCCCAAGCGCGTTCGTTCATTCCACACGGATTTACTGAGCTCCTTTTCGGGGACAGGTGACCAATGACAAAGCACCTGGGAAATCCTTCTGCTCGGGGCCACCGGCAGACAGACAAGTCCCCCCGCCCC
>NW_006434828.1:1868694-1874967 GCF_000325575.1 Pteropus alecto
TCCTGGGGTTCCGATCACACCGGTTTTCCCCTCGCTCTGCACCAGCTCTCTTGGGGGAAACGTCATCTTATCCAGTGACTCAGTTCTTGGCACAGCGTGGGCCGCTGTCAGAATCCCAGTCTCCCTGTACGCTGGTCTGCAGTGGACGGACCAGCGGGGACACTCAGCAGGCGGCCCGCCCCGGCACGTGGAAAGGGACCTTCACCCGCGAAGCGCATCCAGCCCGGCGCCAGCATTCAGTGGATGTTGCCTTCCTCCGGCCCTGTGCTCACCAGGCCAGCTGGGGCCAGGATCCGCCTTCCCTGCCCACGAGGGCCACTCTCCATGGCTCCTCTGCTTACTGGAGGAAGGTAGCAGATGTCAAAAAGGACAGAGACCAGAACAAGCCCTCCCGACACGAACCCCTGCCAGCTGCATTCCCCTGCTGCCTCCCCGCCCAGCGCCAGCGCAGAGGAAGGGACCCTGGAGGTGAACGCCGTCCTGGGGGGGCTGCCCCGGGGGTCCCCTAGGGACCCCAGCACGCTCGCAGGAAGCCTCGAGGTTCCGCCCTGCAGGGCTCAGAAGACCAGACCCGGGAGGCCGGGGCGGGGCTGGGATGGGGGAGGTGCTCCGCGTGCTCCCGAGCAGGACACCCTCTCCCCTCCCTGCCTCTCTCTCTCCGCCCCGATGTCTGTGCACCTGCTGCTGCCCCGTAGGCAGAGGAGAGAGCCGAACTTGAGCCCAGACCCCACACACCCTCATGTCGGATCTCGCCAGAGCGAGAAACTGTCCAGGTGAAGACGCAGCTGTGACTTGCAGGGTTCCAGCGAGAGGAGTCCCCCGCCTGAGCCCCTCCTCGTGCCCCTCCTCCCACCCTTGGTCCTCAGACACTGAGTGGGTGCTCACTCCTGTGGCCGCTGCCTGCCCTTCAGTGCGAGGACAGCTCCCACAGGCGAGGGCCCGCCGGGCTGACCCTGCCTCTGTAACATTGGGATCCCACAGGCTCACGACTAGGCACGCATAGGCCACGAGGGCTCATCAGCTCCCTCCCCAGTATTGGGGGTTCGTTGTGTGTGTCCACCGAACACATCCAGCTTCCAGGTCACCTTCTTTCGGAACTTCACGGGCGATCCCCATGTTCCGGGGCGTCTCCGTTAGGGTAGTGACCTCTGGACAGTGGATGATGGAGGATGCTCTGAGCTACGTGTCTTTCTCTCACTGACTGGCTTTTTGGCTAATATCCGATGTGTAGTCGGCTTCCTCAGACCCAGAAGAGCATGGCTCTATCTGAACATCTTAAACTGACATTTCACTGGTGTTCAGGTTTCAAAATGAAACGGAATGAACATTTCTGCCCTGTTCACACATTATAATTGCTACCACATTCCATATATATGCACACTGCTGGGTCACCGTCTCTAGAAGATCTTAATCAAATGGTTGAAAAAATACATTCTGCTTCAGGTCTGTCAACTGGCCAGTATTTTCCTATTCTGCATAGCAATGACATGTGCCATTATTAAAGCAAACTTGACCTTTTTAAAGGAAGGCCCAATCAAATGTCACATCCTGTATTCCAAAACAGCTTTGCAAAAACACATTCTCACAGTGACAGCAATCTTGAGAGCAGGATCTCCAAGAAAAGCGAGCTCGGGATCCCGTGACCCCTGGCTGGGCTTGAGTTTCCTCGGGGGATTATGTCTGGGCTTCTGGGGGATGCGGGTTACAAGCCGAAAGGAAGGCCTTCTCTGCGTTGGAAGAGAAGCAAATAAAATATGCAAGACATGCATGTTTCCAACAGCTCAAGCATGTACACGCATGCACACATGCACACACATGCAAGCACATGCAAGCACACACGCACACACATGCACACACGTGCACACGCACACACATGCACATATACGCACACACACGCACACACACACGCACATGCACGCACACACGTACACACACAGGCATGCACATGCACACACACACGTACATGCACGCACACAATGCACACACGCACGTGCACGCACATGCGCACGTGCACACACACGTGCACACGCACCGGCGCACGCAAGAACACGCGCACATGCACGCACACCGCTGCTGAGAATATAACATTTTAGTGAGCGCTGGTCATCTGTCCATTTTCTGTGCACGGGTCTTCCGCATAAGCAGTCACGTCCGGAACGGTGCAGAGTGGAGAGAAGCCAACGCCCCGAAACCTGTCTGCTGCCTCGAAGCCCGGCCCGGCCTCCAGACGTGACCATGACATCTTTCCCCAGCCTGCCACCTCCCCGCTTGGGGGTCATCTCCCGCTCGGCCTCCCCCGCCCGCCCCAAGAATGCGTTCGCCTCCCGGTGCTTGGAGCACATGGAAGCCAGTGTGTCTGTGGGAAAATGAGTGAGCAGACGCGTCCCGAAGGGCTGACCTCGGCATCCTGGAAAGGCGGCGGCTCGAGTGGACATTGGCAGCGCACGCCCGGCCGTCGGCGTGGCCTGGGTCCTCCCCGTCTTCTTCAGTCCTCACGGAACTCTGAGCTCTCGAGAACTTGAGGCTGTTGATTGTCTGACTTGGATATTAAGGAAAATATCTCAATCTGTGGGTTCTGGCAAATAAGGACGGAGGATGTTTCATAAACTGCTTCCTTGTGGATCTGGGAGCTGCCCCCCATCTACCCCTTGCTGCCCACCCGTCCCAGGGAAAGGCTCTCTCCTTCTGCTGGGCTGACCCTCCCTCCTGCCCATCCCCAACCTCTCTAGTTATTTTGTTCTGCTGATGCCCTTGCTAACGGCACCCTATCTCCCGGTTCCCCACACAGAGCCGATCTCACCCAGGTGAGGGTCCCAAGGTCGCCATCCTCCCCCATCCCCCACTCCCTCCCTGCCCGCCACCCCTCCTGGCAGCACCCCACGCTCCCAGTATGCTCTCTGCCTGGAGCCACAGGAGCACGGATGACCCGAGTGCACTTGGGTGTCATGTACGCCTCTTCCCGCACTTGGCCGTGACCTCAGGGTGTTTAATTTTTTTGATACTTTGTATCTTGCCTCACGTGTGATTGTAATATTTGCCTGATCTTTATTTGCTGAGAAGATGAAAGTGTGTCCTGTGAGCATGCGTGATGAATCCTGGTCCTCACGCAACACGTGGAGCAGTGTCCCTACCCCAGCTGTGGACGTCACGGCGCTCACACTACTGGGCTCGGGGAGTGAAGGAACGTGACACGGCCTTGCACGTGGGCGTGCGGCGGACACTGGCTCCCTCTCCCTGCCGTCACTGTCACCCGTGGGTGAGTCTGCACCTTCCGTCTGGGAGAGAAACGTGTCCTACGTCTCGGCATCTTCCTCCCCAGCAAGGGCTCCGGGCATCACTGCAGGTGCACGAGAAGTTCTGAGCCAGTGCCACCTGTTTCTCCGGGGATGGTGAGGGCAGGGGGATGGCGCTCACCTGGTCAGCTCTGAGCCTCACCGCCTGTGGCCTCACCCCATGGCCTCGCCCAGGGCCTGGACCGCGTTGGGGCCTCCGTCCAGGCTGCCTCAGGGCTGGGCTCTACCTACAGGTCTGACCTTCCCACCCCATGGGCTGAGTTGTAGCTCTGACAGTGGCCGTGACCTACAGTGGTGAGGTCCACCAGATAACTGCCATTCCCCCTAGGGTGGCTGCCGAGGACGTGAGCATGTGTGTGCGTGTGTATGGGGGCGTAGCACACGTAAAATCCCACATGCTGACCTGCCAGACGCAACGTCTGCTGGTGGGAACAAGGGCCACCGTGTCCTCAGGTGAGACAGGGACCAGTCAGGTGCTGAATAGCAGGCTGGGAGGAACAGGTGTGTCTTTGACCATGGGAGGAATATAGTTTACATCCCAACACAGCGCGTGCGCACACACACACACACCTGAAACACATGTCTTACAGGAAAGCCCTTAAGATGCATTCTGATAGTCTCTATTATTGTTTATTCCACTCCAGGCAAGTCTAGTCTATCTCGGTTTTTTAAATGTTGGCCATGATTGTCCTCTGCATTGATTTAGTGCCAATTTACGTTTGTGGGTTGAGACCCTCCATTTGCAAAACAATGTATTAGGTCATGAGCTCCAAGACCAGAGGGGCTTTCGGCCCAGCATTGTGGGCGGCAGGTGAGGTGTGCAGGTAGCTGGGCTTCAGGAGCTGAGGCCACAGCACTGCCAGGGCCAGGTGAGGCGAGACGGCGCTTCGTTTAAGGCACATAATTTAAGGCGGTGCCCACTCTCTGAGGACCTGAGGGTGCTCCTTGGGCCCCTCACTCAGCCCGCTTCACCCCGCCCTGGCCCCTATGTAGACTCTCCCTACTGTACAGACAAGAACATTGTCACTGACGGGACAGAGTCGAATCGTTATGGCAGAGACCCTGTGGGCCAGTGAATCAGAGATCTTTACAATCTGGCCCTTTACAGGAAGGGCTTGACAATCCCAGCCCAGAGGGTGGCTGGGGCATGGTGGGTGCGGGGCCCCCAGTGGGGCAGCCGAGGAAAGGGGCACCCACGGGCCCTGCAGGTGTGCGGACCACCTGCGGGAGTCTGTCCTGAGCAGTGACAGGGAGGCACTGAAGTCCGTGGGCGAGAGTTCGATTTGCGTTTAAAGGGCTCCACGTTTCCCTTCACGGCCCTTCATGCCCAGACCTGGGCTTGCTCCCCTTGGTTCCCAGCCGGTCCTTAAGTCTCATCTGCTGAATGAAAGAAAAAACAGCTGTGAGGGGTTTGAGTGGCATCAGATGTGCTAGGAATACAACAATATCGTAAGGCCCTTGATTATTTTGTGTGTTTACTCCGAGCTATTTGTTTTTAGAAAGTGTGCGTCTTATTAATAAACCACCTTAGAGTCTTTTGATGAACGCTTTCCACCATGCTATCATTTTTTTAAATAGTGACTTCGTATTTGAACATTTTACCTCAAAGCAAGTCAGCTCTGGGAGGAGCGGGAGGCGTAACGTCCATCACAGCTCACGTGCCCATTTCTGTTTCAACGTGCCGTGTCTTCCGCTGAGATGGCTCCCAGTTTCCCAGCCGTACTGGGCGGGAGTCAGAAAGGGAGAGCTCGAGGGGGAAGTCTGGGGTCTGATGGCTCCACCTGCTTAGTGCGAGTGACTGTGAGGTGACATTTATGGGTCAGAACGAAGGAGTCGGTTATCTTCTTGAGTCAAGTTGTCCTGGCCAGTCAAGTTCATGGACACTCCAGTGTGACCATCTGGTCAACCTGAGAATTAACTACTCCTGCTGGAGTGAGCCCTGGGGCCCAGGGAGCTGCTGCCTCAATGCGCACACACATGCACGCACATGCACACACATGCACACACACACACACACGCACACACATGCACGCACACATGCACGCACACACGCACACATACGCACACACATGCACACGAAGAAAAAAGAAGAGAGGGTGGGGAAAGCACTATTATAATATACATGCAAAGCATATGTATAGTCATAGATATATCTTGGAAAGGATGATCTACAAAATGGAGATACATGGTTAAAATATGCCGTACTCTAAAGAAAGATGTTATTTAGAACTTGTTCTTTTAACACGCACACGCACGCACACACACGCACGCACACATGCACGCACACGCACACGCACGCACACGCACACGCACACGCACACTCTGGCGATTACTCTTAGTTGCTTGCGTGGTATTGGGCAGCGCGCTGGTTAATTTTGTGTGTTGACTGAGCCGCGTTATTCCGGGTGTGTCTGGGAGGCTGTTTCTGGGGGAGACTAACACTTGAGGAGACCGAGTAAAGCAGACCGCGCTCCGCAGTGTGGTGGTGTCAGCCGGTCAACTGAAGACCCGAGGAGAACAGAAGGGCTGAGTACGAAGGAGCCGCTCCCGCCCGGCTGCCCGGAGCTGGGACATGGGTCCTTTCCTGGCTTCCAACTCAGACCGAAAAGTCAGCTCCTCTCGAGTCTGGAGCCTGCTGGCCTTTGGCCTGGGACTCCAGCTTGTCCATCTTGGGACTTCTCAGCCTCTATAACCACATGAGCCAATTCCTTATAATAAGTCTCTTTGCATATGTGTGTGTACGTGTGTGTGAATCTAGCTATGTATGTGTCTATGCGTGTACGCGTGTGTATTCCTGTTGCTCTGGCGAATCCTAACGAGTAAGTGTTTTCTTCAATTGCCACGTTCCTCGGCTCACTCTCTGCTTTATCATTTTCTTAATGTTTTCCTTTAAACCGATCTACTTATTTTTGTTACGACAGTAGGTTAAAAAGGGAACTTAGTATCACAGCTTGAAATTGAAAAGCACTGTCGCTTAGCA
>NW_006434828.1:1874978-1876921 GCF_000325575.1 Pteropus alecto
ACGTTGGCCCCTGGGCCACCGCCGTGGCCTGCGGAGGTTCGGCCTTGGACGCCTGCCCTCTTTCTCTGTTAAACAGGGAGATGGGCCAGTGTGGGGCGTGGAAGACAGACTAGCAACCAGGAGAGAAGCAAAGGCAATGACATCCTCGCTGTGTGGCAATGACATCCTCGCCGTGTGGCAATGACATCCTCGCCGTGTGATTTACGACGCGATGCCTTAGGCCTGCCCCGCACCTGCAGCAGACCCCTGCCCCTGCCGGCTGACCCGTGCATAGCTCAGCTTTCCTCAAGGAGGGAGGTCAAGAGAGGGCCAGGCAGTGGTTTTTAATCGTTCTTCTAATAAAATCACCCGTGGAGTTTGTTCTGGGACTGCCTCTCCCTTAGGTTCTGGTCTGGGGAGAGGCTGGGAGTTGACGCGGGTCACAGGCGTCTGGGTCATCCCCATGCGTGTGTGGCCAGTGGCTGCGATCTGAGGTAAAGGCCCTAGATGAAGGGCCTCCTCCCGAGCAGTAAATAGCTCTAGACCAACCCGAGGCAGCGTCCTGACTTCGCTCTCATGGGCGCGGTTTGGAAAAGTGACCTATGCACTAAATGTCCACAGAATTCCATCTGCTTATAAGAGGGATTTTGGTTGGAGGCATCTTATTGCCAAATTCCCAGAATGAGAAATTGTCAGATATTTACTTAGAGCAAATAAGAGTTAAATGAAATATAAAACGCATTTAAAACTACTCGAAGGTCAGAGGGGATACGCCCTCTGACTTCCGGGATCCAGGTAAGTCCAGGCAGTGGGAACGCAGCCGTGTCCAGGGGTCTGACCCATGGTTCACTTCCCTGTTGTGGTGGGCTTAACCGTAGCCCCGAGCAGACATGTCCACATCCAAATTTCTGGAACAATGAATATTACTTTATATAGCAAAAAAAAAAAAAAAATGGATTAAGTCAAGGACCTTGAGAGGAGGCCCCGTCCTAGATTACCCAGAGGGGCCCCAAATCCGATGACAAGTCTCGTGAGAAGAGCGAAGCCGAAGGACATTGGACAGATGAGGCGAAGGCCCTGCGCAGGTGGAGGCAGAGATCGGAGTCACGCGGCACCTGCCGACCAGCACCTGGAGCCTCCACAGCTGGATGAGGCAGGCAGATGCTCTCTCAGGCAACTCGGAGGGAGCCCGGCCCTGCTGACTTCTTGACCTTGGACTTCTGGCTTCCGGTGTGGGAGAGAATAAATTTCTGCTGATCTGAGCCATTGCATTTTTGGTAATTTATTACAGCAGCCTCAGAAAACGAACACAAACCCAGAACAGGATCCAAGAATGATGCTCCAGGGGCCGCTGATAGGACTCCCTGTAAACCTTGCAACGATCTCGGTTTCCCACAAGGAGACTAAGACTGAACGGCGGACACACACACGTGCGTGCACACACAGACACACACACGAAGATGTGGCTGTTCCACCCTCTCGCCTGGGCGGGTTGGGCTGAGCCTGTAGCTCCGCCCTGTGCATGGACAGCCAGCCACTGACCGCTGTCCCCCGCCCCAGAGGGTGCACAGACCTGCGGGCACCGTCCTCACCCGACTCTGAGTGGCGTTTGGGGACGGAGATGGCCACAGAAATGGTCACAGTGGCACACATTCAGGAAAGGTCCAGAGAGGTGTCCTCCCACAGAAATACAACATGAGCCACGTGCAGAGCCTTAAACTTTCTAGAATTTACATTTTAAAAGTTTTTAAAGGTGAAATTGAATTTAAAGATTTAATTTTATGTGACCAAGTATATCCAAGATATTATCATTTCAATGTATTCCCGACATAAAATTACCAGTGAACTATTTCACACTCTCCTCTCTTGGATTGTGTCTCTGAAGTTCAGTGTGTGTTTTACACTTCTACTTTGCACTAGCTGAGTTTCAGGCGCTCGGTGGCCACGTGACTAGCGGACACCAC
>NW_006434828.1:1877294-1883241 GCF_000325575.1 Pteropus alecto
GGGGCATGGGTGCGTGGAAGTGCTGGATGTCCCAGACTCGACGTGTCTGCCGAGAGCGGGTGGGGATTGGTCTGCCTCGCTGTGAATGGAAAGTTAATTGCGCTGTGAAAAGTTGTTTTCAGCCCGATGAGGACCACACAGAGGAAAAGCAGCATTGCCCGCGGATGGGAGTTTAGCCAACAGTGACAATAGCCGTCTGCTTGTCTGAGTCTGACGGACGTGGAGGGCAGCCCAAGGCGGGACTATTGTTTGCGCTGACAGCTTAGCAGCGGGCTTGAGGAAGAGGAGGCTGCGGTGGCAGTGGGGAGCCACGAGCACTTAATCCGTCACGGAAATTTCGAGGGAATCAGGCGCCAGACCAGACCCTTAATGACTGGGTACTTCTCTGTCTCAGGACCCGGGGTCTGCATTCATTCGATGCCAGGACCGCCCACTGGAGGGTGTGGTGGCTTCGGGCCCTTGGAGATGTGGGGAATACATGATGCATATTCACCTGTCCCTGGTGCTTGTCTTATTTATGCAAATGAGCTGGCGCCCAGAGCTGGAAAGAAATGGATCTAGGCTCAGACGAAGATGAATCGCAGTAAAAATGGAAATTACAACCCAGAAAACTAATATCATCGGGCCGCTGGGATTTTATTAGCTAATCATCGCCATGATATTGGACTTCTGAAACGTTACTTTGATTGAATTTTCGCCTCATATCTGTGAGGACTTGTCAGGACGTGGTTTAGTCATGTGGGGAGGGAGTCACGTGGGCCGCGATGAGCAGCTCGCACCTTCTCTCTAACATTTTTGTTTTGTTGTTCAAGATTTCTTGCCGTGGACAATGCTTAAAGCCGTACTATTCGACCCAAGGGGCAAGCTACCACCCAAGACCAAGGTCAAGCATTCTTCAAATCTCTCGGGGATGGCTGACCATCTTGCCCTGGGGATGGGATGCTGGTGCTTTGGGATGTCGGGCGGCGAGTGCCCAGCCTGGAAGAGGAAGCAGCGCGGTCGCCAGGTTGGGCCGCCACGCTTATCCTGAGAACTCTGCATTACCGGCGGTGGCTTTCGCCTTGGCTACGTCTGTAGCACCCTGACTCAGGGCATCCACGAGCTCTGCCTATTTGATCTTTGCCATCCCTAAGATCTCAAGCCGATCCTAACTCACGCCCCGCTTCTCTCTGCCTGGCTTCTAAGCCTGCGCTATGTGACTGGCATGTCCCCGGTCCTCTTTCTGATGCCACCTGCAGGTCCTCCTTACCTGACAGCCTCCAGCACAAGGAGCGGCTTCTATTTCCCGCCTAGGGCTTCCCCAGGGGACAGACACTGACTGCCAGGAGCCTGTTTGTCAGTGGAGCAGTGTGGGGAGCTAGTGCCCCAGGGGCGCCTCTCGACCAGGAGAGGAGGGCGTGAGCCAGTGGATGAAGCCTTGGAGGGGCAATTCGATGCACTCCTCAGAGGGTCCCAAGCGAGGTCATGGCCCCGACTTTCTGAGTGCACGTCTTAATAGCACACGCTTCCACGGACCTTCCTTCGGTTTCTCGCATCCGCCGGTCCTTCGGTCCAGTTCACGGCCGTCATGTCCCTGATAATCCAGCCAGTCACGAGCCCTTTGCTCAGGTCTCTGCTTTTTGGGGAAAGCGGAAAGCGGGGAACCCAAGCCAAGCACCTGCTAAGTCCCAGGTGTCACCAAGGGCATGAAAAACCACGACCGCTCACAATCACCGCCCGCTTCCCCGACGCCGGGTCTGTGCAGACTGCTTTGCACGCACGTTTCTGGAATTCTCACTGGCGTTTTCCACGGAAGGCCCTCTCTCCGTCCCCATGCACAGAGGACACGGAGTCACAGCAGGCCCAAGAACCCGCCCGCCCAAGTCACCCAGCTCGGACTGGGCAAATCCGGGGTTTTAATTCAAATTGTCAAAATTCGGTCCCGCTACGCTTGAAAACGGCCTCCACGATCCGTGAATTTTTAAAGATGACCGGCTTTGGCTCGGGCTGCGCTGACACGCTGAGCGGGCGGGTCCGAGGCTCTGATTCGGCCTCCGCTTGGAGATGATGACAGTGGACACAGTGACGGCGCCGAGTTCACACGGAGGAGGCGAGACCCACGCGGCGCCCCTAGCCCTGTCCGTTTGTAGGATAATGAAACCGCGTCAGGCTGGGGGGCCCGGACTCCCCGCAGCCGTGTGCTTCCTCCCGCGTGCTCGCCGTGGGACCTGAGACGCCGTCGAAACCACTTACCGGCGCCGGTACCGGCCCCGCCTGCCTCGCGAGGGGACGTGGCGGGGGTTCTGCCCCGGGCTGATCCCGACTCGCTTCCGCGAGGGCTTCCAGGGCCTGGGCACGGGCTTCTGTCTCAGCTGCAGGTGTGACTCCGTGTGTGTCACACATGCAGGATCAAAGACATACAGAAAAGGAGAAGTTTAGTGTCTTCGCTGGAGGACGGAACGGCCGTCGCTGGCAGGCTGGCCCCATGCGGGTTTCTGCGGGTCGCAGGAAGCCGACGGCTGCGCCCGAGTGAGGCAGAGCTGTCACCGAGTCTCTGAGGCCTGGAGCCATTGTGTCCCCCTTCGAGTCTCTTTCTATTCCATGGCGTTTCTCGAAGTCTGGCCTACGGACCGTCGCGGGACGACCTTCCGGTCATCACCGAGACTCCCAGGATATTACTCTGAACGCCACGTCCTTGCCGGTGCGGGGGACCCGCGTTCCCCTTTCCCTCGGGGGCCCTGCACGCCCAGGGCAGCCTGGTAACGCACTCACAGAGCTTCTTCCTCATGGGATGCGGCCCGCGGAGCCCGGACGCCCCTGTTTCGGGAGCTCGGTGGCCGGAGGCCCGCGCCGCAGCCTCCCGCTCCACCCTCGTGGTAGCCAGCAGAGCACCGAGGCTCCCGAGGGCGTTTTGGTGCTTCTCGTCCGCGGTCTCCTTTCCCGCCGGGGGGCCGGGGGGCTGGGGGGGTCCGTCCACCACCGGAAGTCGGCGGGGCCTGAGTACCGGGACCGCCCTGGCCGGGGGCCACCATCACCGGCCTCCGTCGATTTCCACACAGTCGGGCTCAGTTTCAGGCGGCGTCTGTGTCCAGTGCTTCTCGGTGGTGGGTGGAGCTCGAGCAAACTCTCCTGGGGGTTTAACTCAAGTGGCCTCGGTTGCCAGCGTTAGTCAGCAAAAGTGCACGTGTTTCCAGGAGGCGTCACGTGTGTCACCAGGCCCTTCTTGTGCCTCAGTTCCCAGCAAACCTTAAAACTGGGCTTCAAGCGGGAGACGAATGTCTTACTTGACCAAAAAGGTCAGTGTGTCAGGGACAGGTCGGCATCGAGGCCACCAGTGCCAGCTGCACAGCCCACAGGGTACAGGGACCACGAGGAGGAGGCCTGGCCATGGGGTTTGGAACGCGAGCTCCGGCCTGCGGGCCAGACCACGAGCAGGAGGGTGAAGCGGGGAGCTGGGTGAGGGGTCACGACTGGCAGTGACCTGTGTCAGCCAGACGCGGGGACTTGGAGAAAGAACCAACGGGAGCTGGCGGAACTGTAAGAGATAACTTTACCGTTAGGATACAGGCTGCATAAAACATTCAAGCACGTTTAAAATAGTTCTCCAAATACTGCGTACTGTGTTTGCACGTATAAAATGCTGGTATAGAGCGGACCGCGTATTTCAAGTGTAAAAGATGAACTTTTATCATTTAACCAGTTCCAGCGATTTTAGATGTCTCTTTTATTTGGGTGGTTTACTTTTAGCTCACATGTATGTTTTCGGACGCACACGCGTGTGCTGGGGGCAGGCGTGGAGAGCCATCGGACGCCCCGTCAGTGGGTCGGATCCCCAAGTGGCCCGAGACTCCTTCCCCGCAGCCCAGCTGCACCTCCCGGGGGCCTGCGATGCTGTCTGGCTATGCCACGGCTGGCTTGTCGCGGCCGCTGATAACGCTGTCTAATTAATTTGATGCCATCTGATGCGCAAGCAGGTTAGACGTTTAAGAAATAAAAAGTCCATGCCCCACGGAGCACATCTGTTTAATGGCATAATTCAAATTAATTTCCAACAATTCTGTAGAAGCTCCTGGAACTGTTTTGTGTTTCTGCCCGATGTCCCCCAAGCTGCCATCAACCAAGCTCTGAGTTTGGCAGCTCCTGAGCCCATTTGCACAAAGCGTATTTTAAAAAATTTTTATTTTAAAAAAATGTTAGAACTAAGAAATCGTAAAAATTACAGGGTTCCCGAATATCCTTCGAGCAACTTCCCCAAATGTCACATCCTCCAACTGCAATAATTCATCGAGGAATTTACTACCGATATATCCTTATTAACTCAAATACAAACCTTCTTCGGATTTTACTAACTGTCCCCCAATAGTCTCTTTCTGGCCAGGGTTTCGTTGTCATGTTCCTCGGTCATCTCCAACCTGGGACTCTTCCTTCAGTCCTTTGTGGCTTCGCCATGATTTTGGGGATCACCGGCCTGTTTCTGTTCAGTGCTGTAAAGCGTCCCTCGAGTTCTTCCGTGTCTCGTCACTAGATTGAGGTTATGCATTTCTGGCCAGAACACTTGGCGAGTCACTTCAGGAGGTACGGGGCGCTGACGTGCGTCGTGGCCGGTGTGGCTCAGCGCCCTCACTCGGCGGCAGCGGTAGCCGCCAGGCTGTTGCTTTTCCTTGGTAGTTAATGGGTAGTTCAACCCATCCAAATGCGCAGTTGCTCATCATCCTCTTTGCCCGTTGATATTCGCGTCCAGTAACGATTCTCGTGTGCAACTGTCATGGCCGCCGTGCTGCAAAGCGTGGCAGTTTTCCATTTCTGTCTTCTATTCCTTCTGTGCTCCAGTGTCAGACGAACTGTTCCTTCTCCCACTCACTTATTTCTCTTTATCGGTATGAACTGGCGGATATTTGTTTTATTCTGTGAGCTAAAATTAACTGACGTCAATATTTATTTTGTTGCTCAGACTGTTCCAGATTTGGTTATTGGGAGAACCATTGAGATGGCTACTGTGGTTGTGTATGTGTGAGCATGTGTGTGTGTGAGCATGTCTGTGTGTACATGTGTGTCTGTACGCATGTCTGTGTGTGTGTCTGTACGCATGTCTGTGTGTGTGTCTGTGAGCATGTCTGTGTGTGTGTCTGTGCACATGTCTGTGTGTCTGTGAGCATGTCTGTGTGTACGTGGGTGTCTGTGCGCATGTCTGTGTGTGTGTGTCTGTGCATTTTATTTTACATTAAAAACGTGTCTGTGTGCGTGCATGTGTTTGACAAGTCTCATCCTTTTTAAGCGCTCACATGAACCATATTTAAAATCCCCAGATGCGTGACGTGCTCCGGTGGACATAAAACGAGATGACGCGATCTGGCACTTCTTTTGGCATTTAAGCCGGGGCAGATGGCAATGTTTTGATTGAGTGTCGTGCGCTTCTTGTTAGGTGAAGGCTTCCTCGCGGCCGAGAGGACTTCCGCTGTCACCCTGCTTGGAGTGAAAGGGCTTCCAGGCCGAAGGGTCGCTGTCCCATCACTCGTGTTCCCGGAGCCTGGCGGGGCGTCTTTTACTCGGTGGGCGCTCAGCCCATGCATGCAGGGGGGAAGCGGGTGGCCGAGGCGTGGGGACGAGAGAGGGTGTCAGAGGGACCCGGCGTGTGCCTGGGAGTGCGGCTCCTGGGGCAGCCTCTCCGCGGGCAGCGTGCGCACAAACCGCCAAGGGCTCGTTGAAGCCACCGTCTGGCTCAGTGGGTCTGGGCGGGGCCTGGGTCCTCCAGCCTCAGCCAGTGCCCGTGACGCGTGGATTCCGCTGGTGGACGACTGGACATCGAGCGTCAAGGTGCAGGTTCAGACCTGACCACGTCCGCTGCCTTGTGCGGGTCATCCGACCACTCTGGCCTTCGTCTCATCGTTCGTAAAACCGGAACGACCATTACCAGGCGTCGCAAGGGTGCGGGAGGAGCGTGCGCGCGGCGGGTGTGGGAGGAGCGTGC
>NW_006434828.1:1883340-1895158 GCF_000325575.1 Pteropus alecto
AGGGGGCGCGTGTCCGCGTGGGCGTGGCCCCTCCGTCCGCTTCGGTGTCACATGACGAGACGCGCGGTGTCCCTCGCGCGTGGCGCAGGCCTCGCCGCCAGCGTTTCACTCTCCGCCGTTTGCTGGCGTGGGAAAAACCACCACGCGCCCCGAACGCTAGACCCGAGAGCCACGTGCGAGGGGGACAGCGGACGGGGTCCGGAGCAGTGCCGCCTCAGCCGGGAGGGCCCAGGAGCACCCGCGGGGGCGCTGAAGCGTGCACCCCCAAACCGCACAGGTAAGGTAAATAGTGGGGGGAGACAAACACGGTCCCCGGTTATTTATTAAGTAGATATTTAGGTCCCAAGGGTTCAGTGATGAGCAAGATAAGGCCCCAGACCCCGTGGGTGGGTGTTTTACGACGGGGTGGCCCCTCGTTAGAGGCGCAGCCCGGATGAAGCCATCGAGGCGTGGGAGGGCTCGGGCCTGGGCGCAGGGCGCGCCGCTCCAGGCCGTGGCATTCGAGCTTGAGGCTCATGGCGGGAGGCAGCCGTGTGCAGGGGCCAGGGCGCACGACCTTCCCACAGAAGCCCAGCTCGGAGTCCCCGGACGTGGCACCAACTTGGTACGCCGAGACCCCGCCCTGTGCTTTCTCTCAGGTTGTGCATTCACCTGGCGTCTGTTATCAGTCCCTCCGTCTGTCGGGTGTATTGTCGTCCGTTATGGGGAGGCAATGTGGCACCATGGAGCAGGGCCACAGGACCAGGGCTCACTTACTATCTGTCACTAAGTTTTTGGGTGACCTTGGAGAAATTTACTTCTGAGAGCCTCAATTTTCTTATCTCTGAAATGAGAATAATATCTTTCTTGCACAATCGTGAGGAATAAATAATGATGTATGTTATCGAGGGCAGTGCCTGGTACACGCATACATGCCATCACATCCATGCCTGCGGACTGCACATGCGGTTATGCACAGTAATCATGCACAAGTCTGATCCCCACGCACAGATATGCCCCACCCCCCGCAGCTGACAAACTCCTGAAGCGCAGACTCGACTAGGATTTATGAAGGAAACAAGGCAAAGGAAACAAACATTCATTAAAATCTGATCATTCTTGTTTTCTACTTAATGCCGCTTTCCTGAGCCATCTGGGAACCATTTATTGAAAACCATAATGGTGTCTTAAATATTGCGATCTGTTCCAGACTCGGTCTGTGGGGTAAACGACATGGAGATAGATGTGTCGTCGGCACGCCAGGCGGCTCTGTGCTTCTGTTACCGAGACACGTCCCGCCGCCTCCATGGTCCCCACCAGCCTCCGCGGTCCCCACCGGCCCTTCAGGATGCCAGCGGAGAAGCAAATGCTGGTTTCCATAAACGCATCGTGCGGGAGGAAACAGACAGCACAAGGGGGGGCATCTCTGTGTTCGGTGCCAGCAAAGGCGATTTGGGAAGCGGTCGGCCGAGGAAGGCTTTTTCTTTTTCCTTGGGTGGAGAGAGGGTCCCCAGGACCCCACAAAATGCTGCAGCTCCATCTGGGGAAGCGTCGTCTAAATGGCAGGAGCTTTTAGCCCTTGAATTCCAACCTGCCAGGTAGGAGAGGACACGCCTGGACAGCTGGGCTCCTGGGGAGCTGGTAACTGCCCCCGTGGCATCGCGTGGCCAGCAGTGGCGTCAGTGAAGCTGGGGGCGGGACAGTATGGCCGCCAGGCTGTCGGAGTCTGGCTTTCTGGCCTAGACGGACCAGATCGCTGTCGGCCACATGACTGGGGTTCAGCCGAAGGGGACCGTTTCTCGGCCCTGAACTCGAACTTAGTGAGAACAGAAGGAAATCATCAATGCCGCAAAGCTGGATAAAAATCGGGCGGCCGTGGGGAGATAACACAGGGAAGGAAACTAACAAGGCGTTAAGTTATATTATGATTTAACGCGACCCGAAGAAAGTCTTAATGGCCCCATTTTCCACGGGCGATGCCAGGGTCTTGAGTGCTTTAGGACTTGGCTCTAAGTTCCCTGCTGACAAGTCTCGGGGGATTCGGACCCTAGCTGCCTGGTTCCACGTTGGGGCGTCCTGCACACGCCGTGCTAATGGCCTCTGGGGCGTGGAGAGGCGTCAGGGCCTCGCCTCCTCTCTGCTGGCACCTCACCTGCCTTTCCGTGCCCCCGCTCCTTGTGCCACTGTCCCCTCTGTGAGGGTCTCCCCGAGGGCAGGCTGGCCGGCTCCCCGGGAGCTCGGCCCACAGCTCTGCGCACATCCGGGCAAGTGGGCGATCCCCTAGTGGCCCACGGAAGAGGCTGCGCGCGCCCGGACGAGCGGCATGGCCTCTCCAGCGGCCACAGGTCCTTCTGTTGGTTTGTCTGGTGTCACCGGTCCAGCCAAGCTCTCAGCACGAGCAGCTCACCCACCCTGCACGACTTCGGGTGTCCGTCCTTCTTGGTTTCCTTCCTGTCCCCTCCCGCTGACCCTTCCCTCCGCCCCGTCTGTCATGGGATCTACTTTCCACTTGGCATCAGCAAGCGGGACTTCCGGATAACGGCTACAGGAGGGAGGCAGGGGACAGGTCCCCCTGGGTCCCTGTCCAATGCCCGACGTCATTCTGCGGTGACCTTCGGCCCACCAGCACCAGGATGAGCACAGACGTGCGGTTCCTGTGACCTTCCTGTGCAGGGTCGTTTGTGAAGACGAGGTGGTCACAAGCTGCGTCTTCACTGTGTGCTCAGAGAGGCAGAGCCCGAGGCTCCATTTTGTTAAACGTGTACATCTGACCACGGTTTACACGCGTGTGTGTGCATGTGCCTGTGTGCATATGTGTCTGTGTGCGTGCGCGTGCCCCATGCGTGTGTGTGCCAGTGTGTGCCTGTGTGTGTGTGGGCACAGAAAACACTAGAAAGTATAACCACGGTTTACACGTGTGTGTGTGTGCATGTGTGCATGTGTGTGTGTGTGCGTGTGTGTGCCCCGTGCGTGTGTGTGCCTGTGTGTGCATGTGTGTGTGTGGGCACAGAAAACACTAGAAAGTAATACAAATAATAAAGTAATAAACCACAAAGTTATTATAGTTGGGGGTAGTTTTTTTTTATTTTATTTTACATTAAAAACTGTTTTGTATAATATTAGACAAGAGAAAATACATGGTCGAAACACACTGCCGAGAACACGATTCCCCACTGAAAAACATGCTGAGCGTCTCGGACGACTTTTTGCGGGTGTAGACTGGCAACATGCACACGGGTCGCGAGCACCTTGCGTTCCGACCCCGCTGTGTCTCACCGCGTGTCCTCATCTGAAATTCCCCAGCGCCTCGGCCCGCGATGGAAACGGTAGCAGCGCCTCTGACAATATCACTGAAACCGTCAAGAAGTCAGTTTACTTGCTTACGCTTTGAAACGCTACTCGTTATAACTCAGGAGGTTTTAAACATTAGATTTCAGCCACTCACGCAGCACCTTTGACTGATTTGTTTGAATGCTGAGGAGAGTGGGGACAAAGGGTAAGCAGAGTCATGACACGCCTCGGTGGGATTAGACGCCGCACCGGCAGAAACTCCTGCTGGACCGTGAACTTGGCAAGGCAACCGCTCTGCTCCTGTCTGGGGCCGCGAAGGCTGACGGGGTTCTCGGGGTCGACCGAGGCCACCAGCTTAGCTGGCCAGCCTGGCTCACCTCCCCGGGCCACTGTCCCAGAAAGCCGCAGGACCGGGAGGCCTGGCCCTGCTCTTGCAGGCCGGCCCTTCTCCCTTCCGGCTCGTACCCTGCCGACTCGGGAGTCTCGGTGGGAGAGGACACGTCCCACAGCCATCCCTGGAAAGCTCTTGGGCATTTAGGCTTGCACGGGTGGCACGCTGCTGCCTAAGCCTTGGTGACACGTGCCTGGGGCCGGTGGATTGAGCAAATAAAAATAGAAGATGCCTAGTTAAAGCTGCGTTTCAGATAAACAACAAATGCTTCTGAGAATAAGCATGGCCCGTGCAATACATGGAATATGTTTCTACTGAAACAAATTACCGGTTGCTTCTCTGAGATTCGGTCTTCACCGGGCACCCTCTTCAGCGGGCGCCCTGCGTTTGGACTGGCGGGCCGGGAACACCGCAGGTCCGTGAACTCTTACGCAGCACAGCCCACGTGGCTGGAAGTGAGGGAAAGGCGTCCGCTGCACAGACAGGTGGAGAGCTAACTTAAGGCCAGAGTTGGCAAATGGCAGCCCGTGGACCGAATCTGGCCCGTCTCTTGTTTTTGTGAATAAAGTTTTATTGGAATGCGGCCACATGGATTTGCGTCCAGTTGCCTATGGCTGCTCACAGTTGCGATGGCCGAGTCGAGTCATTGCGACAGAGTCAAAACTACATACTGTCTGCCCTTAACAGAAGACACGTGCCGGCCCTCGATGTGGGCACCCATGGAGGAAGGACTGGCAGCCCCCATCGCAGGCTCTGCCAGGGCCGCGTCATCCCACCCATGTCTGAAGCTGATCCTCTTCCAAGGGGAGGGACCGGGTCTCGAGGTGGTCGACGTTGTCATCCTTAGGACCCGAGACGCAGGGCGATCAGAAAGGTAAACATCCCAGAGAAGCAGCTTCCAGAAACATCTAGGCGGAACGTTGGCAGTTGGTACCAGCTGGACCGAACCCTCCCTCTGCCCATCCGTGCTGCAGGGTGTCACGTCTCTGGCCATTGCAGGACCGGGCTCTGCTCTCCAAATCGCTCGTGACTTCACACGGTCTCAGCCCCGGAGAGGAAGGGTGCTCAGGCCTGGCGTGACATTTACCTTGGCGTGTCTCTTTCCTGTGCATTGACCCTAAGAGAGAAGGACACTCTAATCTAGGCGTCCAGGGCTCCCAGGCCAGTGGCCACGATCAGGGTCACTGACGCTAGCAAGTGGGGTGGGGCGCATTAAGCAAACTAGCTCATCGTCCAGGACAGTCACACAGCTGTGAATGACTGCGATGGTCTTCAGAGTCCAGGTCCCAAGTGCTTACCCCTCGCTGAGCTAAGGGCCACATGATGAGGCCACACCCGCCAGTGCTTGTATCGTGGGGGAAGGGACGAGGCTGGGTCTTTGCAATCCAACATTTGAATCCAGCTTAACCTCAGGAGACACGGCAGCCGGTTACAGAGGACAGACCATCGCTAGGTGTCCTCGTCCGGGAAGGCGTCTTGAGGTCAGTTTGCGGGAGCCAGATGACTGGGACAAAGGGCATGAGTGTTCAGGGCCCAGGCGTGTTGCCTGCTGGAGGAGCCGTGTTGTTTGGTGACCGCCCCCAGAAGGGCTGGGTCGGTTTCTCCTCAACCTCCTTCTGTGACCGGAGGACAATGCAAATGTGAACCGGGGCAGCTGCCTGCACCCGCGTCCTCCCGGTTGGCCCTCCAGCCCCGGCTCCCAGGACGCCTGGTGGAAATCAAAGCCCTTTTCCTTCAGCAGAGAGTTTAAAAAGGCAAAGAGAAGTAAATAACAACAAAACAGGCAAACGCATGATGCATCTTCCCTGCCCTAAGTCCACGGAGCCCACCCACAGACGCCTGATTCGAGAGGACGTGACTGAAGACCCAGCTGACTTCCTCTTGGTGACCCGCTCTCCCTTCCTGTGTCTGCGTGTTCAGGCCAGAGGTCACTGGAGGAAACGTCTCAGCCCCGGGCGGCCGTGAGAGGACTGGACCTGAGCCTCGTCTTGTGCCTTTTTCCTTTGGTTCAAGCTTTTGGCCTCCACGTGCTCCATTTATAACCTGTGGAGGAAAAGCTTCTCTCGTTCACTCTCTTTTATTTCTTTCATTCATTCATTCATTCATTCATTCACGCATTCATTTTTTTAAATCACATAATTAGTACCCTATAATGTTTCATGCTGTAGGTTTAGTCCACCCCTCCAGGACTGTTTTTTTTTTTTTTCTCTTAAACCTTAGTCAGCAAACTGAACTCTTTCCAGAATTCCCAAAGGCTGAACCATTAAGTGCAGGGAATAACCTTCATGGACACGCCTATTCCGTCTGGCTTCGTGCACCCATGCACGTGGGTACGTGAAAGTTTCATCGTTCGTAGGTCTCTGCAACTCCTCGGGGAGCCTGGCAATCTGTGAGGGCGCGGTTGGAAGTCCCCCGGCCCTGCACCCTTCCTGGAAGAGGGAACCTGGCTGTTTTGAACAAGGTTTCAGCTGGCTCTCCCGTCAGCCACAGGCACTTGGAGTGAGTTGTGGGGTTATCACTCTTGACCCCACCCTGTTATTGTTGATGAAAGACTCGGGGGTGAACAGGAGACCTTGCTATCCAGCTGCATTACACTGCCCACCTTTGGACCCTGGGGCCACCAGGCTGGCGTCTGAGAGGTTTCCGCAGGGGACAGCCCAGCGCTGTGACAGCATTATCCAGAGGCTGCTTTTGAGCAGGGTGGGGAGGTGTCCCAGCTCCACTCACTGTTGTTCTTTCCTGGAGCCAAGAACAGCGCTGGAATCTTGGAGATGGAGGCCCTTGTGAACCCCAGGAGGACTCACGCCCCTCCCATGTGAGTGCTTCTCTACGTCAACAGCCCCCACACGGGGTCGTATGTTGAACCCACGCCCAGTCCCCTATGAGCGCCGACCCTAAGGATTTAGGAAGTCGGTCCAGATTCCGCTCTACGCGTTTGCCCTTCCAGAATGTGAAGATGGCTGCCTTGTTCTCCTAAAGTCATTTCCCCGCCAGCATCACCAAGTTTTTCTCCTGCTTCTCACGCGTCGTGGGTTTGGGACTTTTCTTGGAGATGTTGTTTGAACCCTCCCCAGCTGGCCAGTGTCTTTCTTAAGGTCCGATGTCCACAGCTAAACCTAGCACTTGGGGTTTGTACTTTCTGATGCAAAAACGTGACCGTGGCCTTCGATCAAGATGCCAGGCTCATGTCTTGCTGGCATTTTTAACCAGCACGACACAGGTTTAACTCATAGGACCTTTGCGGTCAACTAAAATACCTAAGATCTTTCACATACATGTTTCTCCAACTTTTTTTTTAAAAAAAATGTAGAACCATTTAGATGTATTTTCGAACCCAAGCGTGAGTTTCTGAAAGATCGCTATTAAATTTCTTTCCGTATATTTACTCTCTAGCTCTAGTTACCAAGAGTTTTATAGACTTCCTGTGGGTCATTATACTGAGTTGAATTGTGTCCCCCCAAAAGATATCTTCAAGTCTCAAACCCCATCCCTCTGCGTGTGAACTTATCTGGAAATAGGGTCTTTGCAGAGACAATTAAGATGACGCCACCCTGAATTCGGGCGGGCCTTGATCTGGTGACTGGCATTTTTAAAAGATGGGGACTCGGACTCAGGTGCAGGGAGCATGTCCCACGATGGCAGAAGCAGAGATGGGAGTGAGGTAACTCTAAGCCAGGAATGATGGCAGTCGCCAGAGCTCAGGAGAGGCAGGAAGGACCCTCCCCTTGAGCCTTCTGAGGGAGCACGGTCCTGCCGACACCTTGATTTTGGACTTTCAGCCTCCAGAATGGGAGAGAATAAATTTCTGTTGCTCTAAGCCACCTGCTTTGTAATGTTTTGTTCGGGCGCCCCAGGAAACTAACAGCCGTGGGTTACAGTGAGCTTTCTCCCCGTCTTTGTACTGTCTCTCCATTTCACAGAATTCCACGTTTCTTCACGTGGAATTCTCTAGGTTGATGAAAATGGAAGCTATTCTCGACAGGCTGGAGTCCATCCGATGCCACCACGCTGCCAATTAGCATCGAGAGCCACAGCTCTGCCCCCTGTTCTTCGCTAAGAAAAAAATTAAGCCTTTCATGTGTGTTGACAGTTGTCCATCACGCCCCATGGGAATGACACCTGAAGGCCACGACGGCCAGGTCACTGGGCACGCTGAGTCACAACGTCACTTCCCAAGGTTCCAACGCTGTGAAAGGCACTGCAGAAATCTCAGGAGTGGGGAAGAACACTCTAGAATGCGTCGTGGAAAAAAACGTGTGTCTTTACACAACTTGGCCTTTGAAACAAACAAACAAAGAATATCAGTACAACGATGATAAACGAAGTTTACAAAGACAGCGAATCGCTATTCCTCAAACAGTAGAGTTCTGTGATATCTATTACGGAGTCGCGTTACAGGGGCAGAACAGAAGGCTGGGCTGAGGCACAGCACAAGGGTCAGGTCTCCTGTCCCCTCACTGGGACAGTGTCACAAGCTTTAATCATCTCTGGTTTATACACGCTGCTGTATAGTATGCTGTTAAATGTGCTCCGTGGAAAACCAGTCCCCCAAATGCTCTTAAAATAGAGTTTCTGTGGTCAGATGAGTTTGGGAAACATCGCGTATTATATTCTCCTCCTGGAGATTCATAATTCACATCGCAGCATTAAAACCTACAAAAAATGCTGCAGCAAATAAACCTACTTAAACAGTATTTAATCAGCGATTTAAAAGCTTGTTTGAGCACTGGGCTCTTTTGTTATTTAATACCTATTACCTACCCACAAAATTACCACTCTAAAGAGTATTCCTTGGGAAACGCTGCTGTAAAATTTTCTCATGGATTAAGACTGCTCCTTTGTCTCTAGATTTCTCACTTCCCCTTGGTTGCAGGTGGCCTAGGTCACTGTGGGACCACTTATGAGGACGCCAGGCAACGTTCCTTTGTAACTTAGTATAGACTAATTGCACCAGAAGTCAATTATAAAACTATCATTTAAAAATTTTTTCTCAATGGTACATGGTAATAATTTTAAAAGAGAAAACGTGACACACCATTCGAGTGGATATTTAAATCCTGCAAGTTTGCAAAAAAAAAAAAAAGTTTTGACAACCTCTGTTGATTTTCTCCAGGGTAGGCTGAAAGGGATCCCCAATTCCGAGAGCTCCCGCCTGCCCCCCAGCTCTTCTCCGGAACGCTGACTTCACTGACGGACGGGCCCCGTCCCCTGTGCTGGCAGTGGGTACTTGTCACTTCAATGTCTCATTCTTCCTGTGTCTGCACAGGCCTCAGCTCGGTGCAGAGCTGCCTGTTCAGATGAAAACATTTGCTGACTTTTCCACATTGCTCATTCTTTCTCCGGTAGCGGGCGTGGGTGTGGCCTGGGGGGTGGGGGTAGGGAAGGGACCCACCCTGCTGGTTAATCGGGCGAAGCTGGGTGTTCCACTTGTGTGCGTGTGCTTTGCCTGCGTCCTCAGGGGTAGCGTCTGGGCTCACCCAGATTTGCACGTGCAAAAGGAGGTTTCAAAAGCAGGAAGCCTTAATGTCTGGACTGAGATCCAAGGAAAGAAGGTGAGGAGGGGTCAGAAAATGCTGGACGGCGGAAGTGAGCAAAGGCTGGCGAACTCTCGAGCTGGGGGCTGGCGTGGCGTGGCGTGGCGGACCGGCGAGCCTCTGCTTTCGCGGGTCGAGTTGGGTCTGCAGGGCGGCCGAGCGTGGTGGGTGATGATGCCGACCTTAGAGTCCGAACTCACTTCTGCTGATGCCCCGCAGGAGCGTCTCCACCTCAGTCAGCCCTGGGATGTCACTCGGGACATATCTGCAGGTCAGACGATGACCGGTGTTGGCGAGGATGTGGGGGAATCGGACCCTTCAGACATTACTGGGGAGGCGGGATATAAAATGGTGCAGCCACTTTGGAAAACACGTGGCAGCCCCTCAAATGATTAAACGTAATTACACGTGACCCAGCGATTTCACTCTTGGGTATGTATCTACCCAAGAGAAACACAAGCACGTGTCTGACAAAACTCGGCATTAATTTTACGGTGGCATCGCTCCGAACGCCCGAAAGTAGGGAAGAAACCCAAAGCGCCCATCGACTGATGAATGGATAAATAAAATCCTATTCGACCATAAGAAAAGCCAAAGTATTGACACATGCTGCAACATGGAAGAACCCCAAAAACACGTCAAGAGAAAGAAGCCAGCGACAAAAAAACCACATAGTACATAAGTCCATTCATGAGAAATGTCTGAATAGGCGAATCTACAGAGACGGAAAGCAGATTAGGGTGTCGAAAGCAGATTCAGAATCCCTCAGAGAGTCAGGGATTCTTTCTGAGGTGGTGCAAATGCTCAAAAATTAGCTTGGTGACGGTCGCACATGTGCTAAAAACCTCCTGATTCGCACATTTTACCTGGGTGAATTACATGACATGTGAATCTGAATAAAGCTGTTTTTAAAAACACACAAAGCACACGTGCCTACAGTGTGCCCTCTATGGGCCGGTGTGTGTCAGGCCCGGGGGGCCCGGGGTGAGGACCCGGCACTGCCACCCCTCGGCCTTCGTGACACTTCAGCCTCGCTTCCCTGATGCCTGTTCCACTCCTTCGCGCCCCTGCGAACCACCTTTTCGTGTCAAAAACCATGTTTTAGTCTCCCCAAGAAATTAAGGCTTCCAGTGGGTCGGGGCTGTGTGCCATTTACTTTTTGGGGTTCCCTAGAGCATGGAGCGTGGGATGAAGGGAATAGCCACTTGCCCGTAATCGTCCGTAGTAAATATTTGCAGAGGATACTAATGGTTTTTATTTGTCCTTGTAAACTACATTTTGTGTTTTTGCCAATATAATCTTTAATTTTAGAAAAAATATTGGTCATTGAATACATTTGAAGGCATGGCCCATTCCCAAACTGTCTGTACTAGAAGTAGGTTGGAGTTCCCTTCGGTTCCCCCGCCAGAAAATGTTAGCTTTTGTGTTTCTTGCTTGGATTTCAGGTTTGTTTATTTTTCTGGCCAGTATAGCTAACAGAGTCATTAAGTCACTGTTTTTGAGTACAATGGCGTCACCGATGACTGACTGGCAGTAGGACATGCACTGTGAGTGGATTCTCCAGCCGGAGGGATGTATCTCACTATTATCCATAACTATAGCTTCTCAGGCCAGCAGGTGAGAAAACGGATGGATTGATGGATGGGTAGGCGGACAGGTGGACAGGTAGGTGGATGGGCAGAAGAATGGACAAGTGGGTAGATGGATGGAAGGATGAGTGAATAGGTGGGTAAAAAAATGGATGGGTGGGTGGGTGGACGAATGTGTAGGTGGGTGGGCGGATGGATAGATGAGCTGGGAGATAGGTAGGTGGGCAGAGAGAAATTCTTATAGCTGGAAGGGATGTTAGCTCAAATGCCTTCCTTCCCAGGGAAATCATGTGACCTAGTAACAACCGTGCAGACACACAAGTATGACCGCCTTGGTCTGAACCCCAGCTTCGCGGCTCCTTCGCTGTGGCTCTTGGGTAAAGGACCTTCCATCTTTGAGAATGTAGTTCCTTATCTGTAAGATCAACATGATAACAGCGTTCGCCTCCTGAGCCTTCTGCAGGAGCCTCAGGAGGTAGTGAGCAGAGAGTGTGAGTCATGAGTAGGTGCTCAGAAGTGACAGCTGTTATCATATCTATAGCCGTTATTTATAGCGAGTGAGGAATTGTGGGGGAAGGGCGTTCGTTCCCTGAGTCTCACGGGAGCAGGGAGATCATGAGAAACAAGGTCTCTGATTCTCAGGCAGTGCCTTTCCCTTCTAAAACGGTGTCTTTCTTGGTCAAGTCTACTCAGTGGCCAAAAAGCAGGGAAAACAAACAGATCCCAGTGGCCAGCCACTAAGATAATACCAATGTACCCGGAGGTCTAGAGTCTACGACAAGCGTCTTCATTTGTTCAGCCAAGGTTTCGAGTGCTACCGTGTGCCGAGCTCTGCTCTAGGTGCCAGGCTTTCAGCAGTGGGGACTAAGGTACATAAAGCCACACGAAGTCCCTTTCTTCACGGAGCTGATGTTCCAGCGGGGACGCTGGATAGAAAATAAACAAAATGAGCGAGTACAGTGTGGAAAACGTTGAGTTGTGAGACAGCGTCAGGAGAAGGAAAGGCGAGAAGGGGGTATGTGTGTGTGTGTGTG
>NW_006434828.1:1895467-1902906 GCF_000325575.1 Pteropus alecto
GGGGGTGGGGAGTGGAAGTCCGTGCGGCTGGCGCAGAGTGGGAGGGGTGAGGGGTTCAGAGGGGCCTCGGTCTTTGGAAGGACTCTGGCCGTCACTCTGAGCGAGGCTCAGGTCTTTGCAGGAGATTTGACCTTGGCGCGTGTTCGTATTTTAATTCGTCGGCAGGTGCAGTACGGTTCTTTCCTTCCTCCTTTCTTTAGAAGATCGCTAGGTATTTGCAAACCGAAGACTGAAAACGAAGGGGACTTGGCCCAGATCACGCTGGTCTTTGAGGAGAGATATGAAATCCATTTCGTTTGACTGTGACTGGAGTCCCACGCCCTGTGCTGGCCCCCTGAGCCTGCCCCGTGCCACCCGCCCTGCTCCCTCCGCTGCAGGAGGCGCTGTCTGGGGCCCGTACAGAGTGGCAGGTGCGGTTCTCCTCTGCTGACTGCGTCTCTGTAATTCACGGCCGCCACCTCACGCGGCAGCGAAGCTTCACGGCTGTGGTGTCTGCATCTCAGGTCAACGTAAAGTGACCGAGTGATGCCGGATACGGGGCTGTGTTGCTGCCCCCCGCCCTCATTTTGCTGAAGTGATTGATATACACTTTTGCTTTTTCCCTTTTCCGAGTCATTTTGTTTAATGAGTCTCTTAGAGGCAGCGTCTGGTTGGATTTATGGTACGACCAAAAATATGCTCTGTAACTTTGTCCCGCAGACACATGGGCTCTCAGAGGCGAGGCGAGCTGAGCTGCCCCGAGTGTCTTTCTGATGACGTTTCCCTCCCCCTCCCCCACCCCGCCCCACCCCTAGGGGACCCCTTCTGCACGCCCTCTAGTCGCGTTCGTAGAGCTTATGTTAGGGACCAATTCCATTTTCTCATAAATTTGATTTGAAAAAAACTTTAACATAACACACTTACCTCCGAGACGGTCCGTAATCTGCTGAGAACACAATCATTTTGATGCTCATAGTAATATTTTAAGGGTAAAATATCTCAGTATCTCACGGCGTCTCCACAGACCAGTGTCCGCTGCGGCAAGCGTGGACCACTGCATTTGAGTGATGCTCCATTCGAAGCCCTGCAGAGCACTGGGAGGTGGGGCTCATCCAGCCATGGGAAAAGCCCTGAGCCATGCAGCGGGGAGGTGCGAGGGGGTGGGAGGGCAGCCCACGCCACCGCCGCAGGAGGTTCTGGAAGCAAGCGTGTGCTCACGTTGTCAGGCAGGAGTTTAGCTCGAGGAACAAAATGACCTCGGTTGTGCTTTGGGCGTAAATGGCGAGAAGTGTGGACTTTTGGGCTAGGAGAGGGTCGCCCGAGCGAAGCGGAGGCAGGGGAGCCTGAGAGCGGCAGAGCTGCCCCCCACGGCTGAGTGGGGAGCAGACACCCAGTAGAAAGAGTGAAGGGAGGACCCTCCTCCAACTGGTTAGGCTCTTTCCACGGCCAGTTACAGCAGCCTGAGTTACCATTCGTGGCTCCTTCTAAAAACGCATCGTCAATTTAGAGGATGGTTGTTGATACAGGGTCTCTATCCCTGAGAGTGAACAACGCAGCAGAATGAAGGGGGAGGCCCGACCCTGGGAAGAGGAAGAGGAAACGGCGAGAAAGAGAAGAGGCCCCGTGTTTGCAACGAGCGCCACGTTTGGTTCTCGGCGTCCCGGAAAAGAGAGGAAAAAAATGAGGAACAATTATCTCATGGTTTCCACGATCATAAATCGGAGTATTTTAGTTCCTCGGGGTTGACTAAGTGTTTTTTTGGCAGCGAATCGTTACAATAAGAATTGTTACAGACTGCGACTGCAGGATAACGTTGGATGACATCATGAGAAGAGGCGTCCACGGTGCTTCTACGAGAAACCCAAGCGCTCTGTTCTCACGACGACCTTTTCTCACAGTAAACCTCGGCGGAAGGCCAGGGCGCGGCATGGAAGTGTAGCCCAGCAAACGGGACTCTGGACGGGGCTGGCTTCACATGGCGCAAGTGCGTAGCCTCCGACATTCTAACCCGATGCACAGACGACGTGTGAGAGGAGCCAACGTGTGCGCAGCACGCGTCCAGCGCTGACCCTCGCTGACCCTCGCTTGTCCTCGCTGGGACTTGTCGGGGGCTCCCGCGAAGGCCTGCGATCTGCAATTCTACGTGGCTGACAAAGAGCAAGCTCATGACCCGGGGAGTCCGAAGCTGGGGCGGCGGGACGATCTCCCCACGCCGGGAAGGAGGGGGCCACTGTCCTCAACACGGGACGGATGTCGCAGGCAAAGCCTGAGGTTCTTCAGGGGGTACCTTTGGTCTAACTCCAAATCTGGTCTTTACTGAGAACCCAGAGTTCCACGCTCTGCGGAGTCTGACGGAGACACTTTGGGCCTGAAACATCTACCGAGGAAGCAGTACCCCCTTTCCCGTCTGCGTGTTGAAGCAGCTCAGGAGGATGGGCGCTCGCCGCGAATACTGAGCTTAACATGTTAACTTGCTCAGAAGCTCACTGAGTGACAGCTTGCTGAGTCGTGGAGAATTTTTGGAAAGACGGCCACTTTCGGTCCGGGGTCATTTGACCTGAGTTGTGCTTCCCGGTGTGGTTAGGTCTGTCGCGGTCACTCAGTTCATGGGAATATCACTGTGTCATCAGCAGAAGGAGGAGATTCGTCTTCCTCCGCATCGCGTTGGGGGACCCGCGTCCAGTCCTCTGAAAGCTCTGTTAGACCATCGAGATACACGTTCACGGGGAAGGGGTGGAGGAGAAAGCCACCCCGCAACCTGGTCTCGCACCACTTGTGACCTTGAGCCCGTCCGTCGGGTCACGACGCCTGTCTCTTCTCATCCGGGCCCTGGTTTTAAACTCGGACATTTTGCCAAAGCCCCAGAGCTGAGGAGTTCGATGGCCGTTTTGTTGCGCTGCGAAGTTTGGGTTTGTAATTTGCTTCTGATCGTTAAATCACGACACCTCGACTGGCTGAGCCACGTGAAGGGTCACCGTGCTCCCGAGTTCACTCCCAGGGTCGCCTCAAAGGTACACCTAGGAAATCATTGGGCTGCGTTTTGCAAGTGCAAAAATTCTCAAAACAGTCACCAACGCATCCCGGTCACAGACGTCTCTGCGTGTCAGCCGCATCCCATTAGCTACAGACATCTCTCAAGCGCTTCATTTTGACCACAAGTGTGAAGCTGCTGACCATCAGCTGTCCTGTGCGAGGGAAGTCCCGTGCACAGATGCGTGAGTCGGCACGCAGGCCTTCGGCACAGACCCCTCGGCCGGGAGACCAGAGAGGGGGCCGACGCGTTCACCAGCTTTAACAAGGCCTGCGATTCTTACCCAAGTACCAGAAACAGTAAAACTAAACCCAACGTGGCCACGGACGCGGAAGCGCGGAAATTCCTTCATTCAGAGAAAAAGCGAAGAGCGACCGTAGAGAGCGAGGTGCAGAGGGGTGCAGAGGGGTGCAGAGGGGCGCAGAGGGATGCCGCCGGCTAGGGTTTCCCGAGGTCGGTTGATTCACATATACCGCTGTGCTGCTCGCTCCACAACCTACCGTCACCGAACTTTGGCCAAGTGCCACACGCTCGGGGCGGGGCACTCGCTGTCTTTGCCAAGGGCTCCTGCGTGCACAGGCCCTCTGCTAAGACCCTGCCCCCCCAAACCCAGGTGCTCGCAGGAGGATGTTCCTCAGCGCTGAGCTTCTGGAATGGAATTTCACTTTCGACCACAATTGTTATTTTTCCTTCAGCTGAAACCTGGTATTCGTCAAGCTGGGTGGTCTGTTCCAGCATAAAGGCCCTAAGAATGTGAATGAATTACAGAATTCCTACGCATTGTCACCGAAGGGGTCAACCGACCTGTGCTCCAGTCCAACCTGTGCTCCGGTCCGGGGCAAGGATGTTTGTTGTCAGATTATCCTTAAGCACCGTTCTTAGGTCGCTGGATAACGTCTTCAAAGGTCGCAGATGATTTGTAGAAGTCTATCAGTGTGACCGACCGCCTGGTTCTCTCAGCTCCTTGCGCCTTCCTGTGGCCTTGTCTCTGGGGAAGCTTGATGAAACTTTCTAAACAGCCCTTGAAGCTGTCCTGGGGAGCAGACCCCTGTGGCTCGATCGGCATGCCATTTCATAGTCGCCGATTTGGGGGGCTAACACAGCAAATTCTGTCCGTTGGGGTAATTTAAATTAGTGTTAGGTTTTGCAGATACACCCCACTTCTTCTGGAACAGCAATGTGACTTAGAAAAACAAACCAGGGTTAGAATTTCTTAACATTTGGTGGACATCTAAGATGCCCTTGTGGAGCTGACTGATGAGAAACTAAAAATTGCCAACTAACAAGTTCCAGCCGACAAGGAAGTCTGTTTGCAGAGAGAGCGAAGGAACGAAGGAGCGGGGTCCATGAGTCCGGGGGTCGGCGTGCCTGCTCGGGGCGAGGCACCGTTGGAGCGCAGGACTGCTGGACGCCGACCGCTGGGGAGAGGGAACCCAAGATTACTTTATTTTGGGTCAAAAAATGAAGGGCGAGATTTACAAAATCGACATCGGAAGTTTGCGTCTTCTGATTGAGCTCACTTCTGTATCTCCTCTGAGCCTGTGCCTGCGATGCAGGAATTCTGCAGAGTGAGACGAGGACCATTCCAGTCCCAGCGCTGAACGGGAGAGGTGAAAGATTTCTTTCTCCCTGTGGTCTGTGCCGTGTCTGTAGTTTGCCCTGGGACGTAGCTGTCCCATGAGTGAGCCATGCCAGTTTTCAGGGGAGGGGGCCGGGCAAGGGCTGGCAGGGCACGGCATCCCGGCTCACACGCGGAGTCTGGAAGTCGGGCTGGTCCCAGCTCGCGGTGGCTCTGCCTTACCCTTGCTGATGGTTCTCATCATCGAGACTGAGCACTGCGCGCCGGATCCCGCCAGCTCCGCAGGCCGGCGTGCGGGGTGGCCAGACCCAGCTGTCCTGGCTGGAGACGGCCGATGTTTTGTGTTTGTTTGGAATGTTGTTTCCATGGTTCTTTCATTAAAATCAGCTGTGTTGTAGTCTTCTAAATTGTTCGTGACTCAACAGACCAAAAAATGTCACACAGTGAAAGCGTCATTCAAGTTTTAAAATGAGAGGAGTCAGGTTCTGATCTCGTTTCTTATAAAAATCTAAAGATGGGACCAGGCAAGAACCTGTCTCTCCGAAGACACGAAGGAAAGAGGAAATCAGTTCACACGACAGAGGGGGACATCCTAGGAGAACCGATCGAGTGGTCCAGTGTGGGGGGCGGGGAGCACGTTGGGAGCACATGGGGGGCATCCGTCTGAAGATGGGGAGCCGAAAGGAAGCTCTTGGTTTTCTGGAGGAGAAACTCTGAAGCTAAGGGGTCGCCCAGCTTCCCCTGGCGACAGAGCTGATGCTGAGTCTCAGTCATGTATTCCTGCACCACATGACAGTGTCCCCCAGCAAAGCGAAACGTTTAGCTGAAACAAGGCCTGGCTGTTTACACCCAGTCCCCGTTCCGAGACGTGCACTGGCACGTCCCAAGGGCGGCGGCCCCTGCCGCGGTCCTGAAGTCTCTGTCGGCTGGAAGGTCACAGCAGTCGGGTGAACCATCGATCGTCACTACACATATGGCCGGGCTGTTGGGTGTCTTCACCATCGATGTTCTTATTTCCTCCGATATAGGACGTGCGACCCACCGAAATGTGGCATGCTAACCGTGCCTGCAGAACGCGGATGGAATGTGCTGGATGCAACACCAGGAAGCCTGTGTGATCGGTGAAGCGTCTGTAACTGATTTCAGATGCTCGTCTCTCAGAGATTTCACCTTAGCATGTGCATGGAATTCTCGAAGGCGACTCTTACCGCAGGGGAAGCCTGAGTTCGCAGTTGACCTCTAGGGTTTTTGGCATTCACCTGGAAGCTAGGACCTTGTCCCCTGCAGACGACCTTCGCTAGGCTGGTCACGTGCCAGTCCCGGACTGTCCTGTGAACTCACCGTCACCTCAGTGACGTCCGTCTCTCTGTTCTGGGTATCGCTTTCCTTGCTGCTGTTTGTTTGTTTTTGTTTTTTTTTGTGGGTTTTTTTTTTTTGGTCTTTTTTCAGCTCATCTATTTCTTGAGACTCTTCATTAAATTAGCCTTAACACTAAAAAAAAAAAAAAATCCTTTTAGTTTCTTCAAATCTGGAAAAAAAAATCAGTTAATTCATTTGTATTATTTACCAAAGCAAAAAAATCATTATCTCCCTCTTCACTGTTTTGCCATCTTGAAATCAAGTCTGCTGACACATTTTTAAGGTCAAAGGGTAAAGTATCATTACATCCAGAGATGAGGATATTAGCTCTTTTTATTTATTTCCATGAACGGAAACAGAGCTGTCATATTGCCTCATCTCACCCGATTCATGGAAAGCTTTACGGTTTTCATGATTATGGGCAACATCCCAAACCCCACTGATCCGTCAGCAGGGCTGGGCTCCTCGCCTTCCTTCCACGGGAGATGCAGCTTGGAGAGCATGTGATGGGGCCCAGAACCCTGGGGCGGGGGGCGGTACCGGGGGAGCCAGACAACCCGGGGCCTTTACTTCCCATAGCGTAGACCCCTCCCTGGGGCCCACGAGGTGGGGTGATTGGTCACAAGAAAGGAGAGAATGCTGTTAAATCACTCTCCTCCTCGTAGGGACCTCCGAGGGCCTAGCGCCTGGGCAGAGGGAGCTGGGGGGCGGGCTGGGCTGCAAAAGGACCTTTCCTGGATCTAAGACGGCTCTGGCCCCCACATTTAAACATTCTCCTGAAATCCAGAATGTAAGTTAAGGATGGTGCGCGTGGACCCACCGCATGGCATTGTGGGGGTAGGAAGTGACGGGGCTGGTGCGCGTGGACCCACCACAGGGCATTGTGGGGGCAGGAAGTGACGGGGATGGTGCGCGTGGACCCACCGCATGGCATTGTGGGGGCAGGAAGTGACGGAGATGGTGCGCGTGGACCCACCGCATGGCATTGTGGGAGCAGGAAGTGACAGGAGGGCGGGGCCCGTTTTCACTCTCCTGTCGCGTTTCTGCGTTGACCTTGAGCAGGGTTCGACTTTGTCTCATACCCCGTGTCCTCGCGTCTAAAATGCGGGGGTGAGTTTGGATTGTTTTTAGGGTCCTTTTCTAATTAGCAAACCAATAAGTGAACACATGATGGAGTGTGGGGCGCGGATATCAGTGTGCAGAACCAAAAGGTGTCGTGTGTTGTTGGACTGATGGGGACAGGTCTCCTGGGGGTGGGCTTGGGACTCACCCCGGACAACAGGAGGCCCCTCAAAGGGTAGAGGGGGGAGCACGTGGGTCAAGTGAGGACAGCTCTGAGCGGCAGGGGCAGGGAGTGACAAAGGGAAGCTGAGAGGAAGGAATCGTGAAAGTAACTTTACATCAGACACCATGTAAATAAACAGGTGGCTTTTGCTGCCCCTGTGCCAAGGCGAGGAAATCGAAAGACGGCACTTGGCTGGTCTTACGAGA
>NW_006434828.1:1909232-1916770 GCF_000325575.1 Pteropus alecto
GGGGGAGGGTCAAGTGAGGACAGCTCTGAGCGGCAGGGGCAGGGAGTGACAAAGGGAAGCTGAGAGGAAGGAATCGTGAAAGTAACTTTACATCAGACACCATGTAAATAAACAGGTGGCTTTTGCTGCCCCTGTGCCAAGGCGAGGAAATCGAAAGACGGCACTTGGCTGTTCTTAAGAGAACATTCCTTCTAAAGCTCTCAGCGTTAGCCCCGAGTAGTCTTTCATCTCTCCGGTGATGTCTCCACGAAACCCTTAAGTTTGTCTTTGGCAAACAGAGCCATCAAGAAGTGGAGTATTACGTCAGATTCCCGGCACGGATGGAGAAGCGGGGACAGGGTGCTCACCTGCCCCTCAGGCCTGGTGGCCTCCCGCGTGCAGGGGACTGTTTGCTCTGAAGTGGAGCACACCTGGCACCGGGGGCTCTGATGACCCCTCCTGCTGGCTGTCCCCAGGGAACCCGCTGTGAATCAATCCTCTGACATCTGGGTCAGGCCTAAGGGGCCCCCTGCACTATTGTGTGGGCCCAGGGTGCTCGGCCACACCCAAGGGCCTCATCCCCAGACCCAGGTGCCGAAGCTACTGTGAGAAGGTCAGGTTGGCCAGGTGGGGACTGACCACCTCTCTTGTCACCGTTTTGGCAGCAGGCTCGACTCTGCCGGGTGCCGATGGGGTGTGTGTCTCCTCTTCATCAGGCAAACAGAGTCACTAGCCCCGAGGGACGTCACAGAAGGGGCATCGGTTGGTTCCCTCTCCCCGGCCACCAGCCCAGGGCACCCAGGCGGGACCTCAGCTTCCGTAGTGACCGTCGCTCTTGTCTCCCGCACTGTGAAAGATTCAGTCTTTCCACATTGAGTTTTGCTTTCTGGAATGTTCCCCCAGCTCTAGAAAGCGGCCTTCATGGGGGGACACGCATCAGAAGGGTCACCCAGACGCAGAGCCAGCCACCCCGGCAGGCATCTCCCTCCGACCATCCTTCTCTTTTACTGCAGAATGATGCACTGATCTTGGCCCGGTGGACCATTCCAGGAAGCACGACTCCATGATTAGAAAATACTGGCATTGAATAATTTCCCCGGGCTTGATTTCCTGTCACAGTGGAATCCCAGCTGGCCTCCCCACGCCCCAAGCCTTTTGCTTCGTTGGCTGTTTTGCGTCCAATTCCGGGACCTTACTTGATAATTCTGGCCATTGAGCCCGAGATATTTTAAAATCACAGAAGCTTGAAGCTGGGAAGCATTTTGACAGGTCCCCCAGGCTGAAGCGAAATGCCTTTCCTCCTGGTCTGCTGAGTGGAGCCGTTGAATAGCGAAGAGCCTGGTGGCTCACTGCCAAGCTGCCTCTGGATGCAGCCTCGCCAAGTGGGCTCCTTCAGTGACAGTGACAGCCCGAGGCTCCCGGCCCGCAGCCCCTCACTCGAAGCTAGTCTGCCACTGAATTCTCCAGGGATCACCTACTATGGGGTAGGTCGGCAGGACCAGGACCCCCAAAACATTAGCGGGAATACCCACAGTGCCTTGCATCAGGCACGATGTGAATGGCCTGACCCCTCGGACGGGAGAGCCCCTCGCAATCTTGTTGTATTTCCAGTAGCCTTTACAGAGAACGTACAACCAGGGTGTTCTAGCTGTGACCTGGCTGGGGCGTGACGGATTCACGCCTCGTTGGGGACGCTGCGCTTCTAACACTGTCTACATCGAGATCCAGCTGACGCGTCAGCATGTGTCCGACAAAAGCCAAGGATAATTTTCTGCACGTTCTCCTACTTGACGTTTGCATTCATCATTTTGTTCCTCTGATTCTTCTGAACAGCCTTGGTGGTTCCGTGGTGAACAGGCAGCTGTGACTGTCACAGCTCAGCGGGAAGGCGAAGAGATCCAATCACGCGGGCTGGTGCTGGGTACAATTGTGGGAAGCGTTTTGTGGGAAGGAAGACGTGCTCGGAAAGTAAACTAAACACGGAAAGTCGAAACGGGGCAGGAAAGGCTTCCTGCGGAAGAGACGTGAGCGTGGAGACCCCCGGCGATGCCCAGGAGAGAAAAGCTATGCGAGGGCCCCGCGGACGGGGCAGGGGAGCTGAGGCCCAGCAGGCGGATCAGGACGTGTGTCTTACAGAGGCGGGAAACCTCTGACGGCCTTTAGTCCAGGTGGGGTCCACGTCAGCTTGGCCGTCTTAGGGACGGGGCATAGACTGCCGTGGTCCAGAGTGGAAGGGAAGAGCGAACGGGAGGCAGAGCCCTGGTCCAGGGGAGCGAAGGCGCAGGGTGAGGGTGAGGCTTCGCTTGGACGGATGGTTGCAGGAGGTGGGTGGCGAGCAAGTGGTCAGGGGCTGTAGAGGTCAAGCGGATGGGACGTGTCACTGAGTGGAGCACAGGCATGATGAGCACTGGACGGGGGAGGACGTGTGCTCTGAGAGGGAGCGGGAGAAGGGGAGGACGCTGGTGGGGCGCACGGGGCAGGACACCCCGGAGTTCTGTGTGCAGTGTCTGCAAGCCATCCATGGGGACGGCAAGCGGGCAGGTGGCTCCGCTGCAGAAGTGGGCAGGTCCTTGCCCCAATGCTTTCGACTGGGGCTCCCCCAGCTTCTCCCCAACCAGGGCAACAAGGAGCTCATTGTGCGAGGGGTCAGGTCTGCACCCGGGACCATGAGGTCGGTCCCGGGTCCTGGGTCCTCACGCTCACGGTGATGTCAGGCCAGGGAGGCACACGTGAGACTCGTCAGCGTGCAGACGTGAGCTGAGCCTTGGCACGTATCCGGGGCGGGCCGGCACCGAACCTCGGGCCTCTCAGATCCTAATGCGGGGGCTGCAAGGATGATGCTCGAGGAATTCAAAATGCAGCAGGCCCCCCTCCCGGGGGGTCCTCGTGTCTGGCCCTGCTCTACGCGATCCACGTTGTTATCTCACTGAATCATCCCACGGCCATACGAGGTAGCGATGCCTTCGCCCCCATTCGACACCCAGAGAAACAGGTGCACAGAGGTCAGGCCACCCAGCTCAGGGAGTCTGAGCTCCTCCTCCTGGGCCTCCCCTCCTTAGGGATGCCAGCGGGGCGAGGGGAGCTGGGGACTGGAAAGGCCAGGCCCCCCCAGGGAGGCGGGTGGCCACTACTCAGCTCAGCCAGCTATTGCCATGGGAAGGATGGGGTCACTAGACATTCTGAGTTTTTAAGAACATCTGAATCTTTATGTAGTTTTCCATTTTTTAAATATTGCCAATTTGTTCACGTTTTTAAAAACCATTGTTGAAGTTAGAATTGGGGAGTCCACTTCACACTACGAGTTCGAAGTCTCCGATTTAAAGATGGGAAGAGGAGGGGCTGTCACAGGATACGGAGAAACCGCGGTGGCCAGAGGCTGGGGTCCGGGGCTGGCGTGGGCTGGAAACGGGTGTGTCCGTCCCAGCAAACTTCGATGTGTGGTTGACTTGTCTCCTTGCAGTTGGTTCTGCCCTCCTCCTGGGAGACGTTGTTCTCCCCATTTGTGGTCAGTTGTCTGAATGTCCGTCCTGCTTTCTTTATGAGGCCCCCGCATTCATTCCGAACCCCAAGGCAGTGGTCTGGGTCCAGGATTAATGCCTGTGACCTGTGGCCCAAAACAGAGTGAAGCAGGAGGCCGGAGCCCTGTGTCCCAGGTGGAGTAGGTGACCCCAGTACCCTCAGGGCAAGGGCTGCAAATGGCCACCGGCAGGCAGAACCAGCTCACCGCGAGGTTGGGTTTGGGCCACCCATGGAGAACAATTGGCAATGTTTAGCATTCACCGGGTTTCACGTGCGAATTTGAGTTCGGGGTCTTTCCTGAAAGGGGACGATGGGGAGCGGGTGTGGCCAGGGGCAGCGCAGTTTGAGAGCAGCTGACTTTCGAGGTGCTCTTCCTCTTCCTCTCCCACCGGCGAGAGCTGCTCCCCGCCACTGTCTTCCACTTCGTTTGCTTCACCCGGTTTCTTACCTGCCTCCGGGCAGGTGAGTCCGAGACCCCGCGGGAACACTGGGCAAGTCAGCCTCAGACCTCCTCAGGGCGGGAGGCGGGCGTGGACGCAGATGAAGGAATGAGCGTGTGGTCAGGCGGACCCCCGCGACACCTGCCCGCGTGCTCCGGGCCCTGGAGTCAGCCCCTGTGTCAGGGTGACCCGTGACGAGACGTCCTGGCCAAAGCCGGCCACCCAGAAATCGGTGGGCGTGTCCCTTCCCTTCTTTTCCCCGAACCCCGAGTTCTAGCCCCACTGAAATAGGAAGAGGAAGGTGTCTGCTCCCCCTGCCCCACGCCCTCGGTCTCCCCGGCCCCTGCGGTGTCCATGGCACTCTGCCCTTTCCCCTCAGACCCGGGCTTGGGGCCGGGGCTGAGCTCCATCCTCACCCAGACTGAGCGGGGTCTGTACCTGCGCTGTCCTCAGGGAATGACCGACGTCCCTGGGCCACCTCCTCCCGGGAGCCTGGTTTTCTCTCTCTTGCTCACTCCCCACGACTTCCCCCAGCCGCCTCACATGGGGAAAGGGGGCCCTGCCCTGGACCTGCACTGTTTCCCGCCTGGGGAGCCACGGCTGCGGCTGGGCCGCTGGGAAGGCTTCTGAAGCAGACGTGGCAGCCTGTCCCCGCCAACCCATCGCCGCCGGGCTGCGGGCGGAGGCCAGTTTATTCTGGGTTTGATGAGCAAATCACGTGGAACAAAATCAAAAGCTCTGCCGAAGTCGCCACAGATGACATCTGCCACTTCCCCTTGGTTCATCTGGCGGCGGGCGGGGCGGGGGGCCCTGGATTAGTTAGACAGGAATGACTCGACGCCCATTTTTTTTTTTTAAACATGCTAGCCAGTGAAGATAATGAATTTTCACCCTAGTTTCCATGCTGAAGGGTCGGGGTTTGAGGTCGCATATCCAGCGTCATCCTTTTCTGTTTAAAAACGCACGGGCATCGTCACCACCAGTGGTGCCCTAATCGTCGACATCAGGATTCTTGTTTCTTGATATAACGTGTCTGCTGCGATGCATAGACGCGTTAACAGACCCCGGGGCACTGCCTGGGCGAAGCTCCCTCTAACTGAAAAGAGAGGCAGGTATTTGGGGACCGAGTCTCTGGCGGCCTGTGATTATCCAGTTTAATTGAATGGCGCACCGCTCTGTGTTCATCTGCTTAGACAGATCAGGCCGTGCCATGGGAGGACATGCCACGTCCTCTAATGGGGCTTCTGCCAGCTGTGGCCACCGCCTGCAAATGTGCTTCTGTGACTACGAGCACATCCCGCCTCGCCTCGCCAGGCGTGAGAGCGTCTAATCTCAGGGAACAGCCTAACTCCCACGGCCTTGACTTTGAGACGGACTCAGGGACAGGGCTGATCCCACGGTTGGATACAAACCAAGACACAGAAACTTTGGTTGGGAGTGGGGGAGGGGGCACGAGGAAGGAGCAGATCCCCCCGACCCCCCACTTTTGCAGCAGCTCGAAAGGACTCTTGGCCCGAAAGATGGTGCCCGAGACGTCCCCAGAATAAAGAGACGTCCCTGGTGGCCTTCTCTTTTTAAGCCTTTCCTGAGGCCACCTGGACCTCTTGCGGGAAGGTCTAATTCTTGTTGATTGTTAATTTTAACATCACACATTTTGTCTGAAAAACGATACGAGGCCACTTACCATGACACATGGGAGAACACGATAGGACGCGGAACAGCAGATGACTAGGTGAGCGTCAGGAGTTCCGGACGCTTTCAGGAATCAGCCCCAACTGGGCTCGGAAGTTCTGAAAACAGAGGGTTCTACGGTCACATCCGTTTGGGACACACTGCTTGTTTGGTCCCAGCTTTGGAGACTGACGGCGCTTGTCTGAATACGCAGGGAGCTGGGTCTCCTGGTGATAAAGAATCCGATTAAGTTGCTGCCCACCTGCCCCCGCTGCCCCCCCCTCACCTAGTCTCTGCTATTTCAGTAAGGTGAACTGGATGCGTTGTTTTCAAACCTGCTTTATCTACTCAACAGTGCATCCCAAATCGTTTTTCAAGCCATTAAATAACCTCCTAAACGTTTTCCTTAATAAAGTTGCGTTAGGGTTCCATTTCATGGTTATACCCTCATTGATGCCCCCAAAATCCTATTTTAGCACGTTTAGGTGGATTCTCATTTATTTACCCATAAATAAACCTGGATGAACAGCTTTAGAGCTAAATCTTTGCAGACACTTGTGATTACATCCGTAGGATCTGTCCTTTGTAGTGACATTTCTGGGTCAAAACGTATATGGATTTTAAAAACTCTTGATATCTATTGCTGTTGTTGAATCTTTACAAACATTTAAGCTTATTCTTTTATTATTTATTTAAATGAGTTTAGATAAACAGAAAAACTCACGACCATGGCAGACGGAACCTTTTCCCCGAATTATTTGGGAGAGTGTTCCAGCCATCTGTCTCATCACCCACCAATGCTTTGCTGTGGGTTTCGTGCAAAAAAAAGGTCATTTCACACAACCACAGCACAGCTGTCGCAGTCGGGACGTCGACATTGACAGATGACTCTTCTTTGATTTCCAGGATCCTTTCAAGTTTTCCCAGTTGTTCCAGTAACGTCCTTCAGAGCAAAATGATCCAACCCCAGTCACGGGTTGCGTCGCGTTGTCCTGCCTCTTTCCACCTTCTTCGTTCTGGAATAATTTCCTCATATGTCCTTGACTTTCATGGCCTTACTGCTTTGGAAGACGGCATCGGGGGTACCGGGAGACGTGTCCCTCGATGTTGGTTGGGCCAGTGGTTCCTGATGATGATGTTCAGATTATTCATACTTGGCAAGAACGTCGTGGATGCGGTGCCGTGTTCTTCTCGTGGGGCCCCACCAGGGGCCGGGTGACTTCATTTTGCCACCACTACCGGTGACATTGACATCGATCGCTCGTTGAAGGTGGTGTCTACCAGCAGACTCCACTATAAAGTAAATGTTTGCCCTTGGTAATTAGTAAGTATTTTGTGAGGAGCTATGTAAATATCCTGTTCTCTTCAAACTTTCACCCACTAATTTTAGCTTCCGTTGAAATTTTTTTTTTGGATGCTAACATAGTTGCCAAAAACGGCGATTTCCTAATTCTGTCATGTGTTCTACATTTGCTAGTTGGCTTTCGACTGTCACGAGGAGCTTTCTTTTATCCCCTTTGATTTATTCATGGTCCCTGCTTTGCTCGGTGGGTGATCGTGCATTTGTAGCATCCCTTATTTTGATGTTCAAATTGTGCACTACTTGACCAGTGAGAGACCCTCTACCTGGCACCTCATCCTCCTGTTACATCCCCACCATACAGTAAGCACCCCTATACTTTCTGTTACAATGAGATGTCTGGCCTCCCAGCCTTGAAATCGGCCATTTCCCCAAGTGGCTTTGGTTCCCTTCAGTGGAGAATGGCCATCGGACGCCCACTTCGGGGTGCTGGGTGTGCTCCTTACTACTGTGTCGCTGCTTCATGTCAGAGCTAGAACTTCCATGAATCTGAGTTCACAAGGATCCTTCATCCCATCCAATACTCTAGAGTCCCTCTTAACTTTTTCCTTGTAATCATAACTTCATTT
>NW_006434828.1:1918056-1923577 GCF_000325575.1 Pteropus alecto
CATTCCTCTAACCCCAGGGTGGGCGGTGGCCCCGCCACCTGGCTGCTGCTTTCCACATATATTACCCCGCCCCGCCCCCGCTGAGGCCCTGCTCCAAGGCTGGGACAGGCTGACACTTCTTTCCCTGACACGGACTTCTACTCGACTGGGTCCCACTCAATGTCTATCGTCCTGGATTATCCGGGAAGACCAGAATGGGAGAGGGAAAGCAAGGAGAGGAAGAACACAGTGTGCTGACGTCATTCTTAACGAGGGTCGTTATGTCAACAAGGAAAGACGATGGTTTTGATTGTATTTCTTATCGCTATTGAAAACTCTGTCCCTTAAGTGAATATACATTAATTATGAAATAAGAAAAAGTACTTAAGTTCGAAATATAATTAAGATGCAAGCGAAAAGAAAAAAATGTGCATTGAGGTGTGGGCGACATGATATTACAAGTCCAGTTTTAATAACCAAACGCGAAAAAGAGATTGAGCCTGGAAAAAATGTCTGACATCTCATCTATTAAAAGATTTAAAAAGACTAAATAAACCGCTCAGGAAACAAATACAGAACATTCAGCAATAAGAAGAAATAAGATGTCATTATTATATCCAAAGTTGTGGTTTTTCTCTGAGAAGGTGCAGTTCATGGAACAATCATTTCTGCAATTTGTTGAGTTTAGAAACCAGGGAGAAAAGGCATGTGATGACCCTACTTAATGACGAAAAGGCTTTGGTAAAGCTGAAAATAGAGTTATTTCTAAAATATGTAGCAAGTTGCAAATAGAAAAATACTTCCTTAAGTAGATAATACTATCCCAAACCCATAGCCAGCACTAATGAGGATGTGTGTAATATTTCATCTTCAAAATCAGGGACAGATCTACATGTCAACTATTATAGAGGCTGCCCAACTTTGTTTTGGGAATTTTAGAAATTACACATCATTAAAAAGTGTAAAATAAATGATAAATATGAGAAAGCAGAAAAAAAGTTAACTTTATTTTACTTTATTTGTGTGCCATAGTATCTGTTCGTGGTGAATTAATTCACTATGGTAATCATATACAAAATGTATCTAAAATTTAACGTCTGTCCTGTAATTATAAAATATGAAGAAATTATTCTCTATAGCAACAAAAAGTTATAAGAACTTAGAAATCAACTTTTTAAAACGTCGATATGGTATAAGAAAACTAGAAAAGTTAACTGAAGTGAGAAATCACAGTGATCCAGACTTATGTGAATGAGACTGAGCGATCTCAATATGGTGTCATCAACCTACGCCTTTCAATTTTCTCAGTCTACATTTTCGTGGCTATAGTTTTTTTTTTTTTAATAGCATAATGTTTTACTTGCTCGATTATCGTATTCTTACATGTTAGAGTAGATCCCTAATTCTACTTTAAAATCAAATATAATTTTCAAATAGTAAAATTTACCTTTGTAGTTGCAGTTTAATGAGCCTTAGCAAGCACGGAGTCCGACGTGTAACCACCCCCATGAGTAGCATGTACGACACGTGCATCTGCTCTAAAAGCGTCCCTTTTGTCCCTTGTAGCCAATCCTTCTCCCTGTGTCCAGCCTCCAGCAACCACTGATTTGTCTTCTGTCCCGGTGGGTTTGCCTTTTCCAGAATATCGTATAAATGAATCATTTATACGATGAAACCTTTGGCTTCCTTCACGTAGGACAATGCTTTTGAGATTCATCCATATTTTTATACATATCGATAGTTCGTTCCTCTTTATGGTCGAGTATAATTTCATTGCGTAGATGTATCACAATTGGTTTATCTGTACCCCAGTTGTGGGACATTTGGATTATTTCCAGTTTTTGACAATTATGCATGAAGTGGTTATAAGCATTTGTGTATAGGATTTTATGTGAGCATATGTTTTCGTTTCTCTTGGGTCAATATTGAGCGGTGGAATTGGTCAGTCATATGATAAATCTATGTTTAACTTTATTAACAGCCGCATTTGGATTTTTTGTCCTTGGCTGTGTCTTATTTGTCTAACTTTGATTAGCTCTTCCTGGGGCTTTTACTTACCCTTACTGTCCCTTCACATTGGTCTCCTGACATTGAATAAAAACATCTTTTTCCATAGTTCACAGCTCCAGTCACTCGTCAGAGTCACGTCTACGATGCGAGAACTTTATAACAGACAGCGGGGAGACTTAGTTGGTCAGAGGAGAGAAGGATGTTTCATCCGTATTTTAAAAATGTTTTATGTGTCATGCAGATTGCCAGTCAAGGCTGAGAATTCCTATCTGAAAACTGTAGATGACGGATAAGAGAGACACTAAAGATTGTAAGACAAAGCGAAATTTAGGAAGGGTGGAGGGATGAAGGTGGACACTTGTACTGTGTCCTTCACCTTTCGAAAGAGAGAGTGAGTGTTCTTCACGGGAGTGACGGGCTTGAGAACAGGTGTCTAAGTACATCGTTCAACGCCGTGATGATGGCCACGGGAATAACGCAGACCGAAGACTCTCATGGGGTTGTCTTTCGAATGTGGGATGGGAAGGAGGAGGGCTAGAGAAAGATGCTTTTACTCTTCATTTAACATTTTTCGGTACTGTGTAAAATATTTTTTACCATGTCGATGTATTATTTTTATAATAATTTTAAATATGAGTTTAATGAAAGGGTAAATTGCTGGTGTTTAGTGCGCGTTAGGAGTATTAGCAGTGGGAGGGAGTGACATTTGTAGGAATTTGTAGGAATGAGTTGGGAAGGGCTGGATTCCAGAATCCAGACAGAGAAGCAGGCCAGCTTTCGGAAGGTGGGACGGCTCCTCTGAGTGGCAGGACATGGTGGAGTATGGGAGTCATCGTGCTTTGCTGGTGGCTCTGGGTGCTCTGGTAGGATGCTCTCAACTTTTCTTATTCACTGGTGGGGCATGGATTGTGATTTATGGAGAAAAGGCTGGTGTGGGTGGTGGGGTGACTGTCATGGAAACAGTGAGTGGTGGGTGACAGCCTGGGCTGAAATAGTAAGGTTGACCAGATGGCTGAACCTGATGTCCTGATTCCCAGTCTGATTATCTCAGAAGTTTATGTTGAGGACGACAAGTCCTAAAGACTGCATTACTGCGATTACCACACTGCAGTCCCTTGAAGTCCCAGAGACCCGCGGTACAGCAATTACGATTTTCTTAAAATAAGGGTTCGAGTGTAGGGCTGGAAGGGTAGGGCCCCATTTGTCCCCTAAAAGTCTCCCCTCCCCCTGGTCCTGAGGTTACGAGGTGCGGTCACCGCCGAGCATCCCCAGCACTGCACCCTGGCGTCTTGACTCTGCCCTCCACTCTTGTCGCCATCGTGTCCCTGTTTTCCTGGCAGGTGCATGATGACTTGCAAGACTCCGAGGATAAACGCCTCCTTAAATCTTAGACCCTAAGTGCCACACTCGCCTGCCCCAGACTCGGCCCTGATCACGCGGTAAGAACTAAGTAAGACTCACTGTGGAAAGAGCAAAACGAGTCTCTTCCCTCTGAGCCGTCTGAAGAGAATGGCGGTTTCAGTTTGAGGATGAGTAAATCAGGGTTTATTCACCACGAGGATTTTATTATTTCACCCCGAGAGCACTCGCCCCGCCGTTTGACATGCATTTTGGATACCGGCAGTAAGTAGTGTACTTGAAATGACATCATGACCTGGAAGATTCGGCAAAGCAGTCACCTCCTCCTTCATGTGGCACGCACGTGCACCACAGGACGGGAACTCGATTCCCGGGGACCTGGACACATTTTGAAGATCAACGCCTTATTTGCACGGGGAGGAGACGATATAAAATTACTGCATGCATTTTCCACAGAGCAAAAGAAATGGAAAACAGCGCGCAAATCCCATTTGCTGGACCAGCTGTGACAAGCTCAGCTGAACTTTATGCATCGAAAACCCTAAAACTCCATCACTTTCTAGACTCGCTTTTGTAAATCAGTGAAGCCTAAGAGTAAGAAAATGTACGTATGCAATGTAAGGATTTCTGATTTTTAATTAGTTTACGCAGTAGGTTTTTTGTTGTGATTTTTTGGGTCTCGTCTTACACTATCGGTCCTCAGAAAATTAAGGTCTCGTCACTTACTGAGACGACGGCCCAGGCGGTCTGCACAAGTCATGAAATGAACGGCCGCCCCAGACCCCCCGCGTCACTGGAAAGCATGCGAGCACGTCGCAGCCCTCTCTAGAGAAGCAGTTCTTGGCTGCACAACACTGGCGTTTCCCCCAAAACTCCAGATGCGACCACTGTGTGATCCGTGCTGCCGCGTACAGTCAATCTCACGGCGGACTCTGTGCAGGCCACGCCTGGTTCCCACGTGCAGCATTCACCTTCTGAGGAGTGCGATGGCAGCGATATGGTTTGGGGCGAGTTTTTCCCTTAACCACATAAACCTTCCGTTTGCCTCTTCCGACTGGAAGTGGCAGATTTAGGGCCCAAACGGACGGTTACGGAGACCTGCAGTGCCGTTCCCGCGCCCGCGGGTGTCGGACGGTCAGGCGCATGTGGCCGTCATCCGGCCCAGATCAGAAGCTTGGCCTTCACGGCTGCAGGGTGGCACCGAGTGGACTGCAGTGAGTGATTGACGCTGTGGTGTGCATGCACATCTGATGGTGATGGTGGTGGCACTGACGGTGGTGACAGTGACGGTGGTGATGGTGACAGTGATGGTGACGGTGACAGTGATGGTGATGGTGATGGTGACGGTGACGATGGTGACAGTGACGGTGATGGTGGCAGTGATGGTGGTGACGGTGACGACGGTAACGGTGGTGACAGTGACGGTGTTGACGGTGATGGTGGTGATGGTGACAGTGATGGTGATGGTGACGGTGACGGTGTGACAGTGACGGTGATGGCAGTGACGGTGGTGACGGTGACGACGGTGACGTTGGTGACAGTGACGGTGACGGTGGTGACGGTGGTGCTGATGGTGGCAGTGCAGGAAGATGGTTGATACTCCTAAGATCGGCCTCCCTTTTCCTCACAACCTCCCAGATTATTTTCGACCTGCACCTCTGAGCCGTCCCTGTCAGGGGAGCTGTCAAGGCGTGGGGACCGACTGCATCCCGCGCCCCTCGAAGCCTCACGGAGGTCCCTGGAACCGGCACGGGGAGAAGGCGGCTGGCGAGTTCCCGCAGCAAGCCAGCGGCGGCGCTCCCGGCCGATGGGATTGTGCCCGCTTCTTAGTCTCTCTCTCTGTCTCCCTTCCGCCCTGTTCTTTCAAAGCTTTCGAATAGTCTAAAAGTCTTCAGATTCTCTGGTTTTTGATTTTGTTATTTTTTTTTTTTTAAAAAGAGATGTGAGCCCAGGCTTCCTGGCCAGCTTGCTAGAGAAGTATCAGGCTTGAGGTGAGCTCCCCCACCGGGCAGCGGAGTCTAGCTGTCCCGTCCATGTGTGGGCCTCCTCCCCGTGCCTGCGGCCCCTGGTGAAAAGATGTCCTGCTGGAGAGAGCATGGCTGTGGACACACCTGTACCTGCTGGCCCATGGTGGAAGCCGTGTGCTGAGAAAGCCGGGTGGCGAAGACTCTAA